>NC_091188.1:33773725-33791225 GCF_040958095.1 Procambarus clarkii | reverse complement strand
TTTCTAGATTATTATGGGTCTTTTTTTTTTTTTAGGTAAGAGTTCCATGTTGTGAATGCCTAAGTGCAGGTCTCACCTTCGCTGTATATAGGGCCTAAAAAAGCCCACTTGTCAAATTTTCTGAAGGATGCACTCAAGTTGTTTAGTATGACATTATGCAGCTGTTATTCTGCTAATATGGACTTCTGGCATCACAAATGGGGTTATGTTCACTCCCAGGACTTTCTTCCTGATGTAAGAAATTGTTTTCCCTTTTTCCTATATTGCTGGTGTTAATACGCCTGTTACATTTTTCGTAACTTTGCATTTGACCGAGTTAAAATTAGGCAGCGATTTTCTCAGAACATTTCTAAAGTATGTCCAAATTTTATTAAATATCTCAAGGTATCACTGTCCTTTCTTCTCGTCAGCTTTGCGTCATCTGAAATACTGATACGAAGGAGCTAATTTCCTGTCAGGTGATTGACAAATAGAAACAGTATGTGACCTAAAAAGGAACCTTGTGGTGCTCCACTTGTAACCTCTCTCCACTCTGATGTCTCTGCCCTTTTGCTTCCTTCTTGATTGATTCTCTCTGACCAACCTTAGAACTTTTCCTGTTGCGCCAGCTTCTCTCACTATCTGTCTAGCAACTTGCAGGCAATTCTTGTTAGTAATGTGGGTCTGTGTAATGGTTTGTCTTACCCATTTCTTTTATATTAGTACCACATTAGCCATTTTCCTTCCGTCAGGAAGTTCTCCCGTTTTTATAGAGGAATTAATTATTACGCCAAGTGGCCTGCTGAATGCTTCAGTTGCCTCTTGGTATGCATAACAAAATTGTGTCTGGTCCTAAGGCGCGTGACCAGTATTGACAGCAGCAGCAATCTAGTAGGGAAGCAGGAATGAGTCTACAGTCGAGCCTCTAGGGAGGTTGTAAAGCCGAGGCACGTGCATTGGCAGCAGCGACAGTCCAACAACACAGAGGAAGCGACAACCCCACAGTATAGGATACCTTGAGCTTTGCCTCTCAGTTGACATCGTGGAAGTCCGTCTCTCACTACGTTATGTCACTGGACACGCCAAGATCTACCCATCCAGTAGGCACACACACAAATGAGGTCCGTATCACCCTCTCCCCCACCACCACCAACGGCTTTGTTGTTAAACACACAACCGTAGACAGCCAACACACCCACCACACCAACAGACACACTCCATTTCATCCACGAACCCGAGGCGAACCTGTTTAAGGGACCCACGAAGACGATGGGCTGCTACACACCACAGGAAAAACTCCTGAGGTGCTCTGTTATGAACCCTTCGTAACAAGTTTGTTTTTAAACTATGATCCTACTCAAGTTCAGAGTACTCTAACCTTGATGGTAATATAGTGTAATGTTTAAGGTAAATAAAAATAAATGCACTTAAAATAACCCGTTATTTTACCCTTCACCATAATATGTACAAGTCTATATGTGAGGTCATCCTGAGCGGCGCTACTAACCCTCACGCTAGCCTGCTTCACGGATGACTGACACTGCCTCTGACGAGGTCTTCAGGGCACCATTAGCCCTTACGCCCCCCGCCTTTGCGCACTTGATAGTACGCTCATCCGGTAATGTGCAAAGCGCTCACCTAGCCCCACAGGCTAGCACCTTCCAATAGTGAAGTCCACAGTGTTCAACCATAGCGCTTACCTAGCCCCACTAGCTGGTACCTCTAGGAGTCCACAGCTATCACCTAGCTTCACTGGCTAGTCCCTCCAGGAGTAAAGTCCACAGCGCTCAACAAGCCCACTTGGCTAGCACCTTCAGGTCGACCCAAGTACTCTTCCCATGTCCCGGCTTCACTGATTTCCATTGCCGGTCCCTGATTGGTCGTCACCTTCCAGCCCAGTCAACTAGAAGATGGGAAACTATGATTAATGGGAGGGTCAACTGCTATAGTTCGGCATCTAGATCGTAGATAGCGCCGAGATCCGTCACATGCCCATTCTTGGGCCCCCCTTTCTCATGGCTCTATCAAAAAGGGCAATGTCGTGCCTCACCCAAGAGCCTCCTCTACCGACTCCTTACAACATGGACCACACGGGTACTGTACGAGCTTGCACACAACACTAACAAAGATGCATAAAATAACAATTTAATGGCAGGGCATACAACAACATTCGATACGTAGTGGCTGATTTCATTGAGTCTGACCAACCCGACGTGCAACCATTAAACAGCTCGTGCGACACAAACGTTCACATAATCCGTCACTACGGATACACTATAAATACACTATAAACCAGTCACCGGATGAGGCACACGATGGAATTGTCATACTCAAACAGACAAAATTATTGACCCATTATGGCAATTCTGACACTTCAGGCCATAAAACTTCACTCACACCCAGAATCATTATTAGTATCACCTACAATCGTCACTACACCAACATACCACAATATAACTTGACTAGACTCTTCAACTACACCAACTTGCCCGTCATTCTGATGGCTGACCTGAACGCTAAACACCCCACATTTCACCACAACACTCCAAACCAGTACGGATATATTTTCCACCAAATATACCCGTAAAACGACTAACGTTCCTGGGACCAGACATCCACACGTCCTATGCTAACAACGGCCTCGGGCGACCTGACTTCATATTCACAAACATATCAGGCACCCACCTACACCACACAACTCCCTACCCCCTCATAGGTTCGGACCACATTCCTGTCACCCTCTATATCTCTCAAAAAAATATTCATACAGGGTCTCCCCACGTTTTGCATACAACAGAGCTGACTGGGCAGTAATTACAGTATGCAAGAGACAGAGCAAACATTCACATATGATAAGACGCCCAAGGACACTGACACCCAACTACACCTTATACAATACAGTCACAAGCAGCGGCTGCAACAACACCGCTCATCACCCACATGAGAAGGTACTCGTTTACCTCTTTCATACGATCCAGGAGACTTATTACACACTACTGTGACGGGAAAAAATAGTTGTTATTGCAGTCTTCTCTAGGCAGATGGAATGCCTGTCACAAATTTAAAAATAAAAGTAAAAACAGTTAAACTGCAAGTTGTCTTCACAGTGAGGTTAACTGTAGGAGAACAATAATACAGAACAAAAATTTAAAAATACTTTACTTTAATAGAAATCTTACTTTAAACAAATTACAAAATAAAAATGTTTTTAAATTTGGCTTTATACAGAGTACAAAGTAAACAAGATAAACAGACAAATTTACGTTGCGTTAATACTAGAAAATATGGTGCATGAATACTGTGAGTCAAACTGAATAGTTCTGTTACCACACCGGGGTATGTCAACAGGTCTACTCAGCAAGAGCACTCAGGAGTAATCTGAATCTTTGAGAGCTTGGTAGCCCTATTTATACAGAATATTGACCGGGTAGGTGGCGCTCATAGCTTCTTTAACTATGAACCGGCTCACTTAAACTACTTGTTTTGGAGGGCGAGGCCTCTCAGCAACCTAGGTGGGGTGACGGGCAGTGGGAAGGGGGGTGGTAGACTGGTGGTATTTTCTAGACGTCTGAAAGTAGTAGTAGTTCTTGGCTGCAGTTCTTTATTAAATAGACATGTAGAGTAGTAGTAGAGTAGAAGAGGTGATAATGGAGTAGGCCGAATGTCTTCCTAGAGATTTTACTGTGACACTACCAAAACAGATTCATACAAAACCAGCAGAGACATGGCCAAGTACTGTTGGGCCTCACTTTACTGTGTAACCATGTACTGAATAGTCTGGTCAATGATCACACCAAGCACGGGACACGCCTAGTTTTTTTATTATTTATAAAATTAACACAAAATGTTCAAATACACAGCAAAAATACAAACCCTCAAGAATTTTAAAACTTCATTAAAAAAATCAAGGTAAACAACTACACCACTTTCAAACAAATCACTTACAACGACAAACATCACAGAGCCGGCAGAGGTCATACAAGTTTTCCGGCAACACTGGCAGACAATCTTTCACCCACACAGCTAACTGCACTTCAGAACTGCTGATACCAGGAGAGGTCAAGATGATGCTACTGAGATCCCCCCCCCCCAAACAGAGCCCCGGAGGCCTCGGTTATAGGGCATGAACTCATTAGACGCCTCCCTATGACGCTTATTAACGGCCTGACTGCTCTCAATAATGCCTCCCTTGTTCCAGATAATTTTCTCAACTCTTAAAAAACAACTACTATTCTGATCCCAAAACCTGGAAAACCACATAATGACCCCAAAAACTACCGACCAATCAACTTACTTGAAACGCTCGGGAAGGTTTTCGATCATCCAGTAAACCTCAGACTTTGACAACATCTTGAAGACAATGACCTACTAAATGAAAGACAGTTTGGCTTCTTGTCCCACAGGTCGACACATGACGCTCCTATAATAGTGCTGAACTACATACTAATCAACCAGAAAGAATGCCGCAAGACAGCACTAGTGACCAAAGACATCGAGAAGACCTTCGACAGGGTATGGCACGAGGGACTTTAACAAGATGTGTAACAACTCTGACCTGCCCTTGAACACCAAGAAACTACTCTGCAATTACTTGGACGACCGACAGATGAGGATTCGCTTTCTGAGCCTCCACTCTCACTACTTCCCTCATCACTTGGGTCCCACAAGGCTCCGCTCTTGCACCAATACACTGTGCACCATATAAATGAAATTCCCGACCATATACAACCAAAAATATCTCGCGCTATGTTACGCAACTAACATGAAAACTAATAACAGAGTCATCACATCGATGACCTTTCAAGCCTAACACAACGGGAAATATACATTACATGGAAGTACGACTAGTAAATACAGTCGAACCACATTAAATCCACCATCACATACTTCTACCAGAAACGTGCTAACACAATGCTGGACAAACTCTACTCGCAATCAATCCCAACATATATTCCCGTCACCAAAAACACTAAAATACTCCGCCTAAATCTTAATAACTTGCGAATACACTGCACACAAACACGCCAAAGCAAAAAGTCCCTCCTTCGACTATGCAGACTCAAACACCAACCCATAAAAAAAAAAAAAGCTACACATGTCTTAAGCCCTATTTCGTCCTCTCATAACATACGCCCCAATGTACCTAATGCTCTCGGCCAACACAAGTAAGTAATTATCAAAGAAGGCACCAAGCCGGGAAAGTTTTGTAGCACCATCAAATATGCGGAATAATCAGAGAGTGCTAAATATCACTGAGAATGCCAATACGAGAACAGATACACATCAGGTGAACGATATCAAAAGAATCCGATTCACCAAGAATTCTATCGAGGGATAAATGACCACAGGAGACGGTCGGAAAGCAAGACACACGCTTGTCTTGGAAGTCGGGACATTCAACAAGGATATGCACAACAGTAAGAGGGACAATGAAGTTAGGACAATAAGGAGCAGGGCGGCGCTCCATTAGGTGTCCATGAGTTAAGCTCGTATTGCCAATACGCAGCCTTGTCAGAGCTGTTTCCCATCGTCGGTTACAGTGGTAGGAGAAAGTCCACAGTGGACGCACTACTTTAAGAGTACGTAGTTTGTTACCAGTAACAGAAGACCAACAACCCTGCTACGGCAAGGATGCCGGAATGAATAACTGGGTAAAAGTCGGAATAAGGAATACATTTACGGGAGATGGGATAAGTGCTGATAGCTTCCTTAGCGGCAGTGTCCGCACGCTCATTTAGAGACACCAATATGGCTGGGAACCCAGAAAAAAGTCAACTGTTAAAACTACTGGAGATAAGAAACAGCCAAATGTTGAATCTCTATGACTACCGAATGGACTGGATTAAACGATTCCAGATCCATGAGGGCACTGTGAGAGTTATCTACAACCACAAAGGAGGATTGACAGCGAGAAAGCTGGAGACGAAGAGCAGAGAGAATAGCATAAAGTTCTGCCGTGAAGATGCTAGTCTCCGGAGGCAGGCGACACATACAGGTGTGGTCAGGAAAAACAACAGTAGCCTACACTGTCTGCAGACTTAAGACCCATCTGTGAAGATAGAAACTGAGCGGTAATGTTAAGAAAAGTTTTCAAGGAAAAGGCATTTCAGAACTGAAGGAGGGGTAAAAGCTTTAATGATGAGGGTCAAGGATTTGAACTATAGAGGAAGGGGAACCTCCACAGGGGCAAGGAATGAACAAAATGAGGATAAATATTAGTAATACTAATCGAAAGAGAATGTTGCGGGCGAGACAACTGGACAGAAAAAGGGGGGGGGGTTGTTGAGGGATAACAGTAACTACAGGAGGGAGGAAAAGTCAAAGCACGACACAGGCGAGAGTGAGGGTGTTGTAAAGACCACGCAAGGTAGCGAAGACAGTAGCGATCTCGGCGGTCCTGGAGAGACAGGAAGCAAGTGTCAACGTACAAGCTGAGGGTTGGAGTTGAATGAAAGGCACTAGACCTGAGCCACAACCCAGTATGGTGCAAAGGATCGAAGAGAAATAGGAGAAGCAGAAGAGTAAGCAGGGCAACCATAATCGAGTTTAGACCGTATGAGAGAGGAATGCAAAGAGAGGAGCGTATGCCTATCCGCTTCTTAAGAATTATGGGACAGAACCTTAAGTAGGGTAAGGACCTTCAACACGGAGGTAAGGGATATGGGGCGATCAAGACAAACGAGTGTCAAAGATTAACCCCAAAACCTTCGCAGAATCTTTGTACACAAGGGGAAGACCATAAAGCGTCAAAGAAGGACGAAGGAAGACATGCTTATGAGTAAAATTCATAGCACAAGTCTTAGTTGCAGAGAACCTGAAGCCATGATTGGTGGCCCAAGACAACACGGCATCAATCACAAGTTGAAGCCACCGTTGAAGAAGAGGCGAATCATCACCTCGACAGCAAAGAGTAAGATCATCAACATAAAGAGCGGAGAAGATGCCAGAAGGAATGGAGGAAAGAAGACCATTGAGGGCAACCAGAAAAAGAGTAGTGCTCAGAACACTACTTAGGGGGTACATCTTCGTATTGCCGAAAAAGAGGGCAGAGAGAGTGTGGTACCAAGCCTGACTAAATGAACGACGAGAGAGGAAGCTTTTGAGGAAGAGAGGAAGATTACACAAAGGCCAAAAGAAAGAAGTTGGGATAGAATATAGTATCTCCAGGTTGTGCCATCTCCAAGTTCACCAGGACATCAGTTGTGCTGTAGCACTTGCGAAAACCAAATTGAGAAGGAGAAAAGAGGTGATTGTGTTCCAAGAACCACATCAGACGAACATTTACCAAACGTTCAAAGAGTTTGCATACACAGATCGTGAGGGCAATAGGACGGAAGTCCTTAGGGGTTTGTCCCAAGAGACCCCGGTTTCCGAATAGGAAGTACAACGGCATTGAGCCAGTCCTCATGGACTGACGACTACTCACAGACCTGGTTATACAGACTCGGTAAATACCGAGACGTGCAAGGAGGGAGATGGCGAAGCATCTCACAATGAATGTTATCCGAGCCCGCTGCCGTAGAAGCTCAGAGGGCCAGAGCAGCCTAATGCTCAGAGCGAAGGGATCGTAGTAGGGAAGGCGGAGATAAGTGCGGAAATCTAAGGGATGAGATTCAAGAGCAGGTTTTCGAAGGAAGGAAGGATTGAGGAAGATGAAAACCAGAGCTAACAGAAGAAAAGTGGGAACCCAGCTCGGTCGCGACCTGCACTAGGTCCGCCAGAAGAGTACCACGGAGGTGAAGAACCGGCGAGATATCTGGAACGAACTTACCCCCAATCTTGCAGTTCTTCTTCTTGCTCTGCGCCAGAGTTGTATCGGACGTAATGGTGGAAACATAAGCTTTCCAACTCTTGCACTTTACTGAACGAATGGTCATACTGGCCACCGCACTTGCTTTCCGAAACAAAATAATAGAATCAGCCGTCTGCCGTCGTCGGTGTTTCCTCCAGGCAGCACGCTTACAGCGAACAGCCCGAGCGCAGTCTGCATTCCACAGGAAATGCACTTCCGCCTGCCCAGGTAGGTAGACCGAGGAACAGTACAATACATTCATACATTCCAAACAAAACATAAAGAACAAACACGTACAACAGGTAAAGCACGCCATAACAAACGGAAGGCAAAACAAAATGGCACAACCGAACAAAGAGCACTCGCCAACAGCCTGAAGGGCACACAATATGACATACACAAGCAGATACAACATCCACAACCGAACACACAAATACACAGGAACTGCACACCCACCCACCAGCCATACAAAAAAAACCTACAACATACACCGGAGCATGCAGGAACCGGGAAACAAAACCCACCCCACCCACTCACACACACACACACACACACACACACCCCATCCGCACCGCACACAACAGGAAACACAGAATACACAGAAATCATTTGCGAGGAACAACGTGAGAAATGTACTTCTCCGGGAAAACAGCGGAAGGATGCTTCTTCTTGTAAGCCTCCCAGACCAAATCTTCAAGGTCGGAAGGGTTGTTGATCTCCCTCTCCCGAGGGGTATCATAAACTCAGGAACATCTATATCGGGCGGTATTGGCCAACGCCCGAGGTCACTGACGCAAGTCGCATAACGACGCCGGGGAGCGCCATCCACGCCCATCGAGGAAGCAGACGACACTGGAGAAGCGGACGAGGGCCGCCGAGACTGCCACGCCGTCGCACGCATAGGAGCAGGGGCCGGACGACGAGACTGTAGCACCTCCATGGATACCGCAGGAGACACAGAAGAGACTGCTGGAGACGGAAGAGGCGGCAAGACCGCTGCCGAGGAAACGGGTAACGAGGAAGGGGCCACAGAACTCTCAGAGCGAGCATCTTTTCTCAACACCATCACCAGGCCACCCCGCTCACCACCAACCACAGCAGGGGGATCCATCCCCCACGAAGAACAGGAGCCACCCCACGCAGGCAACGCACCTGAACGCACCTCCTGGTCTGGTGACCCTCGGACACCAGACCAGGAGGGGAGGCCGAAATGCCGGCACCGGCATCCTCAGGCAAGTGTACCTCCGCCACCACCGAAGTGTGCACCACATCCAGAGCCACCCCACCGTCAACGGAAGGACCACAATCGTCGAAGTCGCCAACTTCAGCCCACGCAGAAGAACGCTGGGAACGCTTAGACCCGGGCCGCACATCATCAGACCCGGAGGCAGACTCAGCGACCTGCGCAGCACTAGCCGGGCGAACCGACGCACGCCGCAGTAAGGCAGCATCCTCAACCACACGGGGCACCAGGCCAGGCACAGGAGGGAATGCTGGATCCACCCCAGCTCCCAGCACAGCCGGAACAGACGGCGAGGGTGCAGGGACCGGGACAGACACAGCAGAGGAAGAACTGGAAGACGAGGGGTCCGAGCAAACGGCAGGCGGAAGAGGCTCAGGGACACCAGGCGGAAGAGGCTCAGGGACACCAGCCGGAGCACTAGGCGAGGACACAACCTCCGGAGGAGATGCGGCAACAACAGGGGGCGCAACAGGCGAAGCAACAGCTGATACAGAGGGCACCTCCTCAGCCGAAGAGACGTCCACACCCACCGAATCATCCCCCACAGGAAGGGGCGGAAAATCCTCCTCACTGAAGAGATTCACCGGTGCAAAAGCAGGCGCAGAACAGGCAGCAGCCTGATGGCCCAAAAGACCACAACGATAACACGTCCGCGGCTGGCGGGCGTAAAACACCCGAACGTTGTACCCCATAAGGTACAGAGAGGACGGAATATCCGCCCGGAGTCTCATGCCCAGGGTGCGAATGTTAGACCTCACACCCTTAAGAGGACTAGAAGACACCACGTTCACCCTCACACTAACTACCGCGCCAAACCGGCCGAAATACCGCCGTAGCAGAGCCTCTGGAAACTCCAAGGGAGCCCCATGCACACTGATGTAAGTAAGTGCACCACTTCTATCAGAGAGGGTTACAGTGCCCGCACCATCCAGCAGGGGTAGTGTCCGCCCCTCGTAACGCCGGAGAAAATCGCGATACGCCGCCACCTCTGTGAGCTTTACAATCGCCCTACGGGCCGTTACCAACTCGACCCCATAAATCTCAAACACAGGGACAGAGAGCATTTCACAAGCCAGTGCAATCTCCGGGTAACCAGCCCGCACAGAGAACTCTAGTCCCACAGACTGAGCCCGGACGACAGGGGGTAGAGGGATCCCCATCGTATCGCCACGTCAGCACAGGCGAGCAGACACACACCCGCCCCCAACCGGCCAAAACTGGCAAACAACACCAACTGCTGGAGCGCCGATGCAACACGTCTGTCCCCTACCGAAGCTAGGGCCAGACCATCAAGGACAAGTGGTGGCTGTGTGTAGAGACAGTGCTTTGTCTTTGAATTGTTATTGGTTGGCCTGACGTTCCCAGGATAGGCTTAGTTCAATTACGAGACGGCAGGACTGGCCGTTTGTTGAGAAGTTTGTCTTAGTGTGTTGCTGGATACTTCTGCCAGGGTGTTGCTGGATACTTCTGCCAGGGTGCACTTCTGCCAGGGTGCACTTCTGCCAGGGTGAAAAAGCACTTCGACTTGTAGAGACGAAGTGGGGTGTCTGACACAGTGACGTTACGATGTAGGACTGGCCCATGTTGTGTTGAGTAGGGTGAACTCACCAGTGTGAGGACCACTGAGCGTGGGTGACGTATAACTTAAGACAGTGGACTCCCAGCAGAAGAAGACTGCAGAATTTGTCGTATTATTGTCCTGTGCAAAAGTGACACTCGCAATATTCATATGTAAATATATAGTGATTATACAGTATATATTATATCTGGGAAAGTGCCGATTAGTATTGTCTACCCCCATTTTCCTTTCACGATTACTTGCTATTGCCAATTCTCTATAACTTACTATTCACTTGAGGTGGGGTGAACGAAGAAGAGGCATGAAGCCCATTAGCAGCGATTGAGATAAAGAACCCGGTTACTGGTCGAGTGAGGCCATAACACCTTCCGTGTGAGGCATTGATTGTAGTGGATGAATAGGCATAATAAGGGAGATATTAATAAGGCATTATATATTTCACTGAAGAGAACGTGAAAAAATATATATATTGAACAAGTTTAGATTTAGGAAAGACCTGAGTAAATACTAGTTTGGTAACAGCGTTGTTGACTTGTAGAACAAATTACTGGGTAATATAACAGCATAGGATCTCTTGAGTTTGGGAGGATAATAGGAGCTGCTTCGTATGGGTCAATAGACCTTCTGCAGTTTCCTTCATTCCTATGTTCTTATGTTTTTTTTTTTTTTTTTTTTTTTTTTTTTTTTTTGAGATATATACAAGAGGTGTTACATTCTTGTACAGCCACTAGTACGCGTAGCGTTTCGGGCAAGTCCTTAATCCTATGGTCCCTGGAATACGATCCCCTGCCGCGAAGAATCGTTAAATTTCTCGAATCGTTTTAATTCTCGTTGCCGATTTGTTCATGCTCTATCAAAATAATTCCATGATTACGAGATTCAAACATACTGGAATAGTATACACACGGCTTTAAAAACGTTTCGTATAACACCATAAGTCACTTCAAAGAATATTAATAATTGAATATTATGTCCTCTTGACCTTCACTATGCTTGTGAAAATATTTAGTTTAATATTTGAAACATTTTCAGTAGATATTTCTTTTGTTGTCAGTCTTTGAACATTATCAACAGCATCTTCATCATTAATATTAGACTAGTAAAATCTCCTCGAGTTCTTTTGCTGATGTCTAATGCACTATGATACGAAACATCTGAATTGATGTTAATACAACCAATGTTGTCCTCAATGATTTAAAACCTACATCACTTGTATACTTATCATACCTGCAATGTGTTCCTGCATTGTAACCCGAGCTACCTCACACACCTGTAGCGTCCTCTCACATACCTGTAGTGATATACATATCATACTCGCACATACAGGTATATGCAGGTATGATATACATATCATACCAGCAATGTGTTCATGTATTGTAACCTGAGCTTCCCCACGTGTTGCGAGAAGTGGTTTTAACAGCAGTGACCATGTGGAGGGGACGGTGGACATTACCTGTAGTTCCCTCATACACACCTGAAGCACCCTTGCACACACCTGCAGCTCCAACACACCTGCAATAGAAAAGCCCTTTTAAGTATATTTCGAGCAAATTAACTAGTGCATAACCTTTAAAATGTATATATAAATCTATACAAGTACATAGAGAGAGAGAGAGATAGAGAGAGATAAAGAGAGAGAGGAGTGTGTGTGTGTGTGTGTGTGTGTGTGTGTGTGTGTGTGTGTGTGTGTGTGTGTGTGTGTGTGTGTGTGTGTGCGCGCGCGCGCTCGCCTATTTGTGCTTGTGGGGGTTGAGTTGTGGCTCTTTGGTCCAGCCTGTCAACCGTCAATCAATAGGTGTACAGGTTCCTGAGCTTATTGGGCTCTATCATATCTACACTTGAAACTGTATGGAGTCAGCCTCCACCACATCACTTCCTAATGCATTCCATTTGTCAAACAATCAGAAAACTTGTTTAGTGTCAAATATCTCTGTGGCTCACTTGGGCACTCAGTTTCCCCCTGTCCCCCCTAGTGCGTGTGCCCCTTGTGTTAAATACCCTGTCTTTGTCTACCCAATCAATTCCCTTGAGAATCTTGAATGTGTTGATCATGTCTCCCCTAAATCTTCTGTCTTCTAGCGACGTGAGGTTTAATTCCAGCAGTCTCTCCTCGTAGCTCATACCCCTCAGCTCGGGTTTGTCTGGTTGCAAACCTTTGAACCTTTTCCAGTTTAGTCTTATCCTTCATTAGATATGAACTCCATGATGAGGCTGCATACTCAAGGATTGGTCTGACGTGTGTGGTATGCAAAGTTCTGAATGATTCCTTACACAAATTTCTAAATGCCGTTGTTATGTTGGCCAGCCTGGCATATGCCGCTGATGTTATCTTCTTGATATGGGCTGCAGGGAACAAGTCTGGCGTGATATCAACCCCCAAGTTTTTTTCTCTGACTCGAAGAATTTCATTTCCCAGATGATACCTTGTATCTGGCCCCTGTTCCCTACACCTATCATCAATATATTACATTTGTTTGGGTTTAACTAACAACCATTTGTTCGACCATCCCTTCAGCTTGTCTAGGTCTTCTTGAATCCTCAAGCAGTCCTCCTCCTGTCTTAATCCTCCTCATAATTTTGGCATCGTCACCAAACATTGAGAGAAATGAGTCTATACCCTCCGGGAGATCATTTACATAAATCAGAAACAGGATAGGACCGAGTACAGAGCCCTGTGGGACTCCACTGGCGATTTCACGCAAATCTAAGGTCTCACCCCTCACCGTAACTCTCTGCTTCCTATTGCTTACGTACTCCCTTATCCACTGGAGCACTTTACCAGCTACTCCTGCCTGTCTCTCCAGCTTATGTTGTACTGTGTCAAAGGCTTTCCGACAATCAAAGAAAATGCAATCCACCCAGCCTTCTCTTGCTTAATCTTTGTCACTTGATCGTAGAATTCTATTAAGCTGTCAGGCAAGATTTACCTTCCCTGAACTCATGTTGGCGATTTGTCACGAAGTCCCTTCCCTCCAGATGTGTTACTAGGTTTTCTCACGATCTTCATCTCCTTGCATGGTATACAAGTCAAGGATACTGGCCTGTAGCTCAGTGCCTCTTCCCTGTCGCCCCTTTTTTGTATATTGGGACCACATTCGCCGTCTTCCATATTTCTGGTAGGTCTCCCGTCTCCAGTGACCTACTATACACTATGGAGAGTGGCAAGCAAAGTGCCTCTGCACACTTTTTCAGTACCCATGGCGAGATACCATCTGGACCAAGAGCCTTTCTAACATCCAGACCCAGCAGGTGTCTCTTGACTTCATCTCTCGTAATTTCGAACTCTTCCAAGGCCGCCTGGTTTACCTCCCTTTCTCCTAGCACAGTGACCTCACCTTGTTCTATTGTGAAGACCTCCTGGAACCTCTTGTTGAGTTCTTCACACACCTCTTTGTCATTCTCTTTATACCTGTCCTCGCCTGTTCTAAGTTTCATTCTCTGTTCTCTCACTCTTGTCTTCCTTTGATGAGACTAGAATAGCTTTGGTTCGGTCTTGGCTTTGTTTGCTATATCATTTTCATAATTTTTCTCTGCTTCTCTTCTCACCCTGACATACTCATTTCTGGTTCTCTGGTATCTCTCTTTGCTTTCTGGTGTTCTGTTATTCCGAAAGTTCCTTCACACCCTTTTGTTCAGTTCCTTAGCTTCCATACATGCCCTATTATACCATGGATTCTTCTTTTGCTTCTCGGATTTTTCCTTTTGGGCCGGGATAAACCTGTTTACTGCCTCCTCACACTTTTGGGTCACAGTCCATCATATCTTGTACAGACTTAGCTCTGAGGTATGTGTCCCTTAGGAAAACTCATCTCCTAATTCTCCCTTTAATATGCCAGCCTTTTGTTTCCAAGTTCTTTTTTTTTTGGGGGGGGGGAGATCTGGATAAATCTGGTCTGATCTTTTGGGAAGCAGGATAAATTGTGTGTGTGTGTGTGTGTGTGTGTGTGTGTGTACTCACCTAGTTGTACTCACCTAGTTGTGTTTGCGGGGGTTGAGCTCTGGCTCTTTGGTCCCGCCTCTCAACCGTCAATCAACAGGTGTACAGATTCATGAGCCTATCGGGCTCTGTCATATCTACACTTGAAACTGTGTATGGAGTCAGCCTCCACCACATCACTTCCTAATGCATTCCATTTGTCAACCACTCTGACACTAAAAAAGTTCTTTCTAATATCTCTGTGGCTCATTTGGGCACTCAGTTTCCACCTGTGTCCCCTTGTGCGTGTTCCCCTTGTGTTAAATAGACTGTCTTTATCTACCCTATCAATCCCCTTCAGAATCTTGAATGTGGTGATCATGTCCCCCCTAACTCTTCTGTCTTCCAGCGAAGTGAGGTTTAATTCCCGTAGTCTCTCCTCGTAGCTCATACCTCTCAGCTCGGGTACTAGTCTGGTGGCAAACCTTTGAACCTTTTCCAGTTTAGTCTTATCCTTGACTAGATATGGACTCCATGCTGGGGCTGCATACTCCAGGATTGGCCTGACATATGTGGTATACAAAGTTCTGAATGATTCTTTACACAAGTTTCTGAATGCCGTTCGTATGTTGGCCAGCCTGGCATATGCCGCTGATGTTATCCGCTTGATATGTGCTGCAGGAGACAGGTCTGGCGTGATATCAACCCCCAAGTCTTTTTCCTTCTCTGACTCCTGATGAATTTCCTCTCCCAGATGATACCTTGTATCTGGCCTCCTGCTCCCTACACCTATCTTCATTACATTACATTTGGTTGGGTTAAACTCTAACAACCATTTGTTCGACCATTCCTTCAGCTTGTCTAGGTCTTCTTGAAGCCTCAAACAGTCCTCTTCTGTTTTAATCCTTCTCATAATTTTAGCATCGTCCGCAAACATTGAGAGAAATGAATCGATACCCTCCGGGAGATCATTTACATATATCAGAAACAAGATAGGACCGAGTACAGAGCCCTGTGGGACTCCACTGGTGACTTCACGCCAATCGGAGGTCTCACCCCTCACCGTAACTCTCTGCTTCCTATTGCTTAGATACTCCCTTATCCACTGGAGCACCTTACCAGCTACACCTGCCTGTCTCTCCAGCTTATGTACCAGCCTCTTATGCGGTACTGTGTCAAAGGCTTTCCGACAATCCAAGAAAATGCAGTCCGCCCAGCCCTCTCTTTCTTGCTTAATCTGTGTCACCTGATCGTAGAATTCTATCAAGCCTGTAAGGCAAGATTTACCCTCCCTGAATCCATGTTGGCGATTTGTCACGAAGTCCCTTCTCTCCAGATGTGTTACCAGGTTTTTTCTCACGATCTTCTCCATCACCTTGCATGGTATACAAGTCAAGGACACTGGCCTGTAGTTCAGTGCCTCTTGTCTGTCGCCCTTTTTGTATATTGGGACCACATTCGCCGTCTTCCATATTTCTGGTAGGTCTCCCGTCTCTAGTGACTTACTATACACTATGGAGAGTGGCAGGCAAAGTGCCTCTGCACACTCTTTCAGTACCCATGGTGAGATCCCATCTGGACCAACAGCCTTTCTAACATCCAGATCCAGCAGGTGTCTCTTGACCTCCTCTCTCGTAATTTCGAACTCCTCCAAGGCCGCCTGGTTTACCTCCCTTTCTCCTAGCACAGTGACCTCACCCTGTTCTATTGTGAAGACCTCCTGGAACCTCTTGTTAAGTTCCTCACACACCTCTCTGTCATTCTCTGTATACCTGTCCTCGCCTGTTCTAAGTTTCAATACCTGTTCTTTCACTGTTGTTTTCCTTCTGATGTGACTGTGGAGTAGCTTTGGTTCGGTCTTGGCTTTGTTTGCTATATCATTTTCAAAATTTTTCTCTGCTTCTCTTCTCACCCTGACGTACTCATTCCTGGTTCTCTGGTATCTCTCTCTCTGCTTTCTGGTGTTCTGTTATTCCGGAAGTTCCTCCACGCCTTTTTGTTCAGTTTCTTCGCTTCCATACATGCCCTATTATACCATGGATTCTTCTGTTGCTTCTCGGATTTTTCCCTTTGGGCCGGGATGAACCTGTTTACTGCCTCCTGACACTTTTGGGTAACATAGTCCATCATACCCTGTACAGACTTATCTCTGAGGTCTGTGTCCCAAGGTATTTCACTTAGGAAACTTCTCATCTGTTCATAATTCCCCTTTCGGTATGCCAGCCTTTTGATTCCTAGTTCTTTTTGGGGGGAGATAAGTCCTAGCTCTACCAGGTACTCAAAGTTCAATACACTGTGATCACTCATTCCCAAGGGCGCTTCCATCTTAACTTCCCTTCTATCCCATTCATTTAGGGTAAATATCAAATCAAGCATTGCTGGTTCATCTTCTCCTCTCATTCTTGTTGGTTCTTTGGTGTGCTGGCTTAGAAAGTTTCTTGTTGCCACGTCCAGCAGCTTAGCTCTCCATGTTTCTGGTCCTCCATGCGGGTCTCTGTTCTTCCAATCTATCTTCCCATGGTTGAAGTCTCTCATAATTAGTAGTCCAGATCCATTCCTGCTAGCAACAGAAGCTGCTCTTTCTATTATGTTAATGGTGGCCATGTTGTTTCTATCATATTCCTGTCTAGGTCTTCTGTCATTTGGTGGTGGATTATATATGACTGCGACTATAATTTTTTTCCCTCCATTTGTTACAGTACCTGCTATGTAGTCACTGAAACCTTCGCAGCCCTGAATATCCATCTCCTCAAAATCCCAGCCTTGTCTTACCAGCAGAGCTACACCACCCCCACCTCTTCCTTCCCTCTCTTTCCTCATAACATAATAGTCCTGTGGGAACACTGCATTTGTTATCGTTTTCGTGATCTTTGTTTCTGTGAGGGCTATTATGTCTGGGTTTTCCTATAGTACCAGTTCTCCAAGCTCATTTGCTTTATTTGTAATTCCATCTATGTTTGTGTACATCGCTTTGAGGCTCTCTTTCTTCTG
>NC_091188.1:33721225-33768725 GCF_040958095.1 Procambarus clarkii | reverse complement strand
AATACTAATAAGTCAAAGGGGGATTGAGGAGATCATATCACCTAAGGAGAGAGTGGGGAGTCACAGCGGCTCGAGTGGGTGTGTGCACGTGACAACAAGGCTAAGTGTTGGAGCCACATCCCCTAAACGTGTGACGTTGAGCCCCTCTCCAAGAGCCAGAAGTGCCAAGGGTGATCTCCTAGTGAGGTATAAGCACTCTACCGAGGTGTGGGTTGGGTTGTCCGTAGAGAAGGATCAACGACGACAACACCAACCAACCCACAGTCTATAAAACAATGCAATGTATTTACATTGCAGTGTTGCATCCTCAACGGTGCAGTTTTCGACCTCAGTGTAGCATTCTTCCACTACATACTGTTGCCGGGACTGAAGCAGGTGCTGGGGCTCTTCCTGGATGAGGAAGCGGGGGCCAGTGTATTCGTTGGTGCTGCCCATCCTCACTACCATCTTCAACATATTGTGGGTCTTGCCACTCTTCGTGCTCTCCAAGATCAACACCATATGGTTCCAACACATAGCTGACAGTGCATATCGCGAGCGCCAAGGACGTCCCCACCTGATCAACAGCATCAGTAAACTTGTAGCCGATTCTCATCTCCATCTTTGACCAGTTTCTTTTCTCATACAGGCTAGCTTTATGAAGCTGGTGCATCTGGTGGGTGTAGATGTGATCCTGAACGGTATTCACCTGTGTATGCTTAATGCACTATGCCTTTGAGTACAGATGGTTCAACATGGGTTGGGAACTATACAAGAGATTATGTTTCATCGAGGATAACTGGTCGTACTTCATTGGCTTTGGACTTCCCCTGGCACTTATCACAATGTATCAATCTTCAATGTACATTAGTGGATGTCTCTTTGCTGTGTCACTTCCTGTTTTCATCATCAGTGCCAACGAGGCTGATCCAGTGCTCAACACCAATGGTTGCCAAATGCATTTGTTTTCTTTGGTGGTTGCTGTGTCCAACCGCATCATCCAGACTCTTGTCACAAGATATCCTCCACCGACCCCCAGCAAGACTCCTCAGCCATCTCCTTATCGCTCTACTTCCTTTCTTCCACGTAGACGTTTGAAAGATTTTTTTACAATGCCTCAGACATTTGAAGCTGTTTTATTGTCTGTGACCAAAGCAAAAGTTGCTTCACCAAAGATGCAACAATATTTCATATTAATATTGCTTGGCAGGCAGTTGTTCTGCTGTATACTAAGAATTATTTTGACCACATGTTGATTGATGATGATTTAGAGATACCATCTCTCTTCCCCAGAAGAGAAGCTACATGTATTAATCCCCATGGATTTTTTATATCCACATAACTTGGTCAAATAGGTCATCGACGGGGGTGGTTCCTTACGCCCCCTTACTCACTCAACTGGAACTTGTTCCATCAGCTATGAGAGTGTTATTTGGTTGCCTCTCTTGCCATCTTGTGCAAGGGACTATAGTTGGCAATGGTATCTGAGGAAAATATGCGAGTGTATAGTAATTTTAAGGTTTTATGAGTGGCTTGTGAAGTCTATGAGAAATACAGAACAATAATGTGAATGTACTTAAAATAATAAAATGGAGCGAGACATTGACAGTATGTGAAGAATTTGTAAGCTGATAAATGACTCAACAGTAAGTGGATGTAAGGAAGCCAGACAGCTGAATGGACAGCGCTTCGGATTCGCAGTCCTGAGGTTCCGGGTTCGATCCCCCGGTGGAAGCGGAAACAAATGGGCTGAGTTTCTTTCACCCTGATGCATCTGTTCACCTAGCAGTAAATAGGTACCTGGGAGTTAGACAGCTGCTACGGGCTGCTTCCTGGAGATGTGAAACAAAAAATGAGGCCTTGTCGAGGACGCTAAGCCCCGAAATCATCAAGATAAGCCTCAAGATAAGATACATGCCAGTTTATATAATCATAATATTAATTGGAGAGAGCCAAAACATATTGCTAAGTGAAGGAGTTTTGATAAACGCAATTTGATCAATTCAGCCCAAATTAACCAATGTCACAATATTTTTAATGTTAACATTGACCTGCACAAACTAGACCATTATTTATATATTGTAGTTACAAATTGTAACTACCTACTTAGTGAGGAAGGCAGGCTCGTGATTCGTCTATCTTCACCTGACCACAGTACAGTGAGGTAACGACATAGGGGGGGGGGATCAGTTATATATAACCTCTCTAAGCTCTTCACTCTTCCCTGAAGCCATCAACACAGCCACTCTCCTGGTCAACAAAGGTGTCCAGCAGCTGGACACCCTCATAAAGACTGTGAAGCAGTATCCTCCCCCGCGATAACAGCTTGATGGTTAAATGCAACCTCAGAATACTGAGAAAAAAAAAATTGTACCACTTACGGGTTATTCATGCCCGTGCCACCTCTTGGGTGGCTTAATCTTTATCAATCACTCTTCACTCTTTGAATGTCAGCCCCACTCCCATCCTGGCGTTTTATACCGGGAAGAGATGGAAGGCCTTCGTCAGTGATTTGAATTGGCGATTGGAGCACTATACAGATAGAAAGCTTTCTTCCATCGGCACTGACCCTATGAAGGGGACTTTCTTCACTCCTGGTGCCAGTTAAACATCACCATGCTCCACCGAATCAAGGTTCGGTTCCGAGGAACCTACACCAAGGCCGAAATTCTGGCCCTCTTGACGGCGAACTCATAGGACAAGTATTATTTTCCGGGAATTGTCTTCCCTGGGGTCTGGGCCTAACCTAACTTCCACTATTTTAGGAACTCCTTGACCTTAGCTATTACCCCTCAAAGAGCAGCCACGAGACCCCCCATAACAGTAGACCTACTTTTGAAGCGAAGGGGGAAGGTGCGAGATTGACGCCATTTGTGAACACTGGCAGTAAAGCAAATTTCATGAAAAATTCAGCCTTCAACAAGTTGAGACATTTTACACAACGCCTTAGGAGTTGTGGAAATAATTTGACTGCAGTTAATGGGCAAAAGATAGACATTTTGGGACAGGATAACTTTGACATAAGTTTTCTAGAGACATTTTAATCGGTTTGGATTTCTTGAATAGATTTAATTACTCCTAGTCTGCACAAAAGGTGCGAGGAACTGCAGATTAAGGCTGGGAAAGATTTTTTATGTTGAGATGGTCGACCATCCTTCATTAGTGGCTTTAATTAAAAGGAAGCAGAAGTATAGCGTAAATTACCCAAAATTACTTTTCATGTCTCTTCCCGACACTGATAAGAGGTCATGTGGGATATATGCACTGACCAAGCAAAAGTTGCCCACCACATTTTGTAAAATTCATTAAAGTGTCCGTGGGATGTCACATCCTACCAGGAAATACCCTACAGGTGGCTGGAAGATGTCAGGTAATAATTCCTCACCATCTAATTGTGGTGATTGATTAAGGTGCACTTATTTCAGTCAACATCTCTGATAAAACCTTTTGCTTCAGAGCAGGTAATAGAGTATCTTGGGGAACTCTGGTGAACAATACACAAATTTTTCACCACGAGTCATCTGAAATGCCAACTATCATAGCACAATTTAGTGCATTAAATGTTACCGAGAACAAGAGACCATTGAAGAACATAAATAAGAAAGGTTATAATATTACACAGGATTTAGAGAAATTATTATCAGCGCTAGATTTGCAACATGTTCCACAGACAGAAAACTGTTGAGAAGGATTTTATGGAAATTCCCGAAACTGTTTGCAGCCGAGGATGACCAGATTGATCTCCTAGATAGAACTTAGCACACCATCCCAACAGGTGACTACGCGCCTGTTTACACCCTGCAGTGGAGGCTCACGGAACAGGCAAAGAATGTTATGCAGCGTAAGTGCCAGAAATTGTTAACACAAGACATGATAGAGCCTAGTATGTCACTATGGTTGTCTCCTGACGTGTTGGTTCGTAAACCGGAGGGTAGTTACCGTTTTTGTGTGGACTACCGGAAAGTGAACAAAATTACTAAGGGTGTTGTTTACGATTTACCCTGAATTAAGGATATAAGAGGCCAATTCGGGGCAGCAAAATACTTTTCCAATTTTGATGCCAAGTCTGCATATTGGGCAATACTGGTGGCTGAGAAAAAGGGAAAAGACAGCATTTTCTGATGGCAGGCACACCTACCAATTTTGTAGGATGCCTTTTGACCAAAAGACAGCCCCTTCATTTCAGAGGGCCATTAATTACATACTCAGTCCAGTCTTGGGAAGGCCCTCGCTACATACCTGGATGATGATGTGATATATTCCAGGATGTTTGATGAACACTTACGAGACTCCACTGAGACTTAATTTGTTAGATTGAGCAAGTTTTAAATTAATTGTTCAGCAGTGCACTCTGGAAGCTCAGAAATTCCGGTTTCTGGGGATTCCAGGTGAGCACAGATGGTAACAGGCCTGATCCAGACTCTTGCAGTGTCATTGCTGAAATGCCAGCTCCAAGAACAGCAAAGGACGTGTGCAGGTTTCTGGGGGCGGCCGAATATTTCCGTCGCCACAATGAAGGTTTTGCCAGTATATCAGCACCCTTGACTGACCTAACAAAGAAAAATGTAAAGTTTGTTGGGAAACCAGAGCATGATGTTACCTATGCTAAAATGAAACATCAGCTCATTACAACCCCCGTATTGGCCTTACCTGATTTTGATAACGAGTGGGAGGTACACACTGACGACAGTAGCATAGCTACTGGCGGATGTTTAATACAACATAAAAGAAAATCTCCCCTATCCAATGGCTTATTTCAGTAGGAAGGTCAAGGGACCAGAGGTTAGTTATTCGGCCACAGATTGGGAGGCGCTATCAGATGTCGAGGCATTTAGATATTTTGAGCCATTTATTCCAACGTCATTTTGTCATCTACACTTATCACAGGGCTCTAACACATGTTTAATTAAATTACCAAGTGCCTACGAATGCAACGCTGGTTCCATGAACAGTCTGCTCCCTCATTCCAAATACTTTACAAACCTGGACCGTCACATGTAGTGCCAGACACCTTGAGCAGAAACATTGCTGCTATTAATGTAAATGTCATTATTAAAGGGATTTCTGTTGACAGGATGATTGTTCCAGATGAGCGAACCTAGGTGGAAAGAAATTATTTTGCATTTGGAAGGGGGGAAATATCCTTCCAAGAATAGTAAACTACCAGTAAAGGACTTTGAATTAAAGGAAGGGGGTATTATATTATGTAAATAGCCAGAAAAATCGGGCAGTGTTCCAACTGGTTATACCAGATGAACTAGGATCATCAGGGATGAAACTGGCACAAGCTTTTAAGACTGCAGGTCACTCGGGTGTTTATAAAACTCAAAGTATTTTATTTCCCAAGTACGTTAACGGAAATCATTAAATTTGTAAAGTCATGCTCCAATTGTCAGAGGAGAAAAGGTACCCTTAAGGAACAAGCCCCACTACAGAATACAGAAAGCCTTTAGATCGAGTGGGAGCCGATTTAATTGATCTCCATCACAGTCATTCAGGCAATCGTTACGGGTTGGTTTCAGTGGGTCATCTGTCCCCATTCGTTACATTGATTTCATTACCTCAGAAGGATGATCGTACTGTTGCAGATGCGTTCTTCCCTAGGTTCGTAATTGTATTTGGGCTCCCTAAAGTTAGTCTGACCGAGGTCAGGAACTGAATTACAATATTTTTAGAGAGGTTTGTAAAATAATTAAGACAACATTAGCCTTGATGACCACATACCACCTACAGGCGAATGGGATGACTATACTTACCAATCGTTCAGTTAAGGCTATAGTTGCAATTCTTGCTGAAAACGATGCAAACTTGTGGGACGAACACCTACCCTATGTTCATATGGCTTTGACCACTTTTATCCACCAGTCTATTAATACCCAACCCCTTCTTTTGTTCTCTGGTCATTCATGTAATTTCCCATCAGGTCTGCTTAACAGATAATGTTGTGTATGGAGCAGATTATCCTTCAGAAGTCCTCAATAAGATGAAAAATGCTTGAAGATCGCAGCTGAGGCTTCCCAAAAAGCCTGGGATTGATATGCTCATCATTATGACAAGAATGTACGACCTCTATAGCTGAAGGAGGGTAACCTTGTCTAGAGAGTTAATGAAGCAGCACCCGCCAATCAGAGTAAGATACTAGCTCCTAGAGGGCAGGGGCCATATAGGGCCCCTGGTGCCACACACACAAATCACAATTGCGTGATGCATCAAATGAGCAAATCCACGAGGGCCGTGACGAGGATTCGAACCTGCGTCCGAGAGCATCCCAGACGCTGCCTTAATCGACAGTTTAGTAAGGGCAAAGAGGGAGAACGGCCTATTGACATAGCACGAGTGCATGATTGGAGTTGTGTAAAACCCTGGTTTGGCCTCGGAGAGGCTGCAGGATCCAGTAAGTTCAGTAGAACTTCAGTTTCAACTCCTTTTGACCATGTCGTAGCTCAGTCAATTAAGGCAGCATCTGGGATGCTCTCGGACGTAGGTTCGAATCCTCGTCACGGCCCTTGTGGATTTGTTCATATAGAGTAATTAAGAGAGCAGACCTTGTAAATCTTGCCATAAATGAAGTATTTGAGAATCAAGTGTTAAGAACTATTCACATTAATCAATTTAATCTATCATGTTAGGGAGGAACTAGAGCTGCCTTCAGCTAGTCTAATTCCTGGCCCAGCGGTGCTGACTAATGACTAAAGTAACGAGTCGGATGTGGAGGATGGCCCTCTCAACTCATCAGTAGTCAAGTGCAGTCTCATCACCCCATGGTAACCTTTACTGTACAGTGCAAGATCTTGTGAACAGAAACTCCTTTAATGTTATTTAGAATTCATTAAATTTTCCTGCAGATGCAATGAAGTGGATTTATTAACTGTACTTAACTCACGTAGCAGACTTTACTTTGCTCTGGGGTTTCCAACCTCTTGAGCACCCAGAGCTATATCCATGCTCCTGTCATTTTGTTGTCTGTCTTTTTCCCAGTTCTGATTTGTACACCTGTGTAGTTGTGCCATCCACACATGAAACCATGATCGAAATCAGTAGAATTGGGATGACCTTCCTTTCCGTGAAGATTGGGGGAGGTACGTTAAACAAAATCCTTCCAGCACCAGACCCAGTAACTCGTTAATTGCTTACTTGGAATTGTTGACACCTACACCAGTCACCCGGCCGACACCTCACGTCACTAACAAGGTTGTCTTGGCTCAGTATGCTGTCTACAATGAAGAAGTCGCTTGATATCAACGTTTAACACCATCGTCGGTAGCTGTATCTATGTCACCACCACCCACCAGCCACGTTGTCAAGGCTGCAGGCAGACCGGAATTGAATGAAGAGATATCCGAGAGGGAGCCAGCCAGTAGCAGTACTAATCAGTCTCTTCTCAAGGTCTGTGGTTCCGTCGCCTGATGTAACGGAGAAGCGGAACATAGGTAGTCACAAGGACGAATGGCATGGATTTCCTACAGAGTACAGTCGACTTGCTTACAACGGTGCAAAATTGCCTCCTTCGGCCCAAAGTCAATTGTACGAGAGTATACACAAATGGGATTTACTGACTAGTAGTCTTGCGACATCAAGAAACGCCTAATATAACGAACTCTGGAGACTGAAGTCAGGATTCACCTGTTTTGCAAACACGCCACCCAACTCAACGACACTGAAGCCGCTTCCGTCCCGAGAGCGAGACCGTTGTACGTCTACGTCCTGTTCTACTGTGGTCACCTGTCGTTTCAGTTTCATCCATCATTACTGTTTTGTGACCTCAGAGTTGAATATTGAGCCGTGTCTCTTTAGCAAGGTTCACCCGGCAGGCTGCAGCCAGCCACAGGCTGTCACCTGTCACCCAAGTGCTATCTGGTCGGATAGTTCTATCATTCTTCAGCAGAAACCGGAATGGTGTACAAGAGGACCAGGATTCTCCACATTCTAAAATTGGTGGTCGTCGAAACTACAATCAACTACATGTCACTGGTCTAACAGATTTTTTTTTTTTTTTTTTTTTAACATTTGTTGTGTTAAAATGTTATGTTTGCTCTATTTTGTTGTCATTGTATTAAATTTCTGAAAAAATTAAGATCTCTGAATACCTAGGAATGTAATTTTGGAAAACCTAAATGTTGAAAACTAGAAATATAGTAGTGAAATTCTATTAAAGTGGAAATGTATAATTTTTTCACATGGACCCGTTCTCGAGATAGAGATCTCTAGTATGAGAGTTATTGCAATGTGTCTAGGACGTAGGTTCTGGAAATTATCATTGTCATTTTCTTGCTCAGCATTCATTGGTGCAAGAGGGGTTGACAACATTAACTTTATACTCTTAGCTGGAAGTATGTACACATTTTGTTGCTGAGTACTCATTTGAGAACTGTGATATTAAAAGTAGTATTGATAATAAACACATTTGTAAGATTGTCAGAATGTCATTTTGGACATTGATTTTGAATGTTAGGTTTGATAATTAAGTGACATGTGGCAAAAAGTGACCACAGGTGGTGACTGGAACACATGAATGAACTTAAAGAGTTCAGTGTTCTTCTCCTGAAGCAGTTAGACTTCAGCATGTATTGGAATTCTTGTGTTACGTGTTCATGACGAAACACGTTGATGGACGCCGATGGCCAATGATATTTGTTGGCCAGATTTTGTGATAGTGGTTGGAATATTGAATTTAGTTATATCAATTTTGAGTATTGAATTTTTCTTCCAGATGTATTGGGAAGATTGCTGGACTATAAACAGCATTACAGTCGGGTGTCAGATAATTGGATTCGGCATTTGAATTATGCCGATTATTTCGATACAATCTGCAGATTGTAAATTCTATAGATAGGGTAGATTTTGAATATTTTTTTGAGGCACTGGTTAAATTTTTATATAAAAGGATTGGGCTGGTACCGCTACCTCAAGATCGACCAAGGCATTCAATATGCAAGCTGAAGCCTTCCAAGACCTCCCTACAAGAGGCATCTCGAGTAGTGCCTCCACACACCTCAACTACTTGACGAGTAACTCCCACGGTAGTATCAAATCTCAGACCCAGGCGTCATCACTCGCCCAACCCGGCCAAACACCACCCAGGCGTCATCACTCACCCAGCCCGGCCAAACACCACCCAGGCGTCATCACTCACCCAGCCCGGCCAAACACCACCCAGGCGTCATCACTCACCCAGCCCGGCCAAACACCACCCAGGCGTCACCACTCACCCAGCCCGGCCAAACACCACCCAGGCGTCATCACTCACCCAGCCCGGCCAAACACCGACCCAGGCGTCATCACTCGCCCAACCCGGCCAAACACCACCCAGGCGTCATCACTCACCCAGCCCGGCCAAACACCACCCAGGCGTCATCACTCACCCAGCCCGGCCAAACACCACCCAGGCGTCATCACTCACCCCCCAGCCCGGCCAAACACCACCCAGGCGTCATCACTCGCCCAACCCGGCCAAACACCGACCCAGGCGTCATCACTCACCCAACCCGGCCAAACACCACCCAGGCCTCACCACTCACCCAGCCCGGCCAAACACCACCCAGGCGTCATCACTCACCCAACCCGGCCAAACACCGACCCAGGCGTCACCACTCACCCAGCCCGGCCAAACACCGACCCAGGCGTCATCACTCACCCAGCCCGGCCAAACACCACCCAGGCGTCATCACTCACCCAGCCCGGCCAAACACCGACCCAGGCGTCACCACTCACCCAGCCCGGCCAAACACCGACCCAGGCGTCATCACTCACCCAGCCCGGCCAAACACCACCCAGGCGTCATCACTCACCCAGCCCGGCCAAACTCCGACCCAGGCGTCATCACTCGCCCAACCCGGCCAAACACCACCCAGGCGTCACCACTCACCCAACCCGGCCAAACAGCGACCCAGGCGTCACCACTCACCCAGCCCGGCCAAACACCGACCCAGGCGTCATCACTCACCCAACCCGGCCAAACACCACCCAGGCCTCACCACTCACCCAGCCCGGCCAAACACCACCCAGGCGTCATCACTCACCCAACCCGGCCAAACACCGACCCAGGCGTCATCACTCACCCAGCCCGGCCAAACACCGACCCAGGCGTCACCACTCACCCAGCCCGGCCAAACACCGACCCAGGCGTCATCACTCACCCAGCCCGGCCAAACACCACCCAGGCGTCATCACTCACCCAGCCCGGCCAAACTCCGACCCAGGCGTCATCACTCGCCCAACCCGGCCAAACACCACCCAGGCGTCACCACTCACCCAACCCGGCCAAACAGCGACCCAGGCGTCACCACTCACCCAACCCGGCCAAACAGCGACCCAGGCGTCACCACTCACCCAGCCCGGCCAAACACCACCCAGGCGTCACCACTCGCCCAACCCGGCCAAACACCGACCCAGTCATGCCACCAACCCATTCTTGGACCAAATCCATTTTATCCAACGTCGACTCCAAAAACCCATTTATTAATTTTAACACGGAACTTTTTTCAAATATAAATTAATATTATATATTGGCATAGTTCATATTAAGGCACTGGTTAGGTTAGATGTTTAGGTTCTGTTGGCGATTATTTGTATTTGTAGAACGTGGGTGAAGCATTTACAGCATGACTTATGTTCAAACATAAGTCATCAGCGAAGCACTTGTTCCGGATGTACTCTGCGTCTTCAGTTGTGAGTCTTGTGTAAACCGTTTTTCATTCATAAACTGGGGTTTGGCGGCTGAATGGAATGGACTGAGTTTGTTTGGAGGACGGACTGGTTGCCACACACTTCACTACCATCACAAGACACCCCCGTACAAAAGTATGATTCCTGCTCTCATACACAGTGCAGCCCTTATGGCTGGATCAACATCGGGAAGTACCACAGTACTAAATGAACTATGCTGAGAAAAACCTACCTACCTTCAAGATCTCCAAGGCCTCCTTTACAAGATACACGCAGACAACTGATCCAACAACACGCCGTCGGCCTCTGCCAACGGACCTGGCAACACCAGAGTCGAAAAGCCTTCCCCAGAGCTAATAGCAAACACCACAACAGATCCAGACCAGGGTAACTTCTCCACTGCCCCAGAGGACGAAGCTACACTCGTCAGTAGGACCCCCAAGATCAACAGTGAAACCAACATACCAAATGCTCTCGTCTCCACTCACACCAGCAGTAGCACTATCACGGTCGTGCGGAACTCACTAGAACTCTAGATGAACACATCACCACCGCCCTGATGGACCTCTGTAACCTGGCACAACAGGAAGACCCCGACCCTAGCAGCAAAGTGACGATATCACACATCGACAAATCAGAGAGCAAAACTCCAAACAGGAATGGCGGGTGGCGACGAGACATCAACGGACCAAGAAATCTAAACTAATGAAGAAAAATAGCCATCATCCACAAGACAGGTTAAATCCTCCATCCCCTTCTTTAGGAGGGATTGGGACCTAGACATTGCCTGTTTTTATTTGTTTTTTCTTGGGCACCACGCCCGCCATCGTTAAGACCGACGCAGATGACAGAAGACTTCAGCACCAAAGAAAGAAGACTTCACCACTCACGATGACAGCTGTCTTCGCTTCATCGCCCTCAACACGAGACCCCTGCCTAGCTGGACAGGTTGGCGAGAGCCTCTGTTCACACCGAGCAGCTAGGTTTAGCCCTGGCTGTTTCTCTCAAACTTTGACGTTTTTGTCTCTCCGGCTATTTTTCAGCTATAGCCACTTAACCGTTCTCCCCTATGGGTATCTTGACCTATATATGGTTGACTGACATAACAGTGTCAGTTAGATACCTAAACAATGGATATCAGATTAGAACCTTCAACTTCTCATGCCCCACGGTCATTATTAAAGAGGACAAAGAGGTGAAGTATTAGGAGATGGGAAGGAAGACTAAGAACAAATCCACAAGGGCGGTGACGAGGATTCGAACCTGCGTCCGGGAGCATCCCAGACACTGCCTAAATCGACTGAGCTACGACAGGGTAAAAGGGTTGAAACCGAAGTTCTACTGAACTTACTGGATCCCGTAGCCTCTCCGAGGCACAAACCAGGCTTTTACACAACCCCCCTCCCCCTGCACCCGAGCTATGTCAATAGGCCGTTCTCCCTCTTCGCCCTTACATCATCATCACACAGATCACAATAACGTGATGCATCAAATGAACAAATCCACAAGGGCCGTGACGAGGATTCGAACCTGCGTCCGGGAGCATCCAAGACACTGCCTTAATCGACTGAGCTACGACAGGGTAAAAGGGAGGGGGGTTGTGTAAAAGCCTGGTTTGTGCCTCGGAGAGGCTACGGGATCCAGTAAGTTCAGTAGAACTTCGGTTTCAACCCTTTTACCCTGGCGTAGCTCAGTCGATTATGGCAGTGTCTGGGATGCTCCCGGACGCAGGTTCGAATCCTCGTCACGGCCCTTGTGGATTTGTTCATTTGATGCATCACGTTATTGTGATCTCTGTGTGTAAGGAAGACTAAGTTTGTCACAAGGCAGAATTTGAACTTTAGAAATGCTATTTTTTTCAAAATGAGGCAGAGGGACAGGGAAGTCGAAAGATTTTTTGTTGGGAAAATTAAAGACATACATTCGCAATGTAAAGGAATCCAAACTTAAGATTACCAAAACTTCCCATTAATATGATCTATTATCACGATATGATATGAAACATTTAGGGAAGACGTTCTAGTGACCATCGATGAAACGGATTAGAGATTGAAGCAGGTGATAAAACACAAGTTGATTAATTCAACATCAGCAGCAGTCTTCCCATCAGACACCATGTGTGTGTACTGCATATTATATGGCAATTGTGTACTGGTGTGTACCACCAGAGGCCATTATATGGCAATTTACGATGCACACAACACGCTCTGCCATGGGGGGAGAAAAAGAACCTATTTTCAAGCAAGACGATTGCTAATGTAACCCTAGACGTAAAACGTAAATTCTTTGTGTTCCATCTGCAGCTTAAAACGTGGTGTAAGAAAGGGGTAGTTAAACCCATCATGCTAAGAGTTTCGAGGTGAGTAGACAGATGGATTTATTAAACGTGCACAAGGATGGGGGATGTTCGTACAACTACATTCTTCATAATCAAGACAATTTAACAAAGTTCTCGGCTCCAAACAGTCGATAAAAGTCGCCTGTCACTTGCTGAATATCTTTAAATTACTGGAGCCTCTCGATATCTGCAGAGCGACAACAGCTGTGAATCCGTGGCTGCAGTGATTCATTAGTTATGTGCGGAACTATGGCTCAAGTTAATCCTAATAAACAAAAAGCCCCTGCATACACCAGGCAGGAAAGCACAGAACGGGCCAACGGCGACAATGCTTCCCTTCGTGCAATTTAACAATATGGCATATTCGCAGGGTGTACAACATTCACCGTACTAGGTGGTGTTTGGTATCGAACCCCACGTCGCCAGGCAAACCAAACTATCACCATCGATGTACAGACAGCTGCAAGGATAGTATATCACACAGGAAGATTTATTAACGATGGAACCCATCAATGAGGAGGAAGCTTATCCTATCGGAGACCAGGACCTAAGTCGAGAGAGATGGTGAAGAACACCGCCATCAACCACCGACTGCTGATGGAAACAAGAACGAAGCCATCATCACCACTTGTGATTCAGACGTATATTTATTAGTGATAGACACAGATGATAATCTAAACAGATTATATTCATCATATCCTTTCCCTTGAGTTGTACAGTATTATTTTTACAATATTAAAATAATTCTGTAAAAAAGATAAACATTACATACTGGCCAAACGACACACTAGAAAGTGAAGGAACGACGACGTTTCGGTCCGTCCTGGACCATTCTCAACTCGATTGTGATGAGGGAAGGAGGCGAAGTCCTCTGACAAAAAGCTCGCCTATTGACAAACTAACACTTCGTAGCAATCTAATTCATACTGCTCCTCCTGCTTCTAATTGTGCTGGTGTCAACTCTATTTCCTGTTCGTCTTGTCCTATCTAATACTTTGTCATTAAGTGTACGACCAGTTTCACCAGACTTTAGAAAAACAAAAGAAGTGTCAAGTCTGCAGATAAAAACAATGCTCTCTTCTGTCATGTTAGGGATTCAAATCATCCTATTGATTGGTCTTCCCCCAAAATAATCTTTCCTGCCTCTACTCTACACAGACGCCGTCTTGTTGAATCTGCTCTGATACCCAACATGAACTTGAGTCCTGGCTTTGCTGCTGTTGATTCTTCCCTTTCACAGTATACTCAAATGTTCTAAACTTTCTAACAAACGTGACCTAACATAAGCTTACCCTTCCATTCATATTTTTCTTTTTCTTTCCCTTGTTTTTTTCTTACGATCCCTTGTTTCTATTACTATCCCCTTTATAACACATTGCTTTTCGTACCTTTTGCCTTGTTTCTTCCTCTAAGACTTCTTTCTACTCACCTCTCTCTTGCCTATTTAATGCCTTCGCCTCCTTCCCTCTACTTACATTTAAAAAACATGATTCTTGATAGAGAGGGTGATCATCCACACCCAAATTACACTCCTTCCGCGCCGTGGGAAGAGCCTACTTTCAAAATAGTAATAGAAAGTCTCCCAATGAAAAAGGCTGCCTATGATCAGACACTCCTAAGGTGCATAATAGAAGAGCAAATGTATAGCATAGCAGTAGCAGGAGCCACCCACATCTTCACAGACGGATCGGTGGACACAGAAAATGAGAGTGCTGGCGCTGCTCTTTGCACGACCGGCGTTCAGGCATATTGGAGACTGGGAGGACTAGTATCATCAACCCAAACTGAGCTGTTTGCCATACAACAGGCATTCGCATATGTGATTGCACAAAACACTCAAAATGCAATCTCACACAGACTCAAAAGCTGCACTTCAAATACTAGGACAAAAACAGTGGAAAGATAATGTGGAAATAATTACTACCATTTTGTATCTTGGAGCAGTCGCTAAAGGCAAAGGCCTCAACATAACTTTAAACTGGATCCCATCCCATATTGGAATCCCATTAAATGAAAAACTGATGAAATTGCTAAATTGGCAACTCGTCATCCAGTGATACATAAAACAATTCAACCCAGCCTAGAGAACATAAAAAACATCATCACCAAAAAACTCTCACATCTCAACAAAGCCTACCTTCACCAGAGAATAGCTGAAGGTTCGCCATCTGCAACATGGTATCTTCAGGCAACCAAATTAGAAAGGTTAAATATCCCAAAAGGAATCCACAGGGAAATAGCAGTTAGGCTATATAGACTACGTCTAGGTTACAGATGCAACTGGGAGATTGGTGAACCCCGACAGAGAGAGTGCATCTTCTGCCAAACTGTCACAGAAAAGCCATTACTTCACTATCTTCTGGAATGTGAAGCAACCAATGACCTTAGAAGAGCTTTAAGAGTTCATGAATCATGCAGTGGCCACCCTGAAGCAATCAACACAGCCACTCTCCTGGTCAACAAAGGTGTCCAGCATCTGGACACCCTCATAAAGACTGTGAAGCAGTATCCTCCCCCGCGATAACAGCTTGATGGTTAAATGCAACCTCAATACTGAGAAAAAAAAATTGTACCACTTACGGGCTATTCATGCCCGTGCCACCTCTTGGGTGGCTTAATCTTTATCAATCAATCAATCTTCCCTCTACAGCTCCGCTCCTGTGCCAAGTAAGTTACGGGCTCACCATAGCCCGTGCTACTTGGAACTTGTTCCAAGTAGCTAATCTTACAACAACAACCATCACCTTCCCTCATCACAATCGACTTGAAAATGGTCCAAGATGGACCGATACGTCGTCGTTCCTTCACTTTCTAATGTGTGGTTTAGTGAACATATTTCAGTCACGTTATTGTGACTCCTCATCTGCAGAAACATTACATTTCTTCATTAACTAACCTCCAAAAAGAGTGTGCGTTTTAACCAAAAATAATGGAATAACATACGATAATTATAACTTTAAGGTTAATGTGTGATATATTGATGGATATTTATATTAAGATTAATAAGGCCAAGAAGCGACAGTATAATATAAAAAAAATTAAATTAGTCATCACCACCAATACCACCAACAGGCTGCCTGGAGTTGCGAGGGGGCGGGTGCAGTGGGGCGGGTGCAGTTTGGCGTGTCGGCGCCATGGGGGCCCCCCTGTCCACCCCCCCCCCCTGTTGCCCACTCTATAGGCCTCGCGTTTTCTGCTCGAGCGGGTTATCCGGAGGTGGGGTTGGTGATGTGTAACATGCTGCGGGTCCCTGTGGGGGATATTTATGGCATTGAGCTGGTGACTGCCCGTCGGGTGATTGTTAAACTAACGACGGAAGTGTATAGGGCGTTTTTACGTCGTTATGAGGGGTGGACCTTGCCCCTGCTCGAAGGTGCAGGCACTGTGACTGTCTCCGATCGCAGTGGTGCCATCACGTATGTAAGCGTGCATGGGGCGGCCCTGGAATTCCCGGAGGGGCTGCCGAGGCGTTATTTCAGCCAGGTTGGAGCGGTCGTTAGCGTGCGGTTGTACCTGCTCTCCTTGGGTTTGCTATAGGGTGTGTGGTCGCATATTCACACCCTAGGAATGAGGTTGCGGGCGGACATTCCATCTCAAGTGAAGCTTCTGGGATGCTATGTTCGGGTGTATTATGCTCGTCAGCCCGGTACGTGTTACCGTTGTGGCCTCTTGGGCCATCAGGCTGCTGGGTCCTCTGAACCTGCCGTTGCGCCCGTCAACCTCTTCCGTGAGGAGGTTTTCCCGCTGCTCCCTCTGGAGGAGGATTCGGTGGATGTGGACGACTCTTTGGCTGCTGCCGAGCCCCGTGTGTCGTCTGATGCTCCTCCTGTTGATGTCGCTGCTCCTCAGGAGGCTGTGTTGCCTGTTGCGGTTGCTTCTCCTCAGGAGGTTGTGTCGCCGTCGGGTGTTCGTCCTGTCCCGGTTGCTGTCCTGGATACTCCTGTGGTTCTTCTGGCTCCTGTCTGCACGGCTCCCCCGTCTTCCTGTTCTTCACCTGTGGTGCCTGTCACTGCACCCTCGTCGTGTGCCCAAGCTGTGCTGGGGTGGCTGTGGGGCCTCCTACTGTGCTCGACTTGGTTCCCCGTGTGGTTGAGGATTCTGCCGCCATGCGGAGAGCGTCGGTTCGCCCGGCTTGTGTTGACCGGGTCTCTGGGTCGACATCTGGCTCTGATGAGGTGCGGCCGGTGCCCAAGCATTCCCGGTGATCTTCTGATTGGGCTGATGTGGGAGAATTCGACGATGGTGGGTCTTCCAGTGACGGTGGTGAGGTTCCGGTTGCGTCGCATTCGTCGGTGGTGGCGGAGGTCCATGTGCCTGTGGCTGCCAGTGTCAATGTTTCTTCTAGTGAGGTGTTTGTGAAGCTTGCTTCCGGTGCGTCGCCTGCGTCGGATGGTTCTGGTTCTGTGTGGGGGGTGGTTCCTCCTACTGGTGAGCATGGTGACCTAATGGTGGTGTTAAAGAAGACTGCTCACTCTGGGGGGTTCCGTGCCCCTAGTTTCGTCCCCTGGTTCATCGGTGGCGGTTTTGCCGCTTCTCCCGTCTCTACTGCGGCTCTTGTGGTGTCGGATGTGGGGTTGCCGTCTAGGCGGCCTTTGTCGTCTTCTCTTGTGCGTCCGGTGGCGGGGCCGTCTCGGGGGCCTGCGTCCGCTTCTTCCGTATCGTCTGCCTCCCTTTGCTCTGCCTTACCTCGTTATGTGACTACTGCCGCCCAGCTCCAGGTGCTGCCATTTCCGCCTGATCTGGTGGTTCCCGAGTTTATGCAAGCCTCCCTGGAGCAGGGTGATCGTTGTCCTACCGATAGGGAGTACTTAGTGTGGGAGGCCTATAAGCAGAAATATCCTTCGCATGATTTTCCTGAGAAATATTCACCTCCCTTTGACGTGTTTCCTCCTTTTAAGTGATTCTGTGTGCGCGCGCACTATGTGTTGTGGTGTTGTGTCCGTTTGTGTGAGTGGGGTGCGGTTGCGTGTATGGGAGTATTTTATTTAATTTGTTATGTATTTGTACCTCTCCGTGTGGTTTTCGGGGCCAGTAGGCTTGTTTTTTGTTGTTTCAAGGGTTGGGTTGTTGAGTGCGGGTTTGGGTACTTTTGTAATTGTACTGCTGTGCTTATTGTTGTTGTTGTCGATCTTTTGTGTATTTAGTAATTTATAACTTTGTGCCTTTGATTAGTGCTTTTGTTATCTGTTTGCCTTGTGTATGCTTGCCTGTACGCTTAACACTGAACGACATGTCTTGCACTGTTCCTTTTCTACTCTTGCATTATGTTTGGTTTTTGTTGTCGGCCCTTCAGGCCGGTATTTTATGAGATTGTGAATTTGTAATTTGTGTAGTTTTTTTGTGTTTATTTCCATTACCATCCTGTTTTGTATTGTTCAAATTTTTTTACTGTGTTCCATTGTGTTTATACTCATTGTTGTGTTTTTGTTGTCGGCCCTTTTTGTTGCCGGTATTTAGTGTGTCTTTCTATGTTTTGTGCTTTTGTATTTGTTTGTTCTTGTTTTATTGTATTTATTCGCATGTACGAAAAAAAAGCAAGACAAGGTAAAAATAACAGTGAATGACCTAATTACAGAGACCTAGTGGGACTGCCTTACATCGGAAACGGTGGTAGATCTTCCAGCAGAGAGCATCCCAGGCAGAACAACAGGGATGAGTTTTTTTTTTTTTTTTTTTTTTTTTTTTTTTTTTAACAACAGACAACTGAACTGGAGTAGACACAGGTTACCAAGGGGACCAGCTCCAGTCAAGAAAACAGTCATACTCAGTCCTGAGTAAGGGCCTCTTTATTGTTAGAGCAGGTAACAAAAAAGTAACAAAAAGGGAGGCAATAGACTGTGTTCATAGATTTTAAAAATAATTTTAATAATATTTTGGATAAAAAAAGTGGCAATAAACCTAAGAAAAAAATGTCCATGGATTCATCAACCACGGGCACATGGAACGCTTTCTTTATCCTATAAATACCTACATCCAAGCGGGCAACAATGTACCACTCCCTTTAAGATGGTGGGCTTGAATGAACAGATTGAATCTATGAAAAATACATTGTTAACCAAAATTACTAACAGAACCCATTTAATCTTTCAATAGAGGATCTACAGGCCATACGTTCCTTGAATCACAGAGATGACATTATTATCAAACTAGCAGACAAAGGGGTTGCAGTAATGATATGGAACAGAGAATTATAGAAAGGAGATACTTCGCCAGTTAGATGACCACAACTATCTACCAACACAGGCAACAACCTCAACCATCTACCAACACTGCCACCAACAACACGTCTGTTTCACTAAATGCAATAAAGATAATTATATATCCCTAATAATTACAATAAATAATAACTAGAATTTACGTTATAAAAACGTTTGATCTAAAACGTTATATCATAAAATTAATAAAACATTAAGACCTCACGTTTTATTATCGTTTTTACAAATTCTCAAAACACGCTTACAAAACGCAATTTAAACAATCAAAACCAAAAAGTGTGGATTTTATCACGTTTGGAAACCTAGAAAATGTTTGCTGGGCAGTGACCCAAATGTGATTGAAACTAACGACTAGACCAATCCATAATATCCCATTTAAACCTCTCTAACGTGTTGCTCCCTGGAGGTGGTGTGCCCCGACATTCATTGTTGCCACCTCGACGAGTTTTCCCCATTTATTCTGCTACCATGCAAACCAATATGATGACCGTGAAGATCAGTAAGAAAGGCAGTACACCTAACAGGAATAACCAGGCAAACACCAAGGAGACAGTTGCCCTAGTAGCAGTGCAACTGTCTCCCTCCCGCGGGGCACCAGAGGAGTATACTGACCAGGGTTGCCAGAATTGCTGAAAGTAGCGAGCTGGCAATCTAAAAGTAGCAAATTTACAATAAGAGTAGACCAATTTTTGGTTTAGCGACTGATAAACAACTTCAACTGCGCCACGACAGTGTTAAAATAAATGCAACCGGGAGTACTACCATTTTAACCATGTCGTGGCACAGTCGACTAAGGCGCATCTAGGATCATCCCGGACATGGGTTCGAACCCTCATCACGGCCCTTGTGGATTTGTTCATATGACGCATCACGCTATTGGTATTTCTGTGTGAGTAAATAAATTCATCCTTTCAAAATCATTTAGGATTGATTTAAGAACTGAAATACAGCTTACTGAGGGGATCAGAGTACATTGAAAATAGTTGCCTTGCAACATATTGATCACAAGAAGCAGCAATATGGTTATGAGTTTTAAAGAATCCCACTGATCAAACAGCCGGCTTACAATAGAGCTCCTTACCAACCATCGTGTTCTGAGAAAGGTATCAACTGTAAGGTATCTTTCCCATCATTTACCAATCTGTAAATTTCTAGATACTTTTCTCTCCTTAACGAAGATATGTGGAACCAGCTGCAACTTTCTGGATAAAGTATTAATGACAATTAAGGTTGGGAAACATATGGCCCCTGTGGAGATTACCTTGCCTTGCGGTTACTTTTTCTTTCGAAGGTTCCTAGGATCAACATCCCCAAGGGGGCCGGTCTCTGTCCAAGCTTCCTGTGGTAAGTGGTCTACTCAATCAGGCAGATGGATGAGGCTGTGATTTATACACAAAACATTATAAAAGCATAAATAATCACCATTAAGTGTCTCAACATAAATTGGGCTAATTTGGGCTATTAGTTTGTAAATTAGCCAAAAAGTAGCAAGTACCGCAATTAAAAATTGAGGAGCGCTCTGCTCTCAAGTGGCCCAATTCGCTACTAGTAACCCAATCTGCCAACCCTGGTACAGACTCTCCCCTCAACAACAACACCACCACACCATCCCAGCTGGGTGCCTGACGTCATCGGCGTGTCCCACACGGGCCATGCTACATTTTAATCAACACATGGAACACCTTAATTAAACGAGCTGCCGTTCCTTGTCCCGACTTCAAGCACTCCACTGAGAACACTTGATTCAGGTTATTTGCCAAGATAATTAAATACCAAATGACTAATCAAACAGCAATCTATCTTAATAACGAGCCTGCAAGCCTCTAGCGAGGCTTAAGGAAAATCAAGAACTGTCTACCAGAGTTAGCCTCCTTGAACATGAAATAAGCTCTCTTAGGGACACAGTTAATCATTTAGATCCCACAGAAACCACTTAGGAAACAAGAAGTGTTGGAGAAGTCTGAGAATCAGTTCAACATCTTGCAGCAGTAACACACTGTTTCTCAAGCTGAATCTCATCACTAAAAGCTCCTTGATTCTGTTATTGTCTCCTCACACACTTTCCCCCAAAGAAACTGACAGGGAGGACTGTGCTTCCATTGTGATCCGAGAATTACATGAAAAGATGAATTATGAAATTCTTGCAAAGGACATCATAGCAGCATATAGAGTACGTATTAAGTTACCTGGTGTAAATAACACAAGAATTCGTGTGAAACTAGATAGTTGTTTGCTCAATTCGGACCTTACTTGAGCTGCACTGTCTAAAAAATTCCTTTATGTGAATGAATGCTTGACCAGGAACAATTTTTTTTAAACTGTCAAGTCCACAAAAATTCAAATGGATCAATTAAACTGTTTTGTAAGAGGGGTAAAATATTAGCTAAGAAGTCTGACACTGGGAAAACCTTTGAAATAACCACTGAGGCGCACCTCAGATCTTTCCTCACTGACTGTGGTGTTAATGACTGAATAACCAGATGCCAAGTGAACCCTATCCCTGGGGTCCCCCTCTACCACAGTACCCTCTCAACCCTAGAATGTAACTCATAGTTTCATCTAACAACCAAAGTTTAGTTCTGTCTATCCATTCAAAAGGTTTAAAACTGTACAGTTTTATGTTATTGTTTTTCGCTTGTTTACCACACCATTTTATATTGTTCATTTCTTTATTTGTCTCTTACTGTATTGGCATTTGCTATTACTGTCACAGTACAGTGATCTTTACTTTTACTTGTTTCTATAATATGTGCATTTGAAATAGGTTTTTTCGCAAAAGATATGTTATATTTACAGCACATTTAGTATTGTACTGTTATGTTATTGCTTACCTTTTTGTATCTTTACTCCATTGCATCTACATGCAAGCTGATATTTACCATGAACTAAATCTGCTGTCAAACATCTACAATAACCAGCATATTGATCATCACTACTGCAGGTATTACACAGCAAATCTTGCAAAACAAACGCCAAAATAACACTTGTCTATTAGCTTTCAACCAAAAATGTCAGATCACTTGGTAAACATTTTGATGATATAAATGCACTTCTCACAGAACAAGGCATTAAACCATCATTAATTATTTTAACATACATGGGCTAAGTAAAGACCATAGCCAACTTTACAACTTAGCTGGTTATAAAGCCTTTCACAAATGTAGGCCTAATAAAAAAAAGCGGAGGGCACAGCTATGTATTACCAAGATACCTTCATCTGCAATAGTGTCATTAGTGATAAGAGACAACTACTGTGAATATACCTTTGCGCAGTGCTCTATTAAATCCCTTAAATCCTCCTTGCCTATTGGAGCTATCTATAGATTTCCCAATACTAATATAGGGGCATTCTCAGATAACCTAAGGAATCTTATAAATAACAAACAAAAATCACATCATTCTAGGAGGTGACTCCAATATTGACATGTAACAAAATATTAGCCCTCAAATCGACTATTTCCTAAACAGCATAAACTCCTGTATGCTAATTCCCACAATCACCAAACCCAACCGAACCACTCATACATCCGCTATTACCTTGGATCACTTATAGACTAACATAAAACCTCCCCTTTCACCTGGTATAATCACTGACAGAACAACCTGCCTTCCTCATAGCAAACGTGAACATAACATCACCAGATAACATAAAACTTGCCTTCAGACTACACAGTGAAGCGTCAATAGGCAATCTCACAAATGCACCTCTAAATATTAACTGGGAATCTGAATTCATTAATACCCAAGATATAAATTCATTTGCTAACTTCTTCCTTTCCACAATTCTAAGCCTCTACAACATTCATTGTCCTCTCCACCCCAAGGAAGTAACTGGCAAATCAAACCAATTCCTGATTTACAGGTGGCATACTCAAAGCAGTCAACAAGAAACATGAATATGAAAAAAACTTAGGATTTGGCCTAGTTACAAAGGTAGTACTCAAAGAGACTCGTCAATGCTTACCAGCATAATAATAAAAGCAAAAATTTCCTATTATTTGAGTACAAAGATATGGAAAGCCATATCTAACATCCTACGATCTAAACGACAGTCACATAACCAGATAAAACTCCAAGGATGATTATACACCGGCAACAGACTTAGAAACGGGAACTGAATTTAATAGTATTATAGTTTGTGTTGGTGGTGGTGGTGTCGTGTTGTTCCTCCTTTGCAGACAACCCAACCCACAACTCGGTAGAGTGCTTATACCTCACTAGGAGATCACACTAGTCGCTTCTGGCTCTTTGAGAGGGGCTCAACGTCACACATTTAGGGGATGCGGCTCCAACACTTAGCCTCGTTGTCACGTGCACACACCCACTCGAGCCGCTGTGACTCCCCACTCTCTCCTTATGTGATATGATCTCCTCAATCCCCTTTAACTTACTAATCTTCCATCCTACCCTGTCCAGAGCAGTGGTTCTTAGTTCTCTCTCTCTCTTCCTTTACTATTTCCTGGGAAGCCTCACTAGGACAAGGGCAAACACCAGCCAATTGGAATACATTTACTGGACAAAGCACATACACAATACTTACACACATATAATAATAATGAATCCTATACTCTATACTATTACAATCAGGTTGCACTCCAACATCATCAGAACTCTATCATCAGCTTATCAAGTGGTATCCTATCTCCTGGTTCACCACCTGATACTATCAACCTCCTCAAGTTGATCAAGTCTACATACACTGTTGCACCACCAGCAAGAGAATATATATATGTATCTATAAATGTGTACAAAGAAAATCAGCATGTGAATGCAATAACATATCAGTATAAATGTTCCTTGATACACAACAATGATCAATCGATCACTATCAGTCCTAGAACACATACATCTGTAGGTAATCCAGGCTACGACTGCAACTGTAAACTTCAGTATAAAACACTCCTTGACATAAGAATGCAAACAATCACTCACCTCTCACTGCGTCTTGCACGCTAATGACAACCAAACACTATCAACTCCCTACAAGTAATCCACCAGAACTTCCCCTCCACCTCTGGAAGCTCACCACCCTGACATCTTCAGGTTCTTCCGGGCTTAACTACCAGCATCCTCTGCAGCTCCTCCAGGCTGCCACCATGAAGTTTCCTTGAGCAACTACGGTGCTTCACCCTTCTGCTAGGGTCCTCCACAGCTCTCCTGGCTGCTACACCATGAAGTTCCCTCGAGCAACTATGGTGCTTCACCACCTCTACAGAAGCACGTGACACTCCTCTTCACTGCTTCTCCTCACAGCTCGAGATCCTCGCCTCCACTTCCTTGGAGTCTCATCAACTACTCCCTCTCTGCTGGCTTCGAAGTTCTCAGCAACTTCTTCCCCAAAGACAAACCTGCAACCCATCGACACTCCAATAAAAAAGTTTCCCCTTTAACACAAACAAAAATAATAACACAATATGTTTGCCTCAGACCTCTATCTGTCCTCTACATACAGTGAGAGTGGACTCCCCCGTTGGGCGGGTCCATGCTCCACCTTGCCCGGTGGGCCTCACTCACTCCGAGAGGGAGCTCTCAGTCACCTTCCAGCGATCAGAGGGGATGGACATCGCTCCATGTTCCTCCCCCTCCACTCTTATTTTAGGCTTTCTGCCTTATCAAAACATGTCTAACTTATAAACAAACATCGCTACTGTCGCTGGGCACATGACCAACTACAAGCAATCACTATGAACTGGCTTAAATCGTGCTTACCACAGATTGTCTAGTCGAGGGCGCTCCTCCCTCTGACGGAGCCTGGTCAGGGCCTTCCACAGCCCACGAAAATGTCTCTGGGCGGCTTAATACTCTCCTCGTCGACCAGGACTTGAGACCACAACGTTCCCAGCTCGATTCTACAGCTGGCACATCTACACACTTCTCTTCTCTTGGAGATATATCACTAGGGGTTCCTTTCTGACGGGAGCTCAAACGGAGCGCGGCTTTTCCCCTGCGATGTCTGGCCTCAAGTGAGGTCAAAGCCCTCCAGAAGCGAGCCTCATGCCTCCAACAAAATATCTACATCTCCTAACCAGTCATTTATCTGTTTTCTTCTTCACTGCCCAAAATCTCAAATTGTTATTTAAATCCTACCAACTATTTTACATGTGTGTTATCGCCTCTATATTCCCTATACCGTCTAGTTAGGTCAGGCTTGTTGAATAACTCTCAAGGGGGAGACTCGTTTCTCCTATAGGCTGAGATCATAACAATAGCTTATTTCATCGGTTAGTGATGACCTTGGCAGAAAAATCCCACAGACTCAGACACATGTTACTACATTTATTACAGGCAGCTATCCAAACTTCTCCTTTCGACAGTCAGCCCGACAGATGTGTCCATCATTCACACTAAAAACAAAGCTGGGAACATTAGTGAAATACAACCTATGGTACACAAGCGTGCCTCCCATGCCCTTACGCCACCCATAGCTCTGCTATTCAACAAATCTATAGTGTCATACCGTCCCTGATATCCATAAAAAAAGCGCAAGTAATGCCAGTTCATAAAGTAGGCAATCAGGCAGACAAACAGTTACATACCAATTTCAAGTTTACGTATAATATCAAAAATATTTTTAAAAATATGTACAAACAGCTCTACTCTTACCTCGTAAAATTCAACATACTAAGTCTGTCAGTTTGGGTTCCGCTACCAAAAAGAGTACAACGACGTAATTATTACTCTGCTTGATATAATCTACTCTGCCCTTGACAAAAATGAGTTTCCGATCTCAGGTCAATGAAGATCAGGTTTCTTCATTGACCTGAGAAAGGGCTTTGATGCTGTTACCCATAACTACCCCTTACTTAAACTTTTCCATTGTGGAATCCAAGGCCTTGTCCTGAACAATATTCGATCCTATCTTAGTGACAGACACCAATATGTAGCCATCAATGATATAACCTTTCCCACTCTACCATTAACTATTATCTTTTTGCTGCCACAGGGCAGCATCCTAGGACCTTTCTTGTTTCTTACAAATATCAATGATCTTTACACACAGAAATCACAATAGCGTGATGCATCAAATGAACAAATCCTCGTCACGGCTCTTGTGGATTTGTTCATCAATGATCTGCCTAATGTCTCTAACATTCACCAATATTATTTGCTGACGATACTACCCTCATCTACTCAGACCCCAACCACCACACATTAAATAATGTTATATATAATGAATCAAACAAAATTCCATTTATGGATGTCAACCAACAAACTCACTAAACCTGTGAAAGTTTATACCTACTTCCAAATAAGATTATTTGGAAGCAAATCAACAAATACAATTCAGCTTCAGATTGACAATGTTAGCATCAGCAATAAAAATGATTGAAAGTTCCTTGGCCTATATTTAGACAAGAGACAACTTAAGCACCCACATACAACACACAACCAAGTTAAAAGAAAAAAACGGTTGGTATAATCTCAAAAATCAGATACGTTTCGAACACTACTCTGCTCTCTTCCTATACTACACGCTAATCTATCCCTGTCTTGCATATGGTATCTGTGCATGGGGTTCAACCGATGCAAACTACCTCAAACCCATCAAAAATCGACTTTTAGACACCACTCAGCCCCCCATATTTAAATTCCTAAATATGATAATCAAATTCACTTCACACATTCTCATTGGTCATTTACATTTACAAAACCCTGTTCTTAAATGCTATCCCTATTTTGAAACTCTTCCTGGACACAAGTAACAAAACCCTGTAATCACCACACCAGAAAAATATCTCCGATATCCCTAGAGTCAAACAATCTGTGTAAACACTATACAAATAAAGGGACCTAGTCTATGGAACTCACTAATTGAAAAGCTGATCAACTTTTGTCTTATTCAAAACTAGAACCAAAAAGTACCTAATTTAATCTTCATAGTTTTTTACCTAGTGCATAAAACTCACTATCTTGTGCTACCCGATCCCCCAATATATGTACCCAAGCCAAAAAACTTTATCAATGTAATCATTGCTATAATCTTTTATCATGACTTATTCTGAATGCATATTTTACTGCATTATACCTTGATACATCCCTCAAATTATGCTACAATTTGCCTGTTGATAACCCTCAAATTGTACTCTAAGGGGCCATTACGTTTTTTTTTAAATTGTTCGAATGTTCGATTTCAATCCAACTTTTTTGACGAGTTGTATATGAAAAGGGTTTCATCTGGTCCAAGTCTCAGCATCGTAGCATAAATAGGAAAGGAGAAAAAAGTATTGAATAAGGTGTCAAAAATTTTCCAAAATGGTCAAAAACGATTATCAAACAAGTGTCAACTGAAATCATGCTTGACTCACAGCTATCACAATAGCATATATTAAAAAAATTATAGTTTTATTAAAAAAAAAAGTTTTTTTTTCTTATTTGTTTATTGGATGATTTGCATGAAACTTTTACACCTGACTGCACGTACGCCTATCTATAAGGGTGCCAATTTTGGAGGAAATTGGTTGATGTCAACCTCAGCCACAGATGGCAGCACCTAAGACTATTTTTACTTATTTGTTTCAAGCAACAAACGTTCATATAACTTTTTTTTTATTCAATTTACATGAAACTTACACCTTCTATGTAAAGTTTGTGTCCCTTAAATCTGGGGTAAGCGTTTTTTCTAAGTTCATTTATTGCTTTAATAATAACAATAAACTTGTTACATTTACACTTTTTTGAGCGGGGTGGGGGGGAGACTTTGACTATTTGTATCAGGAAAACAAAAACATGTTTTGGAAAATCCCCAACTTCAGATCCTTTATTATATGCTAATGTGTCATAGAATGATTATATCCGAAACGTGTGGTTGTATATACACACTTGAAAATGTGTAATATTCTTCGAAAAAAACAAAAACAAATAAATCTCCCTTTCTATTCAGGTTGCAGTACTGAAACTTGGAACAATGCAGCCCTTTTTATATACAACTAGTCAAAAAATATTGGTTGACATTGAACAACTTTTAATAAACTACTCTAATGGTTCCTTAAGAGCCTGCCTGTTCCCTTTACCGTCTATTCACCAACGTGTTTGCTTCCTTCAGCATCAATGACAATAACAATGCGTGCCCAAAACACTGTTTTAAAAATAAAATAAAAATTACAGCGTACAGTAACGATATAAAACAGGAAAGCACATAATAAAAAACACAATAACATAACAAAGAACACAATAACAATAATATAAGTAACACAGATCAACATAACACAATAGTGAAAACAAAGAATAACAGAAAACACATAAGCACACACACACACACACACACACACACACACACACACACACACACACACACACACACACACACACAAACAAAAGCAGCACTACCCATATGGGGCGGGCCACAAGCATCAGTAATGACAAAAATGCACAAAGAGCACAATAAAACCAAGGGTAAAATATAAACAAGGAATACACACATACAAAATAGCACAAACACAAAACACATGCACCATGCGCCACATCACACAACAGCAAACAGCACACCATAGAATCGAGAACACAGTAACAGAACATGGTAAATATAACATTATAAATATAACACTGTAAATACAACATAGTAAGTAAAACAAGAAATAACAAGGGAATGCCACAAAGCAATACACAACACACACACACACACACACACATGCAAACCCACCATAAGCAAAAAAATATAAAAACGGAACATGCAGGAACCGGAAAACAAACCCCCCCCCCAACCCAGACACACACATGCAACCCCACCCCACACCCACGCACCCAGGCAACAAGGAGGATATTTCTCAGGAAACTTCCGCGATGGATACTTTCGCTTATAAGCCTCGATGTTAAATATTCCAGTTCGGTAGGGGAACGGCCCTTACGACACCACGGGTACTTCATATACTCGGGGATCTCCACATCCGGCGGGAGCGGTCGCACCAAACCTCGGGACACCGACGACAAAGAACCCGACTTGGGAGGCAGGAACACCGCCACCGAGGAAGCAGGAGACAAAAAAAATGGCCGGAGACGGGTGGGGCGGCATAACCGCCGCCGACGAAACAGGGGACGGGGGAGGGGGCACAGAACCCTCAGAGCGAGCAGTTTTCTTCAACACCCTACCAGGTCGCCACGTCCACTCTCAACCCCGCAAGGGGGAACCACCCTCCACGGGGAACCGGAACCATCTGACACAGGTGACACGCCCGAAGCAAGAGGTACCGGCCCCACACGGGCCCCCACCCCCACAGCAGGAGCCATACCAGGGCCCACACCATCCACCGGACCCACACCAACACCAGACACACCATCCTCGCACTCCATAGAGGAACAGCTCTAAGAAGAAACATCAGCCCTCGCTGCATCCTCACATTCCTCTGCCCACGAACGTGGAGGCGAAGCACCCTTATCCGTACGCGAGCGCTTGGGGACAGGCCGTTGATCATCGGAGCTGTCACCCCCAGCAGGAGGCACCCGAGAGGATCTGGCGGCAGGCCACCCCACAATCGGGGGAGCATGACCCCGCAGAACGTCAGCCTCAACAACACGAGGGACAAGACCGCCACCCACAGAGGAAACAGGAGAAGGAACAGGCATGGCCGCAGGAGGGGAAGGGTCCAACACAGGTGAGGGAGCCTTGCCCAAAACGTATTGGTGTCTAGACAGACACCACTTCCCTCCAGTATCCAAGACACCTGATCACTGGCTGTTTCGGCAAGGGACCAAATGCTACTCACTAACTACCATTCTCCTGCTGGCCGATGGTTACCGACAGATCCGCGCCATCTCTGATGTCATTGGCAAATATATATTCAGCTCGTTGGCGTCCAATCATCAGACTACACTTCATGCTCTCAGCTGTAACATCTACTCTCGCCTCCCCGGGAGACAGTAGATGCCTAAAGCATTTGGTATAAAGTTAAATACACCCTTCTGATTAACAAAATCATTTGTTTAAATTTCTCTTTTAAATATTGTGTAAAGTCAAGTACTAACGTATTTTGGTATTTATCATTGTTGTAATAAATTAGTTATATTTTGTTATGTTAAAGGTTTGAAATTTGTATTCTCTGGCTTTTTTTCACAGCTCTCAAACAGAGATATCAAGCAGTTTTGCTTGAATTTGTTCTCTTTTTATTATTATTGTCCGATTGGCACAACACCTGCCTGAATAGCCACTGTCCTATTCTAGATTCTCGTCACATTAAGGTGGGGGGGGGGCATGTCCTAGGAGTCTTGCTCAGGTAATGCTCCTAGATCCTTTACTTAAAGTTGAGTTAGTGGTACTTAGCTTTAACACGTTTGTTTTTTTCAGAACCCCATTGAGTTTTTTTTTTTGGTGCCCAATACTTTATACATTTCAGGTGTATAAACTTATGAGTGTTAGATTGACGTTAGATTATGTAGGTGTTTTAATGTGCAAATTCATACTCTTATTTAATTCTCTAATAATCTTTGCTATATCCTGTGTTTTCCACCTTATTCTCGTACCTACAGAAGAGTTTCTCACTCGGGCAGATCACCCCTCTCGGGTACTCTGGTACTTTGGTCTGTCTCCGGGCTATTATGCTCAATCTTTGCATTCCGAACTTAGGAGGACGTACTGAACTTTTAGGTCCTTTCGCATCTAGGACTTCACTGTACGTTTGGGACCCGTACAGCAGTTCTCGTCAGTATTGAAACACTTCACATCCCTTCGCTTTAGTCTGAGATTATAGTACTTATTCACGTAGGGAGTTTACCACTTTTTTCCAGAGCACAAAGAATGATAACTAAGTATTATCTAGCCTTAGTACGACACCTCTTGCCCTTAGCCTCGTCATTTTCACTTGTGTCCTGGTCTTTGAAATGACGTTTATGCTCCTACTTGGAACCTCTGACATAGTAAGAAAATGTCTGGAACTAACGGTGAGTACTTTTTGTTAGTGTAAATACGTGGTTGGGGAGGGAAGAGAGTGCTGCCTTTATTTATTAAAACAGTGACTAGGATTGTAATTACATTTTCACGGGTTCTTTAGGGATTAAGTTAAATTTACTTAGGTGTATAGGATAATTATGGTCTTGCTTGTGGCGTTTAGATAAGTACATGGTAATTTATTTTTATAGGGAGTAAGTAAATAGTATGTTTTATACTTTACTCAGGTTTTTTTGTTCCTTTGCAGGAGATGAAGGAAGGATTATTGTGAAGGGGGATGTTTTTATAATCAGTGTTTTAAAGAAAAACTATGAGGTGATGGACCTGTTGAAGATTATTTTTGCTAGAAGGGGAATGAAAGCGGAGCCATCAGATGATAACCCGATCTTCCCTACTTCCCCCGAAATTGATAATGTTGTTGAAGATGTAGGCGCCGCTAATTCTGTTCAGGAGCAAGGAGATGGAAAAGCGGAACCTAGCCATGATCCTGTTAGTGTTGAAAAATCTGATAGTAATGATGATGATGATGTTGATGAAACTGTAATATTTACCGAGGGAAGAGCCCCCCTTGTATTTAAAGAGATTGAAATAAGAGCAAATAAAACGTCGTCCCCACAGCCGGGGTATAGCGGCTGGAGCTCCCCTGATTATATACGAGTGGTAGGGACTAAACCGATAAAAGAAATCTGTAATGCTTCAATAGTTGAGGAGTATATTATTTCAGATAGTGATGAAGAGATTTATAAATGTTTTAAAACTCCTAGTAGCAATCCTTTAGAAGCTTCGGTAGAGTTTTCTCAATGCGGTCAGCGATGGAGCGATGACCCTGATTTTCAGAATCATCCTAATGAAACACCGATATATTAGCAAAAAAACAAATTTGGTTGCAAGCGAAAGCTTGATTTTAAGAAGCTGCGTATATAAATAGAAATATGTTCTTTTCTTTCCTTATGTGCTATTTTATGATTAATGATCGCTATTTAGTTATTAAATATTGTTTTCTTGGAAATGTATGTATGTTTAGTTATTACATAATGTTTTTCTTGGAATTTAAGCATAATAAAGTTTAGTAAACTAACTACTCTTTTAATTATTACTTCCTGAATGTTTCCTTGGTAGAGTAAACTACTTAATATGTATTTACCCGGAGAGGGTCTTGATCTATAATATTTATGATCTAAGGCAAAGGAAAATATATTTAAACAGAAATGAAAGTTTTTGATATGAAAAGTGGAACTAGTTATATTTGAGAGAAGTTTTATGTCAGGTTATCTTAGAGAATAACATTTAATAGACAGAGTTACACTTTTGAAAATGACTTTTTGAAAACATGAGTAGTATTGTTTGATAGCTAGGAGAATAACTTTGATGTCTCTGAGAATAACTTTTATGACTAAAGATGTCTTAAAGAATAACCTGTTGGAAGAAGGAGAGTTTCTTTGATGAACGAAGGTGTCTTAGAGAACAACTTTTTGGTGAACGAAGGTGAATTAGAGATCACTTTGATGACTCTGAGAATAACTTTTGTCTTACATAATAACTTTAGATGTCTCTAAAAATAACTTTGATGAAAGATGATGTCTTAGATTAACTTTGATGTCTCTTGGAATAACTTTGTAGACTTTGAGAACAAGTTTGTTGAACAAAGATGTTTTGGAAAGTTTCTCTGAGAATACCTTTGACGACTAAGATTATCTTTGATGACTTGAGAACAAGTTTGATGACTGAGATTAATTTTAACGTCTCTTGGAATACCTTTGGTGACTTTGAGAAAGACTTCTGAGAACATGAGTAGTATTTTGAATGCGTCTTTTGATGTATTGAAGAGTAACTTTGATGACTGTATTTAACTTTTTGATGGCTCTGAGGACAGTTTTGTTGAACGAGGATGTCTCAGAAGGCTTCTTTGAATAACAAAGGTGACTCTGAGAATAACTTTTGATGACTCTGAGAATGACTTTGTTGTCTTAGAGAATAACTTTGAGGATGCGAGTAAATTTTTGAGTGTTTGAGAGTGTCTTTTGATATCTCGAAGAGTGCCCTTGAAGTCTTAAAGGATGTTTTGATGTCTCAAATGATGTCATGTCTTTGAGTGCAACTTTGATGTCTTTGAGTAAGTCCTTGATGTCTCGAAGAGTGTCTGACTATATTTCTTACTTAACGACATATAATTTTAGTTAGGAACAATGATGAATATGACTATTTTTAGCGAAGTGAAAGGTTACTTTAGGTAAGAACAGTGTTGGAAAGAGGCTACACATGACTATTTCAGATGAGAGAAGTGATATTTCAGTTAAAAAATGACAGGGAAACATGCTGAAGTAACTATTTTTTAGTTGACTGATGAACACTTAGTTAAGCAAAGACAAAACATGATGGACATGACTTTTCTGATGATTGGCAGATAATTTTTTAGATAAATGATAATGAAATATGATGAACACGGTTATTTTCTGTTGACTATGGAATAAGTTTAGTTAGGAAATGATGAAAGTTAATATTTTAGTTGAATGACGATGGATAAAGTTAGTTATGAACAGTGTTGGAAAGATTCCTTTGACAACTTTTAGCTAAGAGAAAGGTTGTTTTAGTTAAGAACGGTGTTGAATGAGATTAATCCTGCCTATTTTTGGTTGATTGGATAATAAGTTTAGTTGAGAAATGACGAAAGTGACTATGTTTTAGTTGATTGGCGAAAGATTTTTAGTTAAGAAGTTACAAGAAAGGTTTGTCTTTGTAAATTTGGAACTGAATAAAGTGTAGATTTGTTTAAGAACAGGGCTGGTAGAACTATTAAGTTGACTATGAGAAATACTTTGACTTACTTTGACTTAGTTTTGCAAATAAAACTGGGTGACTAAAATTGTTGAGGGAACTGTATTGCCGATGATAATATTTGTCAAAGATGATAATATTTGTTAAACCAATTTGTCATTCTTCCATACTGAATGGAAGAAACAAATTGGTTTAAAGATACAAAGAACATAAAAAATTGAGGTTAAGTAAGGGAATGAACACAGTGAACTTATGGGGAACACAGAAAACATGTAAGAAAAAGTTGATGAATAGAGTGAACATGCAGGGAATATGAACTTATAGAGAATATGAAGACATGATAAGGACCATAGGGAATACAAATAATGAACATGTGAAGAACAAGCTAAGAACATTGAGAACATGAATATTGAGCATAAAAGTCATAGAGAGAACATATGATGTACATGAAAAACATAACAAAACATAGTGAACATACGGGGAAAATGGTAGAAACAGAAAAATTGAGAAAAACAGGTGAAAAAATTTGAACTGAGCTTGCTGTGAACATTTGTAGAACATGGAGTGAACACAGAAAACAGGGAAAAAATGTGAAGAACACAGCTGAATATAGAGAAAATAAGCAAATACAGTATGATTATTGAAGGTTTGGATACGTTGGGGATGAGAAAAGGTAAGGTGATTACTCTGATAAAGAGTTAGGCTGGAGAGGGACTTGATTGGATATATTTATGTTCGATGATCTAAGACAGAGGAAATGGAGCTTGGCTAATGTCCTGATTAATTTTACTAGGTTAGAAGTAATGTGATCTTAAATCTCAGGTGATTTAGTTGGATAATAAAGAACTTGTACAAAATGAGATAAGCAGGGAACAAAAGTTGAAACTCGGTAACTGAACTGGCTTTTTTTTTTTATTTACTATGAAGATGTAGTTGGGTGTTTAAATCTCACGGGGATTTGGACTGATAGTAATGAATTTACAGGAGTGAACTTGGACAGAGGACAAGAGTTAGAGTTTGATAATTGTTTACATCATATTTACTATGTCTGAAATACAGAGGGTATAAATTTAAGGGAATTTGATAGGATATTACCGAAGACACGAGAGGGAAGTAAGGTGGTGACGAGAGCTGGAGCTCGATAACTGTTTTGATCTTATTTACAGTGTCTGAAATACAGAGGGTAAAAATTTCAGGGAATTTGATTAGGTATTAACGAAGATACGAGAGAGAGCTAAGGCGGAGGATAAGAGCTAGAGTTTAGTAAATGTGGTTTCCTTACTTACACAGTTAGAAGTATGGCGGGTTAAAATTTAATGAAATAATGGGTTAATAACGACGATGTGCGAGGGAACTAATGCGGGGACATGAGCTAAAGTTTGGTAATTGACTCGGTTGATTTGAGCAAACTGTCTTGTTTAATGTATGGAACTAGCATTACGAAGTTCATATAGCTGTACGGATTTGTGAAAGAACAATATTGATGATAATGAATATGGAGAGTAAGGTGTCAAGTAGAGAGACTGGTCTAGATAAGATCGTGACGATAAGATAGCAGCGGCGTTCAGTGGGGGTCGGTGTAGGTGACACGGGAGCGAGATGCGGGGCGGGTGCGAGGTAGGAACAGGTGTTGCGGTGACGCTAAGATAATGTAAGATTACGGAGATGACCCCCGCTTTGTGAGATAGGGATGGAGGTAACGGATACATGTGTAAACGCTATCTAAAACTGTTATTCTTACAGAGATGAGGAGTGAATAGGACAGATATTATATAAGCGGATTGAGGAGCGAGCTTTTTAGAACTTCAGGATAAAATGAGTAGTTTATTATCCATTGCGTAAACTAAAAATTAGATGACTAAATAAAAATAAATATGTTTATTACCGCCTAATGTATATAAATTATTATGTTGGTGAACGCTGACAATGACTGGTAGATGTTAGGGCGGGTAATCAGGTGATGATTGCCTCGGGCAGATAGCCTGGGGCAGGTAGCCGGTGCCAGCTTAGATAGTCTCGGAGGCAGTTTCAGTAATAAAGGTTACATTGAGATGCCTCGGTTGATGTGTGTAAAACTGACTGGTTAATGAAAAAAGGAACAAAACATTACGATGTCAGAAAAATAGCTGTAAGTAAATAGGAAGAGAGAGAGGGAGAGTGGAGGGAGGGTCCAGATATTATGGAGAAGATAAGATAAGATACGATTAAGGAGGTGACCTGGAGGCTGCGTCTGTCTGGGGCCGTAAGGTAAACACAGGTGCGGTGAGAAATTGCGAGGTAAGGGGGAGGGAGGAAGGGGGTGTGATGTATGAGCAGGAGATGCAGGGGGAGGGGGCAGGAAAATGAATCAGTTATATAGCAATATACTAGTTTCTAAGTAAGAATCCTACTTAAATGTATAAGGCCTAAATATTGGTTTATTATCGGTAGGAACTCTGAAAATTTCTCCCATAAGAACTCTTAACAAAAATCGTATGATATTATTTTCATCATAAGAACTTTAACAACTTCTAAAATCTGTGACTGACAAAAATTACCTGAAAAACCCTGGCTCATAAACACGATTTGAATTTCTCCCATAAGAACTCTTAACAAACTCGTATGACATTATTTTCATCATAAGAACTTTTCTGAAAACCCTGACACGCTACACGTGATATTGGACCTGAAACAAAATATCACCTGTGGCGTGTCATCCCTACTACTTCTGTCTGTCTGTCTGTCTGTCTGTGTGTGTGTGTGTGTGTGTGTGTGTGTGTGTGTGTGTGTGTGTGTGTGTGTGTGTCGGGGAGCCTTGGGACCATACTTAAGGCTAATTAACTGAAAACTGATGTTAATCTGAGGTAATTGTGAGTGATGCGACTCGTGAGTATTACTTACAGGACGTATGATGAGTGGTAAGAGTGTTAGATCTGTGTGTAGAGGCGGAACTGGCGTGCCAAACTATTGTCCTCGTATGACGCTGCCCCCGGGTCAACCAGCGTCACTTGCGAAAGGTGTGACGACCAGAACTACTCGGCATATTCAAGGAATTCTAGTCACTCTGTCTTCTAGTCTTGACCCAGCCGTCGCCAGGAGGGGGTCCACGCCAGATATGGCGCTCGTGGATCGTTCAAAAAAGTGAGGATACGCGGCCATGAGGTGAGCAGACTCTCGGCAAGGACTTGCTGGACTGCTCCATGGTGCTCTGCAAAGCGGTTCCAGCTTACACAGATAACATGACAACTGTGTGTGGAGAAGAAAAGTTCTGGTGAGGGTCGCTTCAGGGGTGGTAATGTGGCTGGGCCTAGTTTCTTGGCCAGGAATCAGGCACTGCTCTCTTGCCGGGCACGTGAACTGCGCCTCAGGTGCCCTACTCCAGAGAGTTGTGTTTCCCGTGCGACCATTTGTATACAGAGGGTGGGAACTGCTGCCCTCACCCCGCTATACTGAACTAAAGTGTACATCTCGCAGAGTTTTGATGATATAGTCAATGCCAGTGCCAGGCTACATGTATGTAGATTGTGGTGATAATCTCTTTCAAGAGAGATTGAGCCTGCTCTTCCCTACCTAAAGTTACGTTTATTCTACAAGTATAAGATGCTACATTCAAGATACGTCCACCAGTAGCACAAAACGTTTTGACCAGGTTTAGGGTACGTTTGATTAAAACGTACCCTAAACCCCCAACTCCACACTCCCTCCATGCCGGCTCGTCATCAACCAGCCAACTACCCTTCCCAGCCTGCCTGCTCCTGATTGGTGACTGCACACCTGCACACTGCACCTCAGCGCCATCTACCTGAGTCGATGTCTGAGCTTGAACCTGCCATCAACTTCAGAATATTCTTTGTGCTCTAAGAGTTGACATCTCTCTCTGGCATACTAAGCTCTCTGGCTCTGTATACTAAGGGAGGTCTCAGCCATAGCCAATATTCTCAGCACCTGATTATATTTCACTGTATATTTATATTATTGTAGAGTAAACTTCATCCCTATTAATCATTAATGTTATATTGTTTTTTGACTTGTTCATTTGCACTGTACATAAGCCAAGGGATTGTCTTTGTTCATATTTTGTTTTCTATATTAAAGTTTCATTGTTCATACTTTGTGTTTTACGTGTTCCTCCCTCTCACTTACCACAGACAACAGGCAAGCAGTCTATCTTTTTTTTTTGTAAATGTGACAGGCATTGACACCAGCCATTGGAGGACTGCCTAACATCTACACTCTAACACTTTCCCGTCACAAGATATCTACATCAGAGACTGACTGGTAAGTGTGGAAGAGTGAATAATGTATCAGAGTGACTTTGGAAATCATCGGTTAGATACCATAGATGGCACGCTTGCTACCAGGTACAGACCACAGCGCTGCCAAGTGTATCTGCAGCTTATACATATCTACCTGCTATTAATACTACGGTACGTTGAGTGTTATATATATTTTTTCAGTGGTTAGAATATTGCACTGGAGTCAGAAGGTGTGTAGTGCACTGAGGAGCTACACGTGACAAAAGATACATTTGGCAAGACATCTCAGCTCGGACTGAGTGACCCTGAAACCAGGCACATATGTGGAGCAGAGAGGCCTAACTCCATGTGCCCCGCCTCTTAGCAGTGGTTCTGTATGCATAAATGCATTAAATAGTGTGTGAATTATTACTACTGACCCTGCGTAATGATTGGAGTCACTTTGCTGTGTGATTAATGTGTAACTCTGTGGTACGTGGTGTGTGCAGCTGTGAGCCTACCCAGGCGACACTCGAGGCATGGCGACTGCTGCTTTAGAGACGGCAGGTGCTGCCTCAGTGGCCTCACACCAGAGTGCTAGTACATCAAGTGGTCTACACGAGGAAGATACAAACATGTTACCTCTCACAGTGGAGTCAAATGCTGGACAGGAGCAGCCCAATAGTGACGAACTTCCTTGGACAACTGTTGGGCCCCGGAGGAAGACACAAGGAACCAACGAGTTAATACATCATAACCATGAGAAAAGAATCAACCTGCATTTTCCCCCGGGCATGGTAACTGCAACGAAATATGCATGGCTGGCTGAGGCAGCCAATCATCATCCTGGTGATGGGTATGTGTTGGCGAGTGGACATGCAAACCATGTCCGTATGAACATTACTGAAGAGATGGTGAATTATCTCTGTACTCAAAAGCTTGCGGGTATAACAATGAGGAAACCACCACTGCCTGCTGATACCCACAGGACACCCGTCATCATTTTTGGCCTGGACCTCTACCAGGATTACAAACTGGTGGAACAGCATGAACACATTGTCAATGCAAAAAGAACAACTGGCAGAGACTCGCTAGTCCAGCGACGTGTCTCCACCGGAAAGATTTACTGTCCCGAGTGCTTATCGGCAACTAACAATGAAGGTCTACAACCCTCCCAAGCGCAGGTGTTACAAGTGCCAACGGTGGAATCACGTAGCAAGGAACTGCACGAGTGATGAGCGGTGTGGCCACTGTGCCAGAATGCATGCAACATCTGTGCAAGATGCAATAGGATTGAACTTGCGAACCTTGAATCGTACTACCTGTTGAACCATGACCAAATATATCTCTAGTATAGTTACTTGAAGTTTGGAAGGTACCAACATTAGCGACAGTATACATCTATCGGTAAAACTATGTTTTTAAAATTATTTTTAATTTTTTTTTCTGAATATGCGTATATACATAGCAGGTTAAATATTAAATTATAAAGTTATTATTTTCTAATTTCAGAAAGATGGAGCGAGGTTGATAAGCGTAAGCAGACATAAGAATGTTGCGGTCGACATTCGTCAACTAATTGCGAAGCTCATGGTAAGTACAACAACCTCGTACCTGTTAAATTGATCAATAAATGGAAACTAAACCACATAATTGAGTTAAGATGTACAGGTTTCGTAAATGTTTGATTAATTCTCGTCCATTTTGTAGGACTTAATATGTCTCCCCACAGTCACAAATTTAGCTTCATTGAACTTATTAACCCCCATTAAAAACATTAAGCACATAATGAAAGTAAGTGCAGAAGGCCTATTGGGCCCATACGAGATAACGCTTGTTCATATTCACAAATTCTCATTCATATATGGGTCTAACCTACACTAGAAACAATAAGGTACCCCACTATTATTTTGTTACCCGGTAATTAGTTCCCTACAATTTCAACCATGTTACCAAACCAATATGTTATTACACACAGAAATCACAATAGCAAGATGCATCAAAATAACAAATCCATTAGGACCATGATGAGGGTTCGAACCTACGTCTCGGTTGATCCCAGACGGCCCTTTCCCCGCAGAAGCTGCGTGAGCCTTGCGAGGGCAGTTGCACTCAAGGTAGCAATTTTTTTTACCATGTCGTGGCCCAGTGGAATAAGGTGCATCTGGAATCATCACGGACGTAGGTTCGAACCCTCATCACGGCCTTTGTGGATTTGTTCATATTAATTCATTCTTCGCCTTTCTAGAGATTGTAATTGAAGCTTTGTCATTCTTTTAATTATTTTTATATATTAACTTACTATTCGTGTACTGTTTCCATATTAACATCGTGCTTTCTTTTTCCTCAAAAATAAATGGAACCTCGACGTGGTCTTAGGTGGCCTGGGAAGGTTTGACACAAACGTCATTTAAGTAAAGCTTAAGAAGTAAGTAATTATCAAAAGAAGGCACCAAACCGGGAAGGCTATGTAGCACCATCAAATGTGCGGAATAATCAGAGGGCACTAAATATCACCAAGGGATGCCAATACGAGAACAAAAACGCATAAGGCGAACGATATCAAAAGTATCCGAGTCACCATGAACTCTATTGAGGGACAGGTAACCGCGAGAGGCGTTCGGAAAGCAAGACACACGTTCGTCCTGGAAGTCAGGACATTCAAGGAGGACATGCACGACAGTAAGAGGGACAATGCAATTAGGACAATAAGGAGCAGGGCGGCGCTCCATCAAGTGACCATGGGTTAAGCGAGTATGGCCAATACGCAACCTCGCCAGAGCTGTTTCCCATCGCCGGTTACGGTGGTAGGAGGACGGCCATGAGGAAACAACACTTAAGAGTACGTAGTTTGTTACCAGTAACAGACGACCAAGAAGCCTGCCAACGGTTAAGGACGGAGGAATGGATAACCGGGTAAAAGTCGGAATATGGAATACCTTTACGAGAGATGGGACAAGAGCGGACAGCTTCCCTGGCGGCAGCATCCGCACGCTCATTTAAAGACGCACCATTATGGCTGGGAACCCAACAAAACTCAATCGACTTAAATTTACTGTGAACAAGAAACGGCCAATGCTGGACCTCGACAACTACTGGATGAACCGGATTAAAGGACCCGAGAGCCACGAGGGCACAACGAGAGTCAACAACAACTACAAAGGAATACTAACAACGAGAAAGCAGGAGACTAAGAGCATAGAGAATAGCATAATGCTCCACTGTAAAGATGCTAGTTTCCGGAGGTAAGCGACACACATTGTTGGATATTTCCAACATCGAATACAGCATTGTTGTATTCTCATTACTTATTACTAACCATATTAATATTGTAGTAAGTAAAATTAACAACTCGTAGAATTCTCCTGTACTAATAATTCATCTGTGCATTAGGCTAGAATTCTCACGTCATCTGACGCCAGTATTGCGTCAGATTTCTTTACAGTAAAACACATTATATACAATTTGTGTGAGAATTAAATACGATTCTCCATAATTAAAGCATTCTGTATGGCAACTGATTGCAGACGAATGGTTCTCTAACTAAAGGCCGAATAGAGCTTTAGAATCAAAACGTTTACCTCGCGATAGAGGTAGCGTCATCAATGAATGCTATGGGGAGACATTAATTCCTCTCCCTTGTATCTTTACTATTCTTAAATAGTTAAATAATAATATTCCGTTCCTCTAAATAATAAACCCGTCCAGTCTTTAGAGTTTCAAGCGCGAATGCGAGAAATATTAATGTTCATGCCAATAATTTGTGTAATGAACGTCGACTCGGCGTGGGGGGAGGGACGCGACGCCATCCTCAGTCGGTGAGGCGCTCGGGAAGAGTACACGTGGGAACCGAAGAGAGGCAGACCTGCGCTTACCGTACTCACAAAAGACGCCATTGTCCAGCAAATAGGACACGTGTGTCTATCCACAGATGAAAGCCGCCACTGTGAGGCGTGAACGACCTTGCAGATAATATCTTCAACTAGTGCTGGTGTTAAATAAGGGCCCCTAGACTTGGTTCCTGACGACACGTGATCAGCCAACTTGAGACGTACAAATCCAGGATAAGCTCACCTGAATTTGGGATACGTAATTACGGCAATCTTAATACTTACACAGTGCCCACAGTTAAGTACTTTTATTTGATGCATCATTTATAAGTGTATTAATGGCAGGGTGATTGCACGTCACGCGGCAAGACAACACCTAATAACAGGTGATTAGAATTCTATCTGTAGATATCAATAATCTTGAATATGTATTGAGTAGTTAAATCAATTGCTACTGGTAGTCATTTATCTTGCAGCTCGAGAGACGAATTCCTCATGCTGTCTTCTCCATGCTAACCGTGTCATTCGTCGGTGTACCAGACTTGGAGATTAAGAGGACTGCCAGGGTTATCTAAAGGAATCTATTACCAGCTAAGGCTTATTTCTTTTTATTCATAACTTTGCAATTTGATACATTCAGAATGTACAACATAATGTGTGATTTACTGTAACTCATTATTATGCTCATATTCATGTTCTTCTTTGTATGAATCATATTATATTCAACATTAATTATAGGATTAGATTATTATTAATAGAATTAGTGAACGAACCACACTGATTCCTGGACGTACTGACCTCCAGTAATAACCCCCAATGTAGGTGTTTGAGGTTTGGTTTTAATAATACAGCCCATTAATTATTCTTATGATCATACTTTCTAGTCATATCCATAGTCACTGGTTTTCTCTAGAATTTTATCTAATGATCTGAAATTCTCAGTTTCCCTCTTTACTTTAAAAGCGGGTGGTCCTTCGTAATTTAATTTACTACTTTAATTATTAAGTAATCAGAATCAAACCCAAATATCCACACACAAGTGCGAACAGGAAAAAACAACACAGTAGCCAACACCGTCCGCAGATTTAGACCCATCGGTGAAGACAAACGGAACGGGAGTGAGAAGAAAAGTGCTCAAGGAAAAGGCGTTTTAGAACTGTAGGAGGGGTAAAAGCTTTAGTGACGCGGGTCAACGATGTACAAAACCGCCGAAGGGGGACTCTCCACGGGGGCACAGAAGGAACAACACGAGGAGAAACATTAGAAATATGAACGGAAAGAGAAACCTGTAGGCGAGATAACCGGACAGAAAGTGGTAGGTGGTGAAGAGGAACAGGAACCGTAGGAGGGGTAAAAGTTAAAGCACGACAGAGGCGAGAGGAAGGATGTTGTAAGGACCGAGCAAGATAGCGAAGACAGTAGCGATCACGGCGGTCCTGGAGAGACAGGAAGCCAGTGTCAACATACAAGCTAAGGACGGGAGTTGAACGAAAGGCACCAGAACTGAGGCGCAACCCAGTATGGTGCAAAGCATCAAGACGGCGAATAGTAGAATGAGAAGCAGATGAGTAAGCAGGGCAACCATAAACGAGCTTAGACAGGACTAGAGAGGAATGTAAAGCAAGGAGAGCGCGCCTATCTGCCCCCAAGAAGTATGGGACAATACCCGAAGGAGGGTAAGGGCCTTAGAGCACTCAACATGGAGGTGAGATATATGGGGAGACCAAGACAAACGAGTGTCAAGGAATAACCCCAAAAGCTTCGCGGAATCATTGTACTCAAGGAAATGACCATAAAGTGACGAAGAGGGACGAAGAACCACCCATTTCCGAGTAAAAGTCATGGCACAAGTCTTAGAAGTAGAGAACTTGAAGCCATGATCGGTGGCCCAAGACGACACGGCATCAATTGCAAGTTGAAGCCGGCGCTGATGGAGAGGCGAATCATCACCCTGACAGCAAAGGGTAAGATCATCGACATAGAGCGTGGAGAAGACACCTGAAGGAAGAGGGGAAAGAAGACCACTGAGGGCAACCAAAAAAATTGTGCTCAGAACACTACCCTGGGTCACACCTTCGTATTGCTGAAAAGAGGCAGAGAGTGGTACCAAGTCGCACCCGAAAGGAACGACGAGAGAGGAAGCTGCAGAGAAAGAGAGGGAAATGACCACGAAGGCCAAAAGAATGAAGTTGAGATAGAATATGATATCGCCAAGTCGTGTCATAAGCCTTTTCCAGGTTAAAAAGGACAGCAACAACGGAGGTCTTCGCAGCAAAAGCAGTACGAATATAGACCTCCAAGTTCAACAGGCCATCTGTCGTGATGTGGCATTTGCGGAAACCAAATTGAAAAAGGGAGAGGAGGTGATGGTGTTCCAGGAACGTTAACCATACGTTCAAAGGGTTTGCAGACGCAACTTGTGAGGGCGATAGGGCGGAGGTCCTTAGAGGAAGTACCCAAAGACCCCGGTTTGAGAACAGGGAGGACAACGGCATCGAGCCAGTCCTCAGGGACTGACGACGACTCCCAGATCTTATTATACAGACTCGGTAAATACTGAGACGTGCACGGAGGGAGATGGCGAAGCATCTCATAATGAATACCATCGGAGCCCACCGCCGTATAACCGCAGAGGGCCAGGGCAGAACGAAGTTCAGAGAGAGAAGGGATCATTATAGGGAAGCCGAAGACGAGTGCAGAAATCTAAAGGACGAGACTCGAGGACAGGTTTACGAAGGAAAGAAAGATTGGGGAAGATGAAGACCAGAGCTAACAGAAGAATAGTGGGAACCCAGTTCGGAAGCGACCTGCAACGGGTCCGCCACAGAGTACCATGGAGGTGAAGGACCGGTGAAACATCGGGAACGAACTTACCCGCTATCTTGCGGATATGCTTCCAGATCTGTGGCAGAAGAGTTTCGGACGTAATTGTGGAGACATAAGATGCCCAACATTCACACTTAGCCATACGGATGGTCCTACGGGCCACCGCACTCACTTTCCGAAAGAAAAAAGAATCGGCCATCGGCCGTCTGCCGACGGCGGTGCCTCTTCCAGGCTGCACGCTTACAGCGGACAGCCCGAGCACAATCTGCATTCCACCAGGGAATGCACTTCCGCAGACCCCGAGAGGAAGAGCGAGGAATAGAGCGGAGGGCAGCGTCGATGACAGTGTCATGAAAAACGAGGAGAGCACGAAGGAGAGGCAGAAAGGAGAGGTCAGAGAGAGAGCAGCACTGAGGGTAAATAGGTTCCAGTCCGCTTTAGCAAACTACCACCTAGGAAAGGAGAGGGAAGGGCGAAAAGAAAAAAAGGAAACAAGGATGGGGAAATGGTCACTGCCATGGAGGTCATCAAGAACCTGCCACATGAAATCTAAGTAGAGAGAAGAAGAGCAGAGAGAAAGATCAAGACAGGAAAGGGTGCGAGTCCGAGAGTCCAAGTGAGTGGGCTCGCCAGAATTCAGAAGAGACAGGGAAGAAGAGAGGATAAAGAAGGCGACCTCGGGTATTTGTCAGAACATCACCCCAAAGAGAATGACGACAATTGAAATCATCCAGCAGGAGCACAGTCTCCGGTAAGGGGTCCAGGTGTTGTTTCAAATCAGGAAGAGAAAGCGGGACACTCGGGGGACGATAAATGGAACAAAATGTGTACCATTTCCCCACAAAGATACGAGCAGCAGAACAATGGGGAGGCGAAGGAAAAAGTAAGGGGACAAAGGGAACATCAGTGCGAATCAAGAGAGCAGAAGAATTAGGAGCCCCTGCAACGGCTGGGGGGGGGAAGAGAAAGGAATAGCCACGAAAACGACTAGGACGAGCACCAAGCATTGGCTCCTGGAGACAGACCCAAAAAGGCGAAAACCGCGAAATTAGAAGTTGGAGTTCGAGGAAATTGGCGTAATAACCTCGAGCGTTCCATTGAAGAATAGATATCGACGAGAAGAGAAAGGACAACAACAGAGAACAAGGAAGAAACAAAGGCGAAAGAGCAACATAGCACGTTAAAGAATATCTGGGTAGGGATCAGGGTCAGCAAAGTCAGGGTTAGAGGGCATGGGTAAACTGAGCAAAGACGGAGGGAAGGAAGCGGGAGAACAGACCAGAGGTGGGCCAGCGGGGTCCGGAGGAAGGAGGAGGAGATAATGGAGAGGAGCAGTCAAGGACAGCAGCAGGAAGAGGGGGAGTAGAAAGAGGGGAGCGCACCTCAGCAAGGGCAGTAACCGAAAGGGAAGCAGGGGCCAAAGAAACCTCCATAGGAGGAACAGGGGGCGCAACCACTGAAATGGAAGGGGAAGGAGCAATAGGGCCAGTAGTAGGGGCCGAGGAAGAAAGCAAAGCCTACTTACCCGCCGGGGAGGAGGAAGGAGAGGAGCCAGGCTTATGCTTCTGACGTAAAGAGACCGGTGTCCCAGCAACTACGTACTGGGCAACGGATTCTAGCGTCTCAACAGAAGCTGAACGAGAGCACACACGACGGCCGTTAGGAGAGCGATGGACATCTGCCTGCACCGACAGGCGGCGGGGAGAGTCAATAGATGGAGGAGAAGGATGGGAGGGAGGATCGGAGGGAGACGAGGAAGAAGACACAGGAGACATGACAGACCGGGTAGAAAGAAGGGGAACCCCAGACAGAGGACCTGGAGGGGGACCCTTCGGGACAGAAAAAGGAACAGAGGAGGGGGCAGTGGGCGTATCAGGGTCCAAGGCCCGGAAACGGTTGTGAATCTGAGGAAGGTGGGAAGGACGAGGAGAGGAAGAGCGCAACACGCGAGCATAAGAGACGTTAGCATAAGGTGGGAGCCGGCGAACCTGGCGCCTCGCCTCGGGAAAAGATAAATGCTCCCGGTGCTTCAAGTTGAGGATGGCTGCCTCAAGCTTGTAATGGATACACGCATGGGAGAAGGTAGGATGGGCCTCACCGCAGTTGAGGCAGCGAGCTTGGGAGAAGTGCACTCCGACTTAGAGTGACCTTCATCCCCACACAAAGGACAGAGAGAGACAGTCCCCAGAGCAGCGGAGGGCACCGTGCCCAAATCTCCAGCACTTGTTACAAAGCCGAGGAGAAGGAATATACTCCTATATAGGTTAGAAGCATTCAACATGTTTTGTGATGCAAATTAAATTTCTTTCATATGCCAAATGCTTCTGTTAATCTCATAATAAATAACAAATCTCAGGAGTGATTGGTGCTGGGACAGTCAAGCCTGGTGTTCCAGTAAAACTCTGAACAAATGGTGCAGTGTTGTCAGTAGACCAGGCTTCACTAGAACTGGTATGTGGGGTTCTAGTGGTAAATGAATCACCTGCACGTGGAGCTGTATCAATAGCCACATCAATATCACTATTCATTTTGTATCGCATCCTCACCTGTTGTTTCTGCCACTTAACTATCAACATCAACATTATTTACACTTTGAAAATATTAGAGGGGCTGGTCCCAACCAGCACACAAATATAAAACCACAAGAGACCAGAAAGCCTGGCATTATGTGCAGAATACTCTCGTTGAGAAGCAGAGGTGCAATAGGTACTCAAAAAACTATCAACATCAGAGACTGTACAACATGCTTTCACTACACAAAGGACATAACTAGCCGACCC
>NC_091188.1:33673528-33720725 GCF_040958095.1 Procambarus clarkii | reverse complement strand
CTGATGTGACTGTGGAGTAGCTTTGGTTCGGTCTTGGCTTTGTTTGCTATATCATTTTCAAAATTTTTCTCTGCTTCTCTTCTCACCCTGACGTACTCATTCCTGGTTCTCTGGTATCTCTCTCTGCTTTCTGGTGTTCTGTTATTCCGGAAGTTCCTCCACGCCTTTTTGTTCAGTTTCTTCGCTTCCATACATGCCCTATTATACCATGGATTCTTCTGTTGCTTCTCGGATTTTTCCCTTTGGGCCGGGATGAACCTGTTTACTGCCTCCTGACACTTTTGGGTAACATAGTCCATCATACCCTGTACAGACTTATCTCTGAGGTCTGTGTCCCAAGGTATTTCACTTAGGAAACTTCTCATCTGTTCATAATTCCCCTTTCGGTATGCCAGCCTTTTGATTCCTAGTTCTTTTTTGGGGGAGATAAGTCCTAGCTCTACCAGGTACTCAAAGTTCAATACACTGTGATCACTCATTCCCAAGGGCGCTTCCATCTTAACTTCCCTTATATCCCATTCATTTAGGGTAAATATCAAATCAAGCATTGCTGGTTCATCTTCTCCTCTCATTCTTGTTGGTTCTTTGGTGTGCTGGCTTAGAAAGTTTCTTGTTGCCACGTCCAGCAGCTTAGCTCTCCATGTTTCTGGTCCTCCATGCGGGTCTCTGTTCTTCCAATCTATCTTCCCATGGTTGAAGTCTCCCATAATTAGTAGTCCAGATCCATTCCTGCTAGCAACAGAAGCTGCTCTTTCTATTATGTTAATGGTGGCCATGTTGTTTCTATCATATTCCTGTCTAGGTCTTCTGTCATTTGGTGGTGGATTATATATGACTGCGACTATAATTTTTTTCCCTCCATTTGTTACAGTACCTGCTATGTAGTCACTGAAACCTTCGCAGCCCTGAATATCCATCTCCTCAAAATCCCAGCCTTGTCTTAACAGCAGAGCTACACCACCCCCCACCTCTTCCTTCCCTCTCTTTCCTCATAACATAATAGTCCTGTGGGAACACTGCATTTGTTATCGTTATCGTGATCTTTGTTTCTGTGAGGGCTATTATGTCTGGGTTTTCCTCTAGTACCAGTTCTCCAAGCTCATTTGCTTTATTTGTAATTCCATCTATGTTTGTGTACATTGCTTTGAGGCTCACTTTCTTCTGTCCCTTCTCAAATCGCCTCCTTGGTGAATGTTCTGCTGGTGGGGGAGGCTGTTCCATGGGTGTGAGGACCTGTGAGGTGGATAACAGGGTCTCAGAGGATACTGGGATGAGGGGCGGGGGATCCAGTGAAGGGGGAGGGACAGGGAGGGTATGGGGTGAAAGGGGAGGGAGGACGGGAAGGAAAGGGGGGGAGGGAGGACTCGGGAGGAGGGGAGGGGTAGAAGGGTGGGGATTGGGTGTGGGGGGAGGGAGATTTTGCTGAACATTTGAGTGGGGGCAGGGAGGGTTTGGGGTAGGGGGGTTTTTCTATGCAGTGGAGGGAGGCGGGGTTGTCCTCCCTTCTGGTGTTACTGGGTAGCTGGTTGTGGGTTCCCCCCTCACCTCTGGGGGTGTTGGGTTGGGAGCTGTTACTTCCTGGTTTTCCCCTCTCGCCCTGCGCCTCTTCCTTGCTTCTGCCGCCACGGCTCTCTCCTCCCTTGTCATGTCTCTCTGGAGGAATACATTTTTTAATTTTCCCACTTTTTTCAGGGAGCTCTTCCTTGATAGGATTTTCTCCTTTGTGTTCTCGTTTGCAAACACTATCTTTATCATTCGGTCTCGGTCTTTGTTGTACCGGCCTAGCCTGAAAACCTTCTCAATGCTATGCTCAGCCCCTTCCATGTCTAGTGCCTTTAGTACTTCATTCACTGCTGCTTTGTCCTTGTCACTCCACTCTGTCCTATTAGATCCTTCCTGCTCCTTAATACCCACAGCAACCACTGATCTGTTCCTTTCCAGCAGTTGGCTAGTGGAGCGTGCCGCCTTGTACCTGTATGTTGTACCTGTGTGTGTGTGTGTGAGTGTGTGTGTGTGTGTGTGTGTGTGTGTGTGTGTGTGTGTGTGTGTGTGTGTGTGTGTGTGTGTGTGTGTGTGCACGCGCGCTCGCCTATTTGTGCTTGTGGGGGTTGAGTTGTGGCTCTTTGGTCCAGCCTGTCAACCGTCAATCAATAGGTGTACAGGTTCCTGAGCTTATTGGGCTCTATCATATCTACACTTGAAACTGTATGGAGTCAGCCTCCACCACATCACTTCCTAATGCATTCCATTTGTCAAACAATTAGAAAACTTGTTTAGTGTCAAATATCTCTGTGGCTCACTTGGGCACTCAGTTTCCCCCTGTCCCCCCCTAGTGCGTGTGCCCCTTGTGTTAAATACCCTGTCTTTGTCTACCCAATCAATTCCCTTGAGAATCTTGAATGTGTTGATCATGTCTCCCCTAAATCTTCTGTCTTCTAGCGACGTGAGGTTTAATTCCAGCAGTCTCTCCTCGTAGCTCATACCCCTCAGCTCGGGTTTGTCTAGTTGCAAACCTTTGAACCTTTTCCAGTTTAGTCTTATTCTTCATTAGATATGAACTCCATGATGAGGCTGCATACTCAAGGATTGGTCTGACGTGTGTGGTATGCAAAGTTCTGAATGATTCCTTACACAAGTTTCTAAATGCCGTTGTTATGTTGGCCAGCCTGGCATATGCCGCTGATGTTATCTTCTTGATATGGGCTGCAGGGAACAAGTCTGGCGTGATATCAACCCCAAAGTTTTTTTATCTGACTCGAAGAATTTCATTTCCCAGATGATACCTTGTATCTGGCCCCCTGTTCCCTACACCTATCATCAATATATTACATTTGTTTGGGTTTAACTAACAACCATTTGTTCGACCATCCCTTCAGCTTGTATAGGTCTTCTTGAATCCTCAAGCAGTCCTCCTCCTGTCTTAATCCTCCTCATAATTTTGGCATCGTCACCAAACATTGAGAGAAATGAGTCTATACCCTCCGGGAGATCATTTACATAAATCAGAAACAGGATAGGACCGAGTACAGAGCCCTGTGGGACTCCACTGGTGATTTCACGCAAATCTAAGGTCTCACCCCTCACCGTAACTCTCTGCTTCCTATTGCTTAGGTACTCCCTTATCCACTGGAGCACTTTACCAGCTACTCCTGCCTGTCTCTCCAGCTTATGTTGTACTGTGTCAAAGGCTTTCCGACAATCAAAGAAAATGCAATCCGCCCAGCCTTCTCTTGCTTAATCTTTGTCACTTGATCGTAGAATTCTATTAAGCTGTCAGGCAAGATTTACCTTCCCTGAACTCATGTTGGCGATTTGTCACGAAGTCCCTTCCCTCCAGATGTGTTACTAGGTTTTCTCACGATCTTCATCTCCTTGCATGGTATACAAGTCAAGGATACTGGCCTGTAGCTCAGTGCCTCTTCCCTGTCGCCCCTTTTTTGTATATTGGGACCACATTCGCCGTCTTCCATATTTCTGGTAGGTCTCCCGTCTCCAGTGACCTACTATACACTATGGAGAGTGGCAAGCAAAGTGCCTCTGCACACTTTTTCAGTACCCATGGCGAGATACCATCTGGACCAAGAGCCTTTCTAACATCCAGACCCAGCAGGTGTCTCTTGACTTCATCTCTCGTAATTTCGAACTCTTCCAAGGCCGCCTGGTTTACCTCCCTTTCTCCTAGCACAGTGACCTCACTTGGTTCTATTGTGAAGACCTCCTGGAACCTCTTGTTGAGTTCTTCACACACCTCTTTGTCACTCTCTTTATACCTGTCCTCGCCTGTTCTAAGTTTCATTCTCTGTTCTCTCACTCTTGTCTTCCTTTGATGAGACTAGAATAGCTTTGGTTCGGTCTTGGCTTTGTTTGCTATATCATTTTCATAATTTTTCTCTGCTTCTCTTCTCACCCTGACATACTCATTTCTGGTTCTCTGGTATCTCTCTTTGCTTTCTGGTGTTCTGTTATTCCGAAAGTTCCTTCACACCCTTTTGTTCAGTTCCTTAGCTTCCATACATGCCCTATTATACCATGGATTCTTCTTTTGCTTCTCGGATTTTTCCTTTTGGGCCGGGATAAACCTGTTTACTGCCTCCTGACACTTTTGGGTCACAGTCCATCATATCTTGTACAGACTTAGCTCTGAGGTATGTGTCCCTTAGGAAAACTCATCTCCTAATTCTCCCTTTAATATGCCAGCCTTTTGTTTCCAAGTTCTTTTTTTTTTGGGGGGGGGGGGGGAGATCTGGATAAATCTGGTCTGATCTTATGGGAAGCAGGATAAATTGTGTGTGTGTGTGTGTGTGTGTGTGTGTGTGTGTGTGTGTGTGTGTGTGTTTTCGATCGCTTGTAACGATTGGGTGTGTGAAGCTTTGACAATCTAGTAAATCTCTGAGTTCACACTTATCAACATTGTGCGATTAGAATGGGCCGAACAGTCCAATGCATTGCATTTACATGCTTACAATTGTTATGATCTCAGCCTGCAGGAGAAACGAGTCTCCCTCCTTGAGAGTTATTAAGCAAGCCTGACCTGATTAGAAGGTCTAGCATATTTTGCTGGAGGCGTGAGGCTCGCTTCTGGAGGGGCTTTGACCTCACTTGAGTGCCAGACATCGCAGGGGAAAGCCGCGCCCCGTTCGAGCTCCCGCCAGAAGGGAACCCCTAGTGATATATCTCTAAGAGAAGAGAAGTGTGTAGACGTGCCAGCTGTGGAACCGAGCTGGGAACGTTGTGGTCTCAAGTCCTGGTCGAAGAAGAGAGTATCAAGCCGGCCAGAGACATTATTGTGGGCCGTGGAAGCGCCCTGACCAGACGCCGTCAGAGGGAAAGCGCCCTCGACCAGTTAATCTGTGGTAAGCACAATATACGCCAGTTCATAGTGATTGCTTGTAGTTGGTCGTGTGCCCAGCGACAGTAGCGATGTTTATTTATAAGTTAGACATGTTTTAATAAGGCAGAAAGCCTGAAATAGGAGAGTGAAGAGGGAGGAACACGGAGCGACGTCCGTCCCCTCTGAGCTCTGACAGACGGCTGAGAGAGCCCGGCTCCTGACGGAGGAGGACCCTCCCAGCGAGTGAGGACCGCCGCCAGGCGAGGTGGAGTATGGACCCGCCCAAAACGGGGAAGTCCACTCTCACTGTATATAGAGGACAGATAGAGGTTGGAGACAAACATATTGTGTGAATATTTTTGTTTATGTGTTAAAGGGAAAACATTTTATTGGAGTGTCGATGGGTTGCAGGTTTGTCTTTGGGGAAGAAGTTGCTGAGAACTTCGAAGCCAGCATAGATGAAGTAATTGATGAGACTCCAAGGTAGTGAAGCAGAGGACCTCGAGCTATGAGGAGAAGCAGTGAAGAGGAGTGTCACATGCTTCTGTAGAGGTGGTGAAGCACCATAGTTGCTCGAGGAAACTTCATGGTGTAGCAGCCAAGAGAGCTGTGGAGGAACCTAGCAGAAGGGTGAAGCACCGTAGTTGCTCAAGGAAACTTCATGATAGCAGCCTGGAGGAGCTGCAGAGGATCCTGGTAGTGAAGCCCGGAAGAACCTGAAGATATCAGGGTAGTGAACTTCCAGAGGTGGAAGGGGAAGTTCTGGTGGATTACTTGTAGGGAGTTGATATTGTTTGGTTGTCATTAGCGTGCAAGACGCAGTGAGAGGTGAGTGATTGTTTGCATTCTTATGTCAAGGAGTGTTTTATACTGAAGTTTAGAGTTGCAGGCGTAGGCTGGATTACCTACAGATGTATGCGTTCTAGGACTGATAGAGTGATCGATTGATCACTGTTGTGTATCAATGAACATTTATACTGATGTTATTGCATTCAAATGTTGATTTTCTTTGTACACATTTATAGATACATATATATATTCTCTTGCTGATGGTGCAACAGTGTATGTAGACTTGATCAACTTGAGGAGGGTGATAGTATCAGGTGCTGAACCAGGAGATAGGATACCACTTGATAAGCTGATGATAGAGTTCTGATGATGCTGGAGTGCAACCTGATTGTAATATTATAGAGTATAGGATTCATTATTATTATATGTGTGCATGTATCGTGTATGTGCTTTGTCCAGTAAATGTATCCCAATTTGCTGGTGTTTGCCCTTGTCCTAGTGAGGCTTCCCAGGAGGTAGTAAAGAAGGAGAGAGAGAAAGAACCAAGAACCACTGCTGTGGACAGGGTAGAAGGTAATACTAATAAGTCAAAGGGGGATTGAGGAGATCATATCACCTAAGGAGAGAGTGGGGAGTCACAGCGGCTCGAGTGGGTGTGTGCACGTGACAACGAGGCTAAGTGTTGGAGCCGCATCCCCTAAACGTGTGACGTTGAGCCCCTCTCCAAGAGCCAGAAGTGCCAAGGGTGATCTCCTAGTGAGGTATAAGCACTCTACCGAGGTGTGGGTTGGGTTGTCCGTAGAGAAGGATCAACGACGACAACACCAACCAACCCACAGTCTATAAAACAATGCAATGTATTTACATTGCAGTGTTGCATCCTCAACGGTGCAGTTTTCGACCTCAGTGTAGCATTCTTCCACTACATGCTGTTGCCGGGACTGAAGCAGGTGCTGGGGCTCTTCCTGGATGAGGAAGCGGGGCCAGTGTATTCGTTGGTGCTGCCCATCCTCACTACCATCTTCAACATATTGTGGGTCTTGCCACTCTTCGTGCTCTCCAAGATCAACACCATATGGTTCCAACACATAGCTGACAGTGCATATCGCGAGCGCCAAGGACGTCCCCACCTGATCAACAGCATCAGTAAACTTGTAGCCGATTCTCATCTCCATCTTTGACCAGTTTCTTTTTCTCATACAGGCTAGCTTTATGAAGCTGGTGCATCTGGTGGGTGTAGATGTGATCCTGAACGGTATTCACCTGTGTATGCTTAATGCACTATGCCTTTGAGTACAGATGGTTCAACATGGGTTGGGAACTATACAAGAGATTATGTTTCATCGAGGATAACTGGTCGTACTTCATTGGCTTTGGACTTCCCCTGGCACTTATCACAATGTATCAATCTTCAATGTACATTAGTGGATGTCTCTTTGCTGTGTCACTTCCTGTTTTCATCATCAGTGCCAACGAGGCTGATCCAGTGCTCAACACCAATGGTTGCCAAATGCATTTGTTTTCTTTGGTGGTTGCTGTGTCCAACCGCATCATCCAGACTCTTGTCACAAGATATCCTCCACCGACCCCCAGCAAGACTCCTCAGCCATCTCCTTATCGCTCTACTTCCTTTCTTCCACGTAGACGTTTGAAAGATTTTTTTACAATGCCTCAGACATTTGAAGCTGTTTTATTGTCTGTGACCAAAGCAAAAGTTGCTTCACCAAAGATGCAACAATATTTCATATTAATATTGCTTGGCAGGCAGTTGTTCTGCTGTATACTAAGAATTATTTTGACCACATGTTGATTGATGATGATTTAGAGATACCATCTCTCTTCCCCAGAAGAGAAGCTACATGTATTAATCCCCATGGATTTTTTATATCCACATAACTTGGTCAAATAGGTCATCGACGGGGGTGGTTCCTTACGCCCCCTTACTCACTCAACAGGAACTTGTTCCATCAGCTATGAGAGTGTTATTTGGTTGCCTCTTGCCATCTTGTGCAAGGGACTATAGTTGGCAATAGTATCTGAGGAAAATATGCGAGTGTATAGTAATTTTAAGGTTTTATGAGTGGCTTGTGAAGTCTATGAGAAATACAGAACAAGAATGTGAATGTACTTAAAATAATAAAATGGAGCGAGACATTGACAGTATGTGAAGAATTTGTAAGCTGATAAATGACTCAACAGTAAGTGGATGTAAGGAAGCCAGACAGCTGAATGGACAGCGCTTCGGATTCGCAGTCCTGAGGTTCCGGGTTCGATCCCCCGGTGGAAGCGGAAACAAATGGGCTGAGTTTCTTTCACCCTGATGCATCTGTTCACCTAGCAGTAAATAGGTACCTGGGAGTTAGACAGCTGCTACGGGCTGCTTCCTGGAGATGTGAAACAAAAAATGAGGCCTTGTCGAGGACGCTAAGCCCCGAAATCATCAAGATAAGCCTCAAGATAAGATACATGCCAGTTTATATAATCATAATATTAATTGGAGAGAGCCAAAACATATTGCTAAGTGAAGGAGTTTTGATAAACGCAATTTGATCAATTCAGCCCAAATTAACCAATGTCACAATATTTTTAATGTTAACATTGACCTGCACAAACTAGACCATTATTTATATATTGTAGTTACAAATTGTAACTACCTTCTTAGTGAGGAAGGCAGGCTCGTGATTCGTCTATCTTCACCTGACCACAGTACAGTGAGGTAACGACATAGGGGGGGGGGATCAGTTATATATAACCTCTCTAAGCTCTTCACTCTTCCCTGAAGCCATCAACACAGCCACTCTCCTGGTCAACAAAGGTGTCCAGCAGCTGGACACCCTCATAAAGACTGTGAAGCAGTATCCTCCCCCGCGATAACAGCTTGATGGTTAAATGCAACCTCAGAATACTGAGAAAAAAAAATTGTACCACTTACGGGCTATTCATGCCCGTGCCACCTCTTGGGTGGCTTAATCTTTATCAATCAATCTTCACTCTTTGAATGTCAGCCCCACTCCCATCCTGGCGTTTTATACCGGGAAGAGACGGAAGGCCTTCGTCAGTGATTTGAATTGGCGATCGGAGCACTATACAGATAGAAAGCTTTCTTCCATCGGCACTGACCCTATGAAGGGGACTTTCTTCACTCCTGGTGCCAGTTAAACATCACCATGCTCCACCGAATCAAGGTTCGGTTCCGAGGAACCTACACCAAGGCCGAGATTCTGGCCCTCTTGACGGCGAACTCATAGGACAAGTATTATTTTCCGGGAATTGTCTTCCCTGGGGTCTGGGCCTAACCTAACTTCCACTATTTTAGGAACTCCTTGACCTTAGCTATTACCCCTCAAAGAGCAGCCACGAGGCCCCCCATAACAGTAGACCTACTTTTGAAGCGAAGGGGGAAGGTGCGAGATTGACGCCATTTGTGAACACTGGCAGTAAAGCAAATTTCATGAAAAATTCAGCCTTCAACAAGTTGAGAAATTTTACACAACGCCTTAGGAGTTGTGGAAATAATTTGACTGCAGTTAATGGGCAAAAGATAGACATTTTGGGACAGGATAACTTTGACATAAGTTTTCTAGAGACATTTTAATCGGTTTGGATTTCTTGAATAGATTTAATTACTCCTAGTCTGCACAAAAAGTGCGAGGAACTGCAGATTGAGGCTGGGAAAGATTTTTTATGTTGAGATGGTCGACCATCCTTCATTAGTGGCTTTAATTAAAAGGAAGCAGAAGTATAGCGTAAATTACCCAAAATTACTTTTCATGTCTCTTCCCGACACTGATAAGAGGTCATGTGGGATATATGCACTGACCAAGCAAAAGTTGCCCACCACATTTTGTAAAATTCATTAAAGTGTCCGTGGGATGTCACATCCTACCAGGAAATACCCTACAGGTGGCTGGAAGATGTCAGGTAATAATTCCTCACCATCTAATTGTGGTGCTTGATTAAGGTGCACTTATTTCAGTCAACATCTCTGGTAAAACCTATTGCTTCAGAGCAGGTAATAGAGTATCTTGGGGAACTCTGGTGAACAATACACAAATTTTTCACCACGAGTCATCTGAAATGCCAACTATCATAGCACAATTTAGTGCATTAAATGTTACCGAGAACAAGAGACCATTGAAGAACATAAATAAGAAAGGTTATAATATTACACAGGATTTAGAGAAATTATTATCAGCGCTAGATTTGCAACATGTTCCACAGACAGAAAACTGTTGAGAGGGATTTTATATTCGGGAAATATATCCCGAAATGGATATATTTCGGGATATATTCCCGAAACTGTTTGCAGCCGAGGATGACCAGATTGATCTCCTAGATAGAACTTAGCACACCATCCCAACAGGTGACTACGCGCCTGTTTACACCCTGCAGTGGAGGCTCACGGAACAGGCAAAGAATGTTATGCAGCGTAAGTGCCAGAAATTGTTAACACAAGACATGATAGAGCCTAGTATGTCACTATGGTTGTCTCCTGACGTGTTGGTTCGTAAACCGGAGGGTAGTTACCGTTTTTGTGTGGACTACCGGAAAGTGAACAAAATTACTAAGGGTGTTGTTTACGATTTACCCTGAATTAAGGATATAAGAGGCCAATTCGGGGCAGCAAAATACTTTTCCAATTTTGATGCCAAGTCTGCATATTGGGCAATACTGGTGGCTGAGAAAAAGGGAAAAGACAGCATTTTCTGATGGCAGGCACACCTACCAATTTTGTAGGATGCCTTTTGACCAAAAGACAGCCCCTTCATTTCAGAGGGCCATTAATTACATACTCAGTCCAGTCTTGGGAAGGCCCTCGCTACATACCTGGATGATGATGTGATATATTCCAGGATGTTTGATGAACACTTACGAGACTCCACTGAGACTTAATTTGTTAGATTGAGCAAGTTTTAAATTAATTGTTCAGCAGTGCACTCTGGCAGCTCAGAAATTCCGGTTTCTGGGGATTCCAGGTGAGCACAGATGGTAACAGGCCTGATCCAGACTCTTGCAGTGTCATTGCTGAATTGCCAGCTCCAAGAACAGCAAAGGACGTGTGCAGGTTTCTGGGGGCGGCCGAATATTTCCGTCGCCACAATGAAGGTTTTGCCAGTATATCAGCACCCTTGACTGACCTAACAAAGAAAAATGTAAAGTTTGTTGGGAAACCAGAGCATGATGTTGCCTATGCTAAAATGAAACATCAGCTCATTACAACCCCCGTATTGGCCTTACCTGATTTTGATAACGAGTGGGAGGTACACACTGACGACAGTAGCATAGCTACTGGCGGATGTTTAATACAACATAAAAGAAAATCTCCCCTATCCAATGGCTTATTTCAGTAGGAAGGTCAAGGGACCAGAGGTTAGTTATTCGGCCACAGATTGGGAGGCGCTATCAGATGTCGAGGCATTTAGATATTTTGAGCCATTTATTCCAACGTCATTTTGTCATCTACACTTATCACAGGGCTCTAACACATGTTTAATTAAATTACCAAGTGCCTACGAATGCAATGCTGGTTCCATGAACAGTCTGCTCCCTCATTCCAAATACTTTACAAACCTGGACCGTCACATGTAGTGCCAGACACCTTGAGCAGAAACATTGCTGCTATTAATGTAAATGTCATTATTAAAGGGATTTCTGTTGACAGGATGATTGTTCCAGATGAGCGAACCTAGGTGGAAAGAAATTATTTTGCATTTGGAAGGGGGGAAATATCCTTCCAAGAATAGTAAACTACCAGTAAAGGACTTTGAATTAAAGGAAGGGGGTATTATATTATGTAAATAGCCAGAAAAATCGGGCAGTGTTCCAACTGGTTATACCAGATGAACTAGGATCATCAGGGATGAAACTGGCACAAGCTTTTAAGACTGCAGGTCACTCGGGTGTTTATAAAACTCAAAGTATTTTATTTCCCAAGTACGTTAACGGAAATCATTAAATTTGTAAAGTCATGCTCCAATTGTCAGAGGAGAAAAGGTACCCTTAAGGAACAAGCCCCACTACAGAATACAGAAAGCCTTTAGATCGAGTGGGAGCCGATTTAATTGATCTCCATCACAGTCATTCAGGCAATCGTTACGGGTTGGTTTCAGTGGGTCATCTGTCCCCATTCGTTACATTGATTTCATTACCTCAGAAGGATGGTCGTACTGTTGCAGATGCGTTCTTCCCTAGGTTCGTAATTGTATTTGGGCTCCCTAAAGTTAGTCTGACCGAGGTCAGGAACTGAATTACAATATTTTTAGAGAGGTTTGTAAAATAATTAAGACAACATTAGCCTTGATGACCACATACCACCTACAGGCGAATGGGATGACTATACTTACCAATCGTTCAGTTAAGGCTATAGTTGCAATTCTTGCTGAAAACGATGCAAACTTGTGGGACGAACACCTACCCTATGTTCATATGGCTTTGACCACTTTTATCCACCAGTCTATTAATACCCAACCCCTTCTTTTGTTCTCTGGTCATTCATGTAATTTCCCATCAGGTCTGCTTAACAGATAATGTTGTGTATGGAGCAGATTATCCTTCAGAAGTCCTCAATAAGATGAAAAATGCTTGAAGATCGCAGCTGAGGCTTCCCAAAAAGCCTGGGATTGATATGCTCATCATTATGACAAGAATGTACGACCTCTATAGCTGAAGGAGGGTAACCTTGTCTGAAGAGTTAATGAAGCAGCACCCGCCAATCAGAGTAAGATACTAGCTCCTAGAGGGCAGGGGCCATATAGGGCCCCTGGTGCCACACACACAAATCACAATTGCGTGATGCATCAAATGAGCAAATCCACGAGGGCCGTGACGAGGATTCGAACCTGCGTCCGAGAGCATCCCAGACGCTGCCTTAATCGACAGTTTAGTAAGGGCAAAGAGGGAGAACGGCCTATTGACATAGCACGAGTGCATGATTGGAGTTGTGTAAAACCCTGGTTTGGCCTCGGAGAGGCTGCAGGATCCAGTAAGTTCAGTAGAACTTCAGTTTCAACTCCTTTTGACCATGTCGTAGCTCAGTCAATTAAGGCAGCATCTGGGATGCTCTCGGACGTAGGTTCGAATCCTCGTCACGGCCCTTGTGGATTTGTTCATATAGAGTAATTAAGAGAGCAGACCTTGTAAATCTTGCCATAAATGAAGTATTTGAGAATCAAGTGTTAAGAACTATTCACATTAATAAATTTAATCTATCATGTTAGGGAGGAACTAGAGCTGCCTTCAGCTAGTCTAATTCCTGGCCCAGCGGTGCTGACTAATGACTAAAGTAACGAGTCGGATGTGGAGGATGGCCCTCTCAACTCATCAGTAGTCAAGTGCAGTCTCATCACCCCATGGTAACCTTTACTGTACAGTGCAAGATCTTGTGAACAGAAACTCCTTTAATGTTATTTAGAATTCATTAAATTTTCCTGCAGATGCAATGAAGTGGATTTATTAACTGTACTTAACTCACGTAGCAGACTTTACTTTGCTCTGGGGTTTCCAACCTCTTGAGCACCCAGAGCTATATCCATGCTCCTGCCATTTTGTTGTCTGTCTTTTTCCCAGTTCTGATTTGTACACCTGTGTAGTTGTGCCATCCACACATGAAACCATGATCGAAATCAGTAGAATTGGGATGACCTTCCTTTCCGTGAAGATTGGGGGAGGTACGTTAAACAAAATCCTTCCAGCACCAGACCCAGTAACTCGTTAATTGCTTACTTGGAATGGTTGACACCTACACCAGTCACCCGGCCGACACCTCACGTCACTAACAAGGTTGTCTTGGCTCAGTATGCTGTCTACAATGAAGAAGTCGCCGGATATCAACGTTTAACACCATCGTCGGTAGCTGTATCTATGTCACCACCACCCACCAGCCACGTTGTCAAAGCTGCAGGCAGACCGGAATTGAATGAAGAGATATCCGAGAGGGAGCCAGCCAGTAGCAGTACTAATCAGTCTCTTCTCAAGGTCTGTGGTTCCGTCGCCTGATGTAACGGAGAAGCGGAACATAGGTAGTCACAAGGACGAATGGCATGGATTTCCTACAGAGTACAGTCGACTTGCTTACAACGGTGCAAAATTGCCTCCTTCGGCCCAAAGTCAATTGTACGAGAGTATACACAAATGGGATTTACTGACTAGTAGTCTTGCGACATCAAGAAACGCCTAATATAACGAACTCTGGAGACTGAAGTCAGGATTCACCTGTTTTGCAAACACGCCACCCAACTCAACGACACTGAAGCCGCTTCCGTCCCGAGAGCGAGACCGTTGTACGTCTACGTCCTGTTCTACTGTGGTCACCTGTTGTTTCAGTTTCATCCATCATTACTGTTTTGTGACCTCAGAGTTGAATATTGAGCCGTGTCTCTTTAGCAAGGTTCACCCGGCAGGCTGCAGCCAGCCACAGGCTGTCACCTGTCACCCAAGTGCTATCTGGTCGGATAGTTCTATCATTCTTCAGCAGAAACCGGAATGGTGTACAAGAGGACCAGGATTCTCCACATTCTAAAATTGGTGGTCGTCGAAACTACAATCAACTACATGTCACTGGTCTAACAGATTTTTTTTTTTTTTTTTAACATTTGTTGTGTTAAAATGTTATGTTTGCTCTATTTTGTTGTCATTGTATTAAATTTCTGAAAAAATTAAGATCTCTGAATACCTAGGAATGTAATTTTGGAAAACCTAAATGTTGAAAACTAGAAATATAGTAGTGAAATTCTATTAAAGTGGAAATGTATAATTTTTTCACATGGACCCGTTCTCGAGATAGAGATCTCTAGTATGAGAGTTATTGCAATGTGTCTAGGACGTAGGTTCTGGAAATTATAATTGTCATTTTCTTGCTCAGCATTCATTGGTGCAAGAGGGGTTGACAACATTAACTTTATACTCTTAGCTGGAAGTATGTACACATTTTGTTGCTGCGTACTCATTTGAGAACTGTGATATTAAAAGTAGTATTGATAATAAACACATTTGTAAGATTGTCAGAATGTCATTTTGGACATTGATTTTGAATGTTAGGTTTGATAATTAAGTGACATGTGGCAAAAAGTGACCACAGGTGGTGACTGGAACACATGAATGAACTTAAAGAGTTCAGTGTTCTTCTCCTGAAGCAGTTAGACTTCAGCATGTATTGGAATTCTTGTGTTACGTGTTCATGACGAAACACGTTGATGGACGCCGATGGCCAATGATATTTGTTGGCCAGATTTTGTGATAGTGGTTGGAATATTGAATCTAGTTATATCAATTTTGAGTATTGAATTTTTCTTCCAGATGTATTGGGAAGATTGCTGGACTATAAACAGCATTACAGTCGGGTGTCAGATAATTGGATTCGGCATTTGAATTATGCCGATTATTTCGATACAATCTGCAGATTGTAAATTCTATAGATAGGGTAGATTTTGAATATTTTTTTGAGGCACTGGTTAAATTTTTATATAAAAGGATTGGGCTGGTACCGCTACCTCAAGGTCGACCAAGGCATTCAATATCCAAGCTGAAGCCTTCCCAGACCTCCCTACAAGAGGCATCTCGAGTAGTGCCTCCACACACCTCAACTACTTGACGAGTAACTCCCACGGTAGTATCAAATCTCAGACCCAGGCGTCACCACTCACCCAGCCCGGCCAAACACCACCCAGGCGTCACCACTCACCCAGCCCGGCCAAACACCACCCAGGCGTCACCACTCACCCAGCCCGGCCAAACACCACCCAGGCGTCACCACTCACCCAGCCCGGCCAAACACCACCCAGGCGTCACCACTCACCCAGCCCGGCCAAACACCGACCCAGGCGTCACCACTCACCCAGCCCGGCCAAACACCACCCAGGCGTCACCACTCACCCAGCCCGGCCAAACACCACCCAGGCGTCACCACTCACCCAGCCCGGCCAAACACCACCCAGGCGTCACCACTCACCCAGCCCGGCCAAACACCGACCCAGTCATGCCACCAACCCATTCTTGGACCAAATCCATTTTATCCAACGTCGACTCCAAAAACCCATTTATTAATTTTAACACGGAACTTTTTTCAAATATAAATTAATATTATATATTGGCATAGTTCATATTAAGGCACTGGTTAGGTTAGATGTTTAGGTTCTGTTAGCGATTATTTGAATTTGTAGAACGTGGGTGAAGCATTTACAGCATGACTTATGTTCAAACATAAGTCATCAGCGAAGCACTTGTTCCGGATGTACTCTGCGTCATCAGTTGTGAGTCTTGTGTAAACCGTTTTTCATTCATAAACTGGGGTTTGGCGGGTGAATGGAATGGACTGAGTTTGTTTGGAGGACGGACTGGTTGCCACACACTCCACTACCATCACAAGACACCCCCGTACAAAAGTATGATTCCTGCTCTCATACACAGTGCAGCCCTTATGGCTGGATCAACATCGGGAAGTACCACAGTACTAAATGAACTATGCTGAGAAAAACCTACCTACCTTCAAGATCTCCAAGGCCTCCTTTACAAGATACACGCAGACAACTGATCCAAGCAACACGCCGTCGGCCTCTGCCAACGGACCTGGCAACACCAGAGTCGAAAAGCCTTCCCCAGAGCTAATAGCAAACACCACAACAGATCCAGACCAGGGTAACTTCTCCACTGCCCTAGAGGACGAAGCTACACTCGTCAGTAGGAACCCCAAGATCAACAGTGAAACCAACATACCAAATGCTCTCGTCTCCACTCACACCAGCAGTAGCACTATCACGGTCGTGCGGAACTCACTAGAACTCTAGATGAACACATCATCACCGCCCTGATGGACCTCTGTAACCTGGCACAACAGGAAGACCCCGACCCTAGCAGCAAAGTGACGATATCACACATCGACAAATCAGACGGCAAAACTCCAAACAGGAATGGCGGGTAACGACGAGACATCAACGGACCAAGAAATCCAAACTAATGAAGAAAAATAGCCATCATCCACAAGACAGGTTAAATCCTCCATCCCCTTCTTTAGGAGGGATTGGGTCCTAGACATTGCCTGTTTTTATTTGTTTTTTCTTGGGCACCACGCCCGCCATCGTTAAGACCGACGCAGATGACAGAAGACTTCAGCACCAAAGAAAGAAGACTTCACCACTCACGATGACAGCTGTCTTCGCTTCATCGCCCTCAACACGAGACCCCTGCCTAGCTGGACAGGTTGGCGAGAGCCTCTGTTCACACCGAGCAGCTAGGTTTAGCCCTGGCTGTTTCTCTCAAACTTTGACGTTTTTGTCTCTCCGGCTATTTTTCAGCTATAGCCACTTAACCGTTCTCCCCTATGGGTATCTTGACCTATATATGGTTGACTGACATAACAGTGTCAGTTAGATACCTAAACAATGGATATCAGATTAAAACCTTCAACTTCTCATGCCCCATGGTCATTATTAAAGAGGACAAAGAGGTGAAGTATTAGGAGATGGGAAGGAAGACTAAGAACAAATCCACAAGGGCGGTGACGAGGATTCGAACCTGCGTCCGGGAGCATCCCAGACACTGCCTTAATCGACTGAGCTACGACAGGATAAAAGGGTTGAAACCGAAGTTCTACTGAACTTACTGGATCCCGTAGCCTCTCCGAGGCACAAACCAGGCTTTTACACAACCCCCCCTGCACCCGAGCTATGTCAATAGGCCGTTCTCCCTCTTCGCCCTTACATCATCATCACACAGATCACAATAACGTGATGCATCAAATGAACAAATCCACAAGGGCCATGACGAGGATTCGAACCTGCGTCCGGGAGCATCCAAGACACTGCCTTAATCGACTGAGCTACGACAGGGTAAAAGGGAGTGGGGTTGTGTAAAAGCCTGGTTGGTGCCTCGGAGAGGCTACGGGATCCAGTAAGTTCAGTAGAACTTCGGTTTCAACCCTTTTACCCTGTCGTAGCTCAGTCGATTAAGGCAGTGTCTGGGATGCTCCCGGACGCAGGTTCGAATCCTCGTCACGGCCCTTGTGGATTTGTTCATTTGATGCATCACGTTATTGTGATCTCTGTGTGTAAGGAAGACTAAGTTTGTCACAAGGCAGAATTTGAACTTTAGAAATGCTATTTTTTTCAAAATGAGGCAGAGGGACAGGGAAGTCGAAAGATTTTTTGTTGGGAAAATTAAAGACATACATTCGCAATGTAAAGGAATCCAAACTTAAGATTACCAAAACTTCCCACTAATATGATCTATTATCACGATATGATATGAAACATTTAGGGAAGACGTTCTAGTGACCATCGATGAAACGGATTAGAGATTGAAGCAGGTGATAGAACACAAGTTGATTAATTCAACATCAGCAGCAGTCTTCCCATCAGACACCATGTGTGTGTATTGCATATTATATGGCAATTGTGTACTGGTGTGTACCACCAGAGGCCATTATATGGCAATTTACGATGCACACAACACGCTCTGCCATGGGGAGAGAAAAAGAACCTATTTTCAAGCAAGACGATTGCTAATGTAACCCTAGACGTAAAACGTAAATTCTTTGTGTTCCATCTGCAGCTTAAAACGTGGTGTAAGAAAGGGGTAGTTAAACCCATCATGTTAAGAGTTTCGAGGTGAGTAGACAGATGGATTTAATAAACGTGCACAAGGATGGGGGATGTTCGTACAACTACATTCTTCATAATCAAGACAATTTAACAAAGTTCTCGGCTCCAAACAGTCGATAAAAGTCGCCTGTCACTTGCTGAATATCTTTAAATTACTGGAGCCTCTCGATATCTGCAGAGCGACAACAGCTGTGAATCCGTGGCTGCAGTGATTCATTAGTTATGTGCGGAACTATGGCTCAAGTTAATCCTAATAAACAAAAAGCCCCTGCATACACCAGGCAGGAAAGCATAGAACGGGCCAACGGCGACAATGCTTCCCTTCGTGCAATTTAACAATATGGCATATTCGCAGGGTGTACAACAGTCACCGTACTAGGTGGTGTTTGGTATCGAACCCCACGTCGCCAGGCAAACCAAACTATCACCATCGATGTACAGACAGCTGCAAGGATAGTATATCACACAGGAAGATTTATTAACGATGGAACCAATCAATGAGGAGGAAGCTTATCCTATCGGAGACCAGGACCTAAGTCGAGAGAGAGATGGTGAAGAACACCGCCATCAACCACCGACTGCTGATGGAAACAAGAACGAAGCCATCATCCCCACCTGTGATTCAGACGTTTATTTATTAGTGATAGACACAGATGATAATCTAAACAGATTATATTCATCATATCCTTTCCCTTGAGTTGTACAGTATTATTTTTACAATATTAAAATAATTCTGTAAAAAAGATAAACATTACATACTGGCCAAACGACACACTAGAAAGTGAAGGAACGACGACGTTTCGGTCCGTCCTGGACCATTCTCAACTCGATTGTGATGAGGGAAGGAGGCGAAGACCTTTGACAAAAAGCTCGCCTATTGACAAACTAACACTTCGTAGCAATCTAATTCATACTGCTCCTCCTGCTTCTAATTGTGCTGGTGTCAACTCTATTTCCTGTTCGTCTTGTCCTCTCTAATACTTTGTCATTAAGTGTACGACCAGTTTCACCAGACTTTAGAAAAACAAAAGAAGTGTCAAGTCTGCAGATAAAAACAATGCTCTCTTCTGTCATGTTAGGGATTCAAATCATCCTATTGATTGGTCTTCCCCCAAAATAATCTTTCCTGCCTCTACTCTACACAGACGCCGTCTTGTTGAATCTGCTCTGATACCCAACATGAACTTGAGTCCTGGCTTTGCTGCTGTTGATTCTTCCCTTTCACAGTATACTCAAATGTTCTAAACTTTCTAACAAACGTGACCTAACATAAGCTTACCCTTCCATTCATATTTTTCTTTTTCTTTCCCTTGTTTTTTCTTACGATCCCTTGTTTCTATTACTATCCCCTTTATAACACATTGCTTTTCGTACCTTTTGCCAGGTATCCCAGTACGGCAGGCCTTGGTGGTTGGACTTGGCCAAAACAATGGAAACTCTTGGGTTGCAAGAGCAGGAAAAGTCCTAAACAGACTACATTTAAAAAACATGATTCTTGATAGAGAGGGTGATCATCCACACCCAAATTACACTCCTTCCGCGCCGTGGGAAGAGCCTACTTTCAAAATAGTAATAGAAAGTCTCCCAATGAAAAAGGCTGCCTATGATCCGACAATCCTAAGGTGCATAATAGAAGAGCAAATGTATAGCATAGCAGTAGCAGGAGCCACCCACATCTTCACAGACGGATCGGTGGACACAGAAAATGAGAGTGCTGGCGCTGCTCTTTGCACGACCAGCGTTCAGGCATATTGGAGACTGGGAGGACTAGTATCATCAACCCAAACTGAGCTGTTTGCCATACAACAGGCATTCGCATATATGATTGCACAAAACACTCAAAATGCAATCACACACAGACTCAAAAGCTGCACTTCAAATACTAGGACAAAAACAGTGGAAAGATAATGTGGAAATAATTACCACCATTTTGTATCTTGGAGCAGTCGCTAAAGGCAAAGGACTCAACATAACTTTAAACTGGATCCCATCCCATATTGGAATCACATTAAATGAAAAAGCTGATGAAATTGCTAAATTGGCAACTCGTCATCCAGTGATACATAAAACAATTCAACCCAGCCTAGAGAACATAAAAAACATCATCACCAAAAAACTCTCACATCTCAACAAAGCCTACCTACACCAGAGAATAGCTGAAGGTTCGCCATCTGCAACATGGTATCTTCAGGCAACCAAATTAGAAAGGTTAAATATCCCAAAAGGAATCCACAGGGAAATAGCAGTTAGGCTATATAGACTACGTCTAGGTTACAGATGCAACTGGAAGATTGGTGAACCCCGACAGAGAGAGTGCATCTTCTGCCAAACTGTCACAGAAAAGCCATTACTTCACTATCTTCTGGAATGTGAAGCAACCAATGACCTTAGAAGAGCTTTAAGAGTTCATGAATCATGCAGTGGCCACCCTGAAGCAATCAACACAGCCACTCTCCTGGTCAACAAAGGTGTCCAGCAGCTGGACACCCTCAAAAAGACTGTGAAGCAGTATCCTCCCCCGCGATAACAGCTTGATGGTTAAATGCAACCTCAATACTGAGAAAAAAAAATTGTACCACTTACGGGCTATTCATGCCCGTGCCACCTCTTGGGTGGCTTAATCTTAATCAATCAATCAATCTTCCCTCTACAGCTCCGCTCCTGTGCCAAGTAAGTTACGGGCTCACCATAGCCCGTGCTACTTGGAACTTGTTCCAAGTAGCTAATCTTAAAACAACAACCATCACCTTCCCTCATCACAATCGACTTGAAAATGGTCCAAGATGGACCGATACGTCGTCGTTCCTTCACTTTGTAATGTGTGGTTTGGTGAACATATTTCAGTCACGTTATTGTGACTCCTCATCTGCAGAAACATTACATTTCTTCATTAACTAACCTCCAAAAAGAGTGTGTGTTTTAACCAAAAATAATGGAATAACATACGATAATTATAACTAAGGTTAATGTGTGATATATTGATGGATATTTATATTAAGATTAATAAGGCCAAGAAGCGACAGTATAATAAAAAAAATTAAATTAGTCATCACCACCAATACCACCAACAGGCTGCCTGGAGTTGCGAGGGGGCGGGTGCAGTGGGGCGGGTGCAGTTTGGCGTGTCGGCGCCATGGGGGCCCCCCTGTCCCCCCCCCCCTGTTGCCCACTCTATAGGCCTCGCGTTTTCTGCTCGAGCGGGTTATCCGGAGGTGGGGTTGGTGATGTGTAACATGCTGCGGGTCCCTGTGGGGGATATTTATGGCACTGAGCTGGTGACTGCCCGTCGGGTGATTGTTAAACTAACGACGGAAGTGTATAGGGCGTTCTTACGTCGTTATGAGGGGTGGACCTTGCCCCTGCTCGAAGGTGCAGGCACTGTGACTGTCTCCGATCGCAGTGGTGCCGTCACGTATGTAAGCGTGCATGGGGCGGCCCTGGAATTCCCGGAGGGGCTGCCGAGGCGTTATTTCAGCCAGTTTGGAGCGGTCGCTAGCGTGCGGTTGTACCTGCTCTCCTTGGGTTTGCTATAGGGTGTGTGGTCGCATATTCACACCCTAGGAATGAGGTTGCGGGCGGACATTCCATCTCAAGTGAAGCTTCTGGGATGCTATGTTCGGGTGTATTATGCTCGTCAGCCCGGTATGTGTTACCGTTGTGGCCTCTTGGGCCATCAGGCTGCTGGGTCCTCTGAACCTGCCGTTGCGCCCGTCAACCTCTTCCATGAGGAGGTTTTCCCGCTGCTCCCTCTGGAGGAGGATTCGGTGGATGTGGACGACTCTTTGACTGCTGCCGAGCCCCGTGTGTCGTCTGATGCTCCTCCTGTTGATGTCGCTGCTCCTCAGGAGGCTGTGTTGCCTGTTGCGGTTGCTTCTCCTCAGGAGGTTGTGTCGCCGTCGGGTGTTCGTCCTGTCCCGGTTGCTGTCCTGGATACTCCTGTGGTTCTTCTGGCTCCTGTCTGCACGGCTCCCCCATCTTCCTGTTCTTCACCTGTGGTGCTTGTCACTGCACCCTCGTCGTGTGCCCAAGCTGTGCTGGGGTGGCTGTGGGGCCTCCTACTGTGCTCGACTTGGTTCCCCGTGTGGTTGAGGATTCTGCCGCCATGCGGAGAGCGTCGGTTCGCCCGGCTTGTGTTGACCGGGTCTCTGGGTCGACATCTGGCTCTGATGAGGTGCGGCCGGTGCCCAAGCATTCCCGGTGATCTTCTGATTGGGCTGATGTGGGAGAATTCGACGATGGTGGGTCTTCCAGTGACGGTGGTGAGGTTCCGGTTGCGTCGCATTCGTCGGTGGTGGCGGAGGTCCATGTGCCTGTGGCTGCCAGTGTCAATGTTTCTTCTAGTGAGGTGTTTGTGAAGCTTGCTTCCGGTGCGTCGCCTGCGTCGGATGGTTCTGGTTCTGTGTGGGGGGTGGTTCCTCCTACTGGTGAGCATGGTGACCTAATGGTGGTGTTAAAGAAGACTGCTCACTCTGGGGGGTTCCGTGCCCCTAGTTTCGTCCCCTGGTTCATCGGTGGCGGTTTTGCCGCTTCTCCCGTCTCTACTGCGGCTCTTGTGGTGTCGGATGTGGGGTTGCCGTCTAGGCGGCCTTTGTCGTCTTTTGTGCGTCCGGTGGCGGGGCCGTCTCGGGGGCCTGCGTCTGCTTCTTCCGTATCGTCTGCCTCCCTTTGCTCTGCCTTACCTCGTTATGTGACTACTGCCGCCCAGCTCAAGGTGCTGCCATTTCCGCCTGATCTGGTGGTTCCCGAGTTTATGCAAGCCTCCCTGGAGCAGGGGGATCGTTGTCCTACCGATAGGGAGTACTTAGTGTGGGAGGCCTATAAGCAGAAATATCCTTCGCATGATTTTCCTGAGAAATATTCACCTCCCTTTGACGTGTTTCCTCCTTTTAAGTGATTCTGTGTGCGCGCGCACTATGTGCTGTGGTGTTGTGTCCGTTTGTGTGAGTGGGGTGCGGTTGCGATTGATTGATTGATGATTGATGAAGATTAAGCCACCCAAAAGGTGGCACGGACATGAATAGCCCGTAAGTGGTGGCCCTTTTAAGCCATTACCAGTATCAAGAGCTGATACTGGAGATCTGTGGAGGTGCGAATGCACCCTGCATGAAGGGAGATGTCTCCCTTGTGAATGTGTTAAGATGAAGATGAAGCCACCCAAAAGGTGGCACAGGCATGAATAGCTCGTAAGTGGTGGCCCTTTTGAGCCATTACCAGTATCAATAGATGATACTGGAGATCTGTGGAGGTGCGACTGCACCCTGCGTGACGGGAGATGTCTCCCAGACCAAATGGTGACCAGATGGTGGTGCGGTTGCGTGTATGGGAGTATTTTATTTAATTTGTTATGTATTTGTACCTCTCCGTGTGGTTTTCGGGGCCAGTAGGCTTGTTTTTTGTTGTTTCAAGGGTTGGGTTGTTGAGTGCGGGTTTGGGTACTTTTGTAATTGTACTGCTGTGCTTATTGTTGTTGTTGTCGATCTTTTGTGTATTTAGTAATTTATAACTTTGTGCCTTTGATTAGTGCTTTTGTTATCTGTTTGTCTTGTGTATGCTTGCCTGTACGCTTAACACTGAACGACATGTCTTGCACTGTTCCTTTTCTACTCTTGCATTATGTTTGGTTTTTGTTGTCGGCCCTTCAGGCCGGTATTTTATGACATTGTGAATTTGTAATTTGTGTAGTTTTTTTGTGTTTATTTCCATTACCATCCTGTTTTGTATTGTTCAAATTTTTTTACTGTGTTCCATTGTGTTTATACTCATTGTTGTGTTTTTGTTGTCGGCCCTTCAGGCCGGTATTTAGTGTGTCTATGTTTTGTGCTTTTGTATTTGTTTGTTCTTGTTTTATTGTATTTATTCGCATGTACGAAAAAAAAGCAAGACAAGGTAAAAATAACAGTGAATGACCTAATTACAGAGACCTAGTGGGACTGCCTTACATCGGAAACGGTGGTAGATCTTCCAGCAGAGAGCATCCCAGGCAGAACAACAGGGATGAGTTTTTTTTTTTTTTTTTTTTTTTTTTTTAACAACAGACAACTGAACTGGAGTAGACACAGGTTACCAAGGGGACCAGCTCCAGTCAAGAAAACAGTCATACTCATAGTCCTGAGAAAGGGCTTCTTTATTGTTAGAGCAGGTAACAAAAAAGTAACAAAAAGGGAGGCAATAGACTGTGTTCATAGATTTTAAAAATAATTTTAATAATATTTTGGATAAAAAAGTGGCAATAAACCTAAGAAAAAAATGTCCATGGATTCATCAACCACGGGCACATGGAACGCTTTCTTTATCCTATAAATACCTACATCCAAGCGGGCAACAATGTACCACTCCCTTTAAGATGGTGGGCTTGAATGAACAGATTGAATCTATGAAAAATACATTGTTAACCAAAATTACTAACAGAACCCATTTAATCTTTCAATAGAGGATCTACAGGCCATACGTTCCTTGAATCACAGAGATGACATTATTATCAAACCAGCAGACAAAGGGGTTGCAGTAATGATATGGAACAGAGAATTATAGAAAGGAGATACTTCGCCAGTTAGATGACCACAACTATCTACCAACACAGGCAACAACCTCAACCATCTACCAACACTGCCACCAACAACACGTCTGTCTCACTAAATGCAATAAAGATAATTATATATCCCTAATAATTACAATAAATAATAACTAGAATTTACGTTATAAAAACGTTTGATCTAAAACGTTATATCATAAAATTAATAAAACATTAAGACCTCACGTTTTATTATCGTTTTTACAAATTCTCAAAACACGCTTACAAAACGCAATTTAAACAATCAAAACCAAAAAGTGTGGATTTTATCACGTTTTGAAACCTAGAAAATGTTTGCTGGGCAGTGACCCAAATGTGATTGAAACTAACGACTAGACCAATCCATAATATCCCATTTAAACCTCTCTAACGTGTTGCTCCCTGGAGGTGGTGTGCCCCGACATTCATTGTTGCCACCTCGACGAGTTTTCCCCATTTATTCTGCTACCATGCAAACCAATATGATGACCGTGAAGATCAGTAAGAAAGGCAGTACACCTAACAGGAATAACCAGGCAAACACCAAGGAGACAGTTGCCCTAGTAGCAGTGCAACTGTCTCCCTCCCGTGGGGCACCAGAGGGGTATACTGACCAGGGTTGCCAGAATTGCTGAAAGTAGCGAGCTGGCAATCTAAAAGTAGCAAATTTACAATAAGAGTAGACCAATTTTTGGTTTAGCAACTGATAAACAACTTCAACTGCGCCACGACAGTGTTAAAATAAATGCAACCAGGAGTACTACCATTTTAACCATGTCGTGGCACAGTCGACTAAGGCGCATCTAGGATCATCCCGGACATGGGTTCGAACCCTCATCACGGCCCTTGTGGATTTGTTCATATGACGCATCACGCTATTGGTATTTCTGTGTGAGTAAATAAATTCATCCTTTCAAAATCATTTAGGATTGATTTAAGAACTGAAATACAGCTTACTGAGGGGATCAGAGTACATTGAAAATAGTTGCCTTGCAACATATTGATCACAAGAAGCAGCAATATGGTTATGAGTTTTAAAGAATCCCACTGATCAAACAGCCAGCTTACAATAGATCTCCTTACCAACCATCGTGTTCCGAGAAAGGTATCAACTGTAAGGTATCTTTCCCATCATTTACCAATCTGTAAATTTCTAGATACTTTTCTCTCCTTAACGAAGATATGTGGAACCAGCTGCAACTTTCTGGATAAAGTATTAATGACAATTAAGGTTGGGAAACATATGGCCCCTGTGGAGATTACCTTGCCTTGCGGTTACTTTTTCTTTCGAAGGTTCCTAGGATCAACATCCCCAAGGGGGCCGGTCTCTGTCCAAGCTTCCTGTGGTAAGTGGTCTACTCAATCACGCAGTTGGATGAGGCTGTGATTTATACACAAAACATTATAAAAGCATAAATAATCACCATTACGTGTCTCAACATAAATTGGGCTAATTTGGGCTATTAGTTTGTAAATTAGCCAAAAAGTAGCAAGTACCGCAATTAAAAATTGAGGAGCGCTCTGCTCTCAAGTGGCCCAATTCGCTACTAGTAACCCAATCTGCCAACCCTGGTACAGACTCTCCCCTCAACAACACCACCACCACACCATCCCAGCTGGGTGCCTGACGTCATCGGCGTGTCCCACACGGGCCATGCTACATTTTAATCAACACATGGAACACCTTAATTAAACGAGCTGCCGTTCCTTGTCCCGACTTCAAGCACTCCACTGAGAACACTTGATTCAGGTTATTTGCCAAGATAATTAAATACCAAATGACTAATCAAACAGCAATCTATCTTAATAACGAGCCTGCAAGCCTCTAGCGAGGCTTAAGGAAAATCAAGAACTGTCTACCAGAGTTAGCCTCCTTGAACATGAAATAAGCTCTCTTAGGGACACAGTTAATCATTTAGATCCCACAGAAACCACTTAGGAAACAAGAAGTGTTGGAGAAGTCTGAGAATCAGTTCAACATCTTGCAGCAGTAACACAGTTTCTCAAGCTGAATCTCATCACTAAAAGCTCCTTGATTCTGTTATTGTCTCCTCACACAATTTCCCCCCCAAAGAAACTGACAGGGAGGACTGTGCTTCCATTGTGATCCGAGAATTACATGAAAAGATGAATTATGAAATTCTTGCAAAGGACATCATAGCAGCATATAGAGTACGTATTAAGTTACCTGGTGTAAATAACACAAGAATTCGTGTGAAACTAGATAGTTGTTTGCTCAATTCGGACCTTACTTGAGCTGCACTGTCTAAAAAATTCCTTTATGTGAATGAATGCTTGACCAGGAACAATTTTTTTTAAACTGTCAAGTCCACAAAAATTCAAATGGATCAATTAAACTGTTTTGTAAGAGGGGTAAAATATTAGCTAAGAAGTCTGACACTGGGAAAACCTTTGAAATAACCACTGAGGCGCACCTCAGATCTTTCCTCACTGACTGTGGTGTTAATGACTGAATAACCAGATGCCAAGTGAACCCTATCCCTGGGGTCCCCCTCTACCACAGTACCCTCTCAACCCTAGAATGAAACTCATAGTTTCATCTAACAACCAAAGTTTAGTTCTGTCTATCCATTCAAAAGGTTTAAAACTGTACAGTTTTATGTTATTGTTCTTCGCTTGTTTACCACACCATTTTATATTGTTCATTTCTTTATTTGTCTCTTACTGTATTGGCATTTGCTATTACTGTCACAGTACAGTGATCTTTATTTTACTTTTACTTGTTTCTATAATATGTGCATTTGAAATAGGTTTTTTCGCAAAAGATATGTTATATTTACAGCACATTAGTATTGTACTGTTATGTTATTGCTTACCTTTTTGTATCTTTACTCCATTGCATCTACATGCAAGCTGATATTTACCATGAACTAAATCTGCTGTCAAACATCTACAATAACCAGCATATTGATCATCACTACTGCAGGTATTACACAGCAAATCTTGCAAAACAAACGCCAAAATAACACTTGTCTATTAGCTTTCAACCAAAAGTCAGATCACTTGGTAAACATTTTGATGATATAAATGCACTTCTCACAGAACAAGGCATTAAACCATCATTAATTATTTTAACATATATGGGCTAAGTAAAGACCATAGCCAACTTTACAACTTAGCTGGTTATAAAGCCTTTCACAAATGTAGGCCTAATAAAAAAAAGCGGAGGGCACAGCTATGTATTACCAAGATACCTTCATCTGCAATAGTGTCATTAGTGATAAGAGACAACTACTGTGAATATACCTTTGCGCAGTGCTCTATTAAATCCCTTAAATCCTCCTTGCCTATTGGAGCTATCTATAGATTTCCCAATACTAATATAGGGGCATTCTCAGATAACCTAAGGAATCTTATAAATAACAAACAAAAATCACATCATTCTAGGAGGTGACTCCAATATTGACATGCAACAAAATATTAGCCCTCAAATCGACTATTTCCTAAACAGCATAAACTCCTGTATGCTAATTCCCACAATCACCAAACCCAACCGAACCACTCATACATCCACTATTACCTTGGATCACTTATAGACTAACATAAAACCTCCCCTTTCACCTGGTATAATCACTGACAGAACAACCTGCCTTCCTCATAGCAAACGTGAACATAACATCACCAGATAACATAAAACTTGCCTTCAGACTACACAGTGAAGCGTCAATAGGCAATCTCACAAATGCACCTCTAAATATTAACTGGGAATCTGAATTCATTAATACTCAAGATATAAATTCATTTACTAACTTCTTCCTTTCCACAATTCTAAGCCTCTACAACATTCATTGTCCTCTCCACCCCAAGGAAGTAACTGGCAAATCAAACCAATTCCTGATTTACAGGTGGCATACTCAAAGCAGTCAACAAGAAACATGAATATGAAAAAAACTTAAGATTTGGCCTAGTTACAAAGGTAGTACTCAAAGAGACTCGTCAATGCTTACCAGCATAATAATAAAAGCAAAACTTTCCTATTATTTGAGTAGAAAGATATGGAAAGCCATATCTAACATCCTACGATCTAAACGACAGTCACATAACCAGATAAAACTCCAAGGATGATTATACACCGGCAACAGACTTAGAAACGGGAACTGAATTTAATAGTATTATAGTTTGTGTTGGTGGTGGTGTTGTCGTGTTGTTCCTCCTTTGCAGACAACCCAACCCACAACTCGGTAGAGTGCTTATACCTCACTAGGAGATCACACTAGTCGCTTCTGGCTCTTTGAGAGGGGCTCAACGTCACACATTTAGGGGATGCGGCTCCAACACTTAGCCTCGTTGTCACGTGCACACACCCACTCGAGCCGCTGTGACTCCCCACTCTCTCCTTATGTGATATGATCTCCTCAATCCCCTTTAACTTACTAATCTTCCATCCTACCCTGTCCAGAGCAGTGGTTCTTAGTTCTCTCTCTCTCTTCCTTTACTATTTCCTGGGAAGCCTCACTAGGACAAGGGCAAACACCAGCCAATTGGAATACATTTACTGGACAAAGCACATACACAATACTTACACACATATAATAATAATGAATCCTATACTCTATACTATTACAATCAGGTTGCACTCCAACATCATCAGAACTCTATCATCAGCTTATCAAGTGGTATCCTATCTCCTGGTTCACCACGTGATACTATCAACCTCCTCAAGTTGATCAAGTCTACATACACTGTTGCACCACCAGCAAGAGAATATATATATGTATCTATAAATGTGTACAAAGAAAATCAGCATGTGAATGCAATAACATATATCAGCATAAATGTTCCTTGATACACAACAATGATCAATCGATCACTATCAGTCCTAGAACACATACATCTGTAGGTAATCCAGGCTACGACTGCAACTGTAAACTTCAGTATAAAACACTCCTTGACATAAGAATGCAAACAATCACTCACCTCTCACTGCGTCTTGCACGCTAATGACAACCAAACACTATCAACTCCCTACAAGTAATCCACCAGAACTTCCCCTCCACCTCTGGAAGCTCACCACCCTGACATCTTCAGGTTCTTCCGGGCTTAACTACCAGCATCCTCTGCAGCTCCTCCAGGCTGCCACCATGAAGTTTCCTTGAGCAACTACGGTGCTTCACCCTTCTGCTAGGGTCCTCCACAGCTCTCCTGGCTGCTACACCATGAAGTTCCCTCAAGCAACTATGGTGCTTCACCACCTCTACAGAAGCACGTGACACTCCTCTTCACTGCTTCTCCTCACAGCTCGAGGTCCTCGCCTCCACTTCCTTGGAGTCTCATCAACTACTCCCTCTGTGCTGGCTTCGAAGTTCTCAGCAACTTCTTCCCCAAAGACAAACCTGCAACCCATCGACACTCCAATAAAAAAGTTTCCCCTTTAACACAAACAAAAATAATAACACAATATGTTTGCCTCAGACCTCTATCTGTCCTCTACATACAGTGAGAGTGGACTCCCCTGTTGGGCGGGTCCATGCTCCACCTTGCCCGGTGGGCCTCACTCACTCCGAGAGGGAGCTGTCAGTCACCTTCCAGCGATCAGAGGGGATGGACGTCGCTCCGTGTTCCTCCCCCTCCACTCTCTTATTTTAGGCTTTCTGCCTTATCAAAACATGTCTAACTTATAAATAAACATCGCTACTGTCGCTGGGCACATGACCAACTACAAGCAATCACTATGAACTGGCTTAAATCGTGCTTACCACAGATTGTCTAGTCGAGGGCGCTCCTCCCTCTGACGGAGCCTGGTCAGGGCCTTCCACAGCCCACGAAAATGTCTCTGGGCTGCTTAATACTCTCCTCGTCGACCAGGACTTGAGACCACAACGTTCCCAGCTCGATTCTACAGCTGGCACGTCTACACACTTCTCTTCTCTTGGAGATATATCACTAGGGGTTCCTTTCTGACGGGAGCTCAAAAGGAACGCGGCTTTTCCCCTGCGATGTCTGGCCTCAAGTGAAGTCAAAGCCCTCCAGAAGCGAGCCTCATGCCTCCAACAAAATATCTACATCTCCTAACCAGTCATTTATCTGTTTTCTTCTTCACTGTCCATAATCTCAAATTATTATTTAAATCCTACCAACTATTTTACATGTGTGTTATCGCCTCTATATTCCCTATACCTTCTAGTTAGGTCAGGCTTGTTGAATAACTCTCAAGGGGGAGACTCGTTTCTCCTATAGGCTGAGATCATAACAATAGCTTATTTCATCGGTTAGTGATGACCTTGGCAGAAAAATCCCACAGACTCGGACACATGTTACTACATTTATTACAGGCAGCTATCCAAACTTCTCCTTTCGACAGTCAGCCCGACAGATGTGTCCATCATTCACACTAAAAACAAAGCTGGGAACATTAGTGAAATACAACCTATGGTACACAAGCGTGCCTCCCATGCCCTTACGCCACCTATAGCTCTACTATTCAACAAATCTATAGTGTCATACCGTCCCTGATATCCATAAAAAAAGCGCAAGTAATGCCAGTTCATAAAGTAGGCAATCAGGCAGACAAACAGTTACATACCAATTTCAAGTTTACATATAATAACAATATTTTTAAAAATATGTACAAACAGCTCTACTCTTACCTCGTAAAATTCAACATACTAAGTGTCAGTTTGGGTTCCGCTACCAAAAAGAGTACAACAACGTAATTATTAGTCTGCTTGATATAATCTACTCTGCCCTTGACAAAAATGAGTTTCCGATCTCAGGTCAATGAAGATCAGGTTTCTTCATTGACCTGAGAAAGGGCTTTGATGTTGTTACCCATAACTACCCCTTACTTAAACTTTTCCATTGTGGAATCCAAGGCCTTGTCCTGAACAATATTCGATCCTCTCTTAGTGACAGACACCAATATGTAGCCATCAATGATATAACCTTTCCCACTCTACCATTAACTATTATCTTTTTGCTGCCACAGGGCAGCATCCTAGGACCTTTCTTGTTTCTTACAAATATCAATGATCTTTACACACAGAAATCACAATAGCGTGATGCATCAAATGAACAAATCCTCGTCACGGCTCCTGTGGATTTGTTCATCAATGATCTGCCTAATGTCTCTAACATTCTTAAACCAATATTATTTGCTGACGATACTACCCTCATCTACTCAGACCCCAACCACCACACATTAAATAATGTTATATATAATGAATCAAACAAAATTCCATTTATGGATGTCAACCAACAAACTCACTAAACCTGTGAGAGTTTATACCTACTTCCAAATAAGATTATTTGGAAGCAAATCAACAAATACAATTCAGCTTCAGATTGACAATGTTAGCATCAGCAATAAAAATGATTGAAAGTTCCTTGGCCTATATTTAGACAAGAGACAACTTAAGCACCCACATACAACACGCAACCAAGTTAAAAAAAAAAAACGGTTGGTATAATCTCAAAAATCAGATACGTTTCGAACACTACTCTGCTCTCTTCCTATACTACACACTAATCTATCCCTGTCTTGCATATGGTATCTGTGCATGGGGTTCAACCGATGCAAACTACCTCAAACCCATCAAAAATCGACTTTTAGACACCACTCAGCCCCCCATATTTAAATTCCTAAATATGCTAATCAAACTCACTTCACACATTCTCATTGGTCATTTACATTTACAAAACCCTGTTCTTAAATGCTATCCCTATTCTGAAACTCTTCCTGGACACAAGTAACAAAACCCTGTAATCACCACACCAGAAAAATATCTCCGATATCCCTAGAGTCAAACAATCTGTGTAAACACTATACAAATAAAGGGACCTAGTCTATGGAACTCACTAATTGAAAAGCTGATCAACTTTTGCCTTATTCAAAACTAGAACCAAAAAGTACCTAATTTAATCTTCATAGTTTTTTACCTAGTGCATAAAACTCACTATCTTGTGCTACCCGATCCCCCAATATATGTACCTAAGCCAAAAAACTTTATCAATGTAATCATTGCTATAATCTTTTATCATGACTTTTCTGAATGCATATTTTACTGCATTATACCTTGATACATCCCTCAAATTATGCTACAATTTGCCTGTTGATAACCCTCAAATTGTACTCTAAGGGGCCATTACGTTTTTTTTTAAATTGTTCGATTTCAATCCAACTTTTTTGACGAGTTGTATATGAAAAGGGTTTCATCTGGTCCAAGTCTCAGCATCGTAGCATAAATAGGAAAGGAGAAAAAAGTATTGAATAAGGTGTCAAAAATTTTCCAAAATGGTCAAAAACGATTATCAAACAAGTGTCAACTGAAATCATGCTTGACTCACAGCTATCACAATAGCATATATTAAAAAAATTATAGAGTTTTATTTAAAAAAAAAAAGTTTTTTTTTTCTTATTTGTTTATTGGATGATTTGCATGAAACTTTTACACCTGACTGCACGTATGCCTATCTATAAGGGTGCCAATTTTGGAGGAAATTGGTTGATGTCAACCTCAGCCACAGATGGCAGCACCTTAGACTATTTTTACTTATTTGTTTCAAGCAACAAACGTTCATATAACTTTTTTATTCAATTTACATGAAACTTACACCTTCTATGTAAAGTTTGTGTCCCTTAAATCTGGGGTAAGCGTTTTTTCTAAGTTCATTTATTGCTTTAATAATAGCAATAAACTTGTTACATTTACACTTTTTTTGAGCGGGGTGGGGGGGGAGACTGACTATTTGTATCAGGAAAACAAAAACATGTTTTGGAAAATCCCCAACTTCAGATCCTTTATTATATGCTAATGTGTCATAGAATGATTATATCCGAAACGTGTGGTTGTATATACACACTTGAAAATGTGTAATATTCTTCGAAAAAACAAAAACAAATAAATCTCCCTTTCTATTCAGGTTGCAGTACTGAAACTTGGAACAATGCAGCCCTTTTTATATACAACTAGTCAAAAAATATTGGTTGACATTGAACAACTTTTAATAAACTACTCTAATGGTTCCTTAAGAGCCTGCCTGTTCCCTTTACCGCCTATTCACCAACGTGTTTGCTTCCTTCAGCATCAATGACAATAACAATGCGTGCCCAAAACACTGTTTTAAAAATAAAATAAAAATTACAGCGTACAGTAACGATATAAAACAGGAAAGCACATAATAAAGAACACAATAACATAAAGAACACAATAACAAAAATATAAGTAACACAGATCAACATAACACAATAGTGAAAACAAAGAATAACAGAAAACACATAAGAACACACACACAAACAAAAGCAGCACTACCCATATGGGGCGGGCCACAAGCATCAGTAATGACAAAAATGCACAAAGAGCACAATAAAACCAAGGGTAAAATATAAACAAGGAATACACATACAAAATAGCACAAACACAAAACACATGTACCATGCGCCACATCACACAACAGCAAACATCACACCATAGAATCGAGAACACAGTAACAGAACATGGTAAATATAACATTATAAATATAACACTGTAAATACAACATAGTAAGTAAAACAAGAAATAACAAGGGAATGCCACAAAGCAATACACAACAAACACACACACACACACACGCAAACCCACCATAAGCAAAAAATATAAAAACGGAACATGCAGGAACCGGAAAACAAACCCCCCCCACCCCCCCAACCCAGACACACACATGCAACCCCACCCCACACCCACGCACCCAGGCGCAAGCAACCCCACAACACACAACAGTCAACAAGGAGGATATTTCTCAGGAAACTTCCGCGATGGATACTTTCGCTTATAAGCCTCGATGTTAAACATTCCAGTTCGGTAGGGGAACGGTCCTCACGACACCACGGGTACTTCATATACTCGGGGATCTCCACATCCGGCGGGAGCGGTCGCACCAAACCTCGGGACACCGACGACAAAGAACCCGACTTGGGAGGCAGGAACACCGCCACCGAGGAAGCAGGAGACAAACAAAATGGCCGGAGACGGGTGGGGCGGCATAACCGCCACCGACGAAACAGCGGACGGGGGAGGGGGCACAGAACCCTCAGAGCGAGCAGTTTTCTTCAACACCCTACCAGGTCGCCACGTCCACTCTCAACCCCGCAAGGGGGAACCACCCTCCACGGGGAACCGGAACCATCTGACACAGGCGACACGCCCGAAGCAAGAGGTACCGGACCCACACCAACACCAGACACACCATCCTCGCACTCCATAGAGGAACAGCTCTAAGAAGAAACATCAGCCCTTGCTGCATCCTCACATTCCTCTGCCCACGAACGTGGAGGCGAAGCACCCATATCCGTACGCGAGCGCTTGGGGACAGGCCGTTGATCATCGGAGCTGTCACCCCCAGCAGGAGGCACCCGAGAGGATCTGGCGGCAGGCCACCCCACAATCGGGGGAGCATGACCCCGCAGAACGTCAGCCTCAACAACACGAGGGACAAGACCGCCACCCACAGAGGAGACAGGAGAAGGAACAGTCATGGCCGCAGGAGGGGAAGGGTCCAACACAGGTGAGGGAGCCTTGCCCAAAACGTATTGGTGTCTAGACAGACACCACTTCCCTCCAGTATCCAAGACACCTGATCACTGGCTGTTTCGGCAAGGGACCAAATGCTACTCACTAACTACCATTCTCCTGCTGGCCGATGGTTACCGACAGATCCGCGCCATCTCTGATGTCATTGGCAAATATATATTCAGCTCGTTGGCGTCCAATCATCAGACTACACTTCATGCTCTCAGCTGTAACATCTACTCTCGCCTCCCCGGGAGACAGTAGATGCCTAAAGCATTTGGTATAAAGTTAAATACACCCTTCTGATTAACAAAATCATTTGTTTAAATTTCTCTTTTAAATATTGTGTAAAGTCAAGTACTAACGTATTTTGGTATTTATCATTGTTGTAATAAATTAGTTATATTTTGTTATGTTAAAGGTTTGAAATTTGTATTCTCTGGCTTTTTTTCACAGCTCTCAAACAGAGATATCAAGCAGTTTTGCTTGAATTTGTTCTCTTTTTATTATTATTGTCCGATTGGCACAACACCTGCCTGAATAGCCACTGCTCTATTCTAGATTCTCGTCACATTAAGGTGGGGGGGGGGGCATGTCCTAGGAGTCTTGCTCAGGTAATGCTCCTAGATCCTTTACTTAAAGTTGAGTTAGTGGTACTTAGCTTTAACACGTTTGTTTTTTTCAGAACCCCATTGAGTTTTTTTTTTTTGGTGCCCAATACTTTATACATTTCAGATGTATAAACTTATGAGTGTTAGATTGACGTTAGATTATGTAGGTGTTTTAATGTGCAAATTCATACTCTTATTTAATTCTCTAATAATCTTTGCTATATCCTGTGTTTTCCACCTTATTCTCGTACCTACAGAAGAGTTTCTCACTCAGGCAGATCACCCCTCTCGGGTACTCTGGTACTTTGGTCTGTCTCCGGGCTATTATGCTCTTTGTCAAAGTCTTTGAAATGACGTTTATGCTCCTACTTGGAACCTCTGACATAGTAAGAAAATGTCTGGAACTAACGGTGAGTACTTTTTGTTAGTGTAAATACGTGGTTGGGGAGGGAAGAGAGTGCTGCCTTTATTTATTAAAACGGTGACTAGGATTGTAATTACATTTTCACGGGTTCTTTAGGGATTAAGTTAAATTTACTTAGGTGTATAGGATAATTATGGTCTTGCTTGTGGCGTTTAGATAAGTACATGGTAATTTATTATTTTTATTTTTATAGGGAGTAAGTAAATAATATGTTTTATACTTTACCTCAGGTTTTTTTGTTCCTTTACAGGAGATGAAGGAAGGATTATTGTGAAGGGGGATGTTTTTATAATCAGTGTTTTAAAGAAAAACTATGAGGTGATGGACCTGTTGATTATTTTTGCTAGAAGGGGAATGAAAGCGGAGCCATCAGATGATAACCCGATCTCCCCTACTTCCCCCGAAGTTGATAATGTTGTTGAAGATGTAGGCGCCGCTAATTCTGTTCAGGAGCAAGGAGATGGAAAAGCGGAACCTAGCCATGATCCTGTTAGTGTTGAAAAATCTGATAGTAATGATGATGATGATGTTGATGAAACTAATATTTACCGAGGGAAGAGCCCCCCTTGTATTTAAAGAGATTGAAATAAGAGCAAATAAAACGTCGTCCCCACAGCCGGGGTATAGCGGCTGGAGCTCCCCTGATTATATACGAGCGGTAGGGACTAAACCGATAAAAGAAATCTGTAATACTTCAATAGTTGAGGAGTATATTATTTCAGATAGTGATGAAGAGATTTATAAATGTTTTAAAACTCCTAGTAGCAATCCTTTAGAAGCTTCGGTAGAGTTTTCTCAATGCGGTCAGCGATGGAGCAATGACCCTGATTTTCAGAATCATCCTAATGAAACACCGATATATTAGCAAAAAAACAAATTTGGTTGCAAGCGAAAGCTTGATTTTAAGAAGCCACGTATATAAATAGAAATATGTTCTTTTCTTTCCTTATGTGCTATTTTATGATTAATGATCGCTATTTAGTTATTAAATATTGTTTTCTTGGAAATGTATGTATGTTTAGTTATTACATAATGTTTTTCTTGGAATTTAAGCATAATAAAGTTTAGTAAACTAACTACTCTTTTAATTATTACTTCCTGAATGTTTCCTTGGTAGAGTAAACTACTTAATATGTATTTACCCGGAGAGGGTCTTGATCTATAATATTTATGATCTAAGGCAAAGGAAAATATATTTAAACAGAAATGAAAGTTTTTGATATGAAAAGTGGAACTAGTTATATTTGAGAGAAGTTTTATGTCTGAGGTTATCTTAGAGAATAACATTTAACAGACAAAGTGAGTTACACTTTTGAAAATGACTTTTTGAAAACATTAGTATTGTTTGATAGCTAGGAGAATAACTTTTATGACTAAAGATGTCTTAAAGAATAACCTGTTGGAAGAAGGAGAGTTTCTTTGATGAACGAAGGTGTCTTAGAGAACAACTTTTTGGTGAACGAAGGTGAATTAGAGATCACTTTGATGACTCTGAGAATAACTTTTGTCTTACATAATAACTTTAGATGTCTCTAAAAATAACTTTGATGAAAGATGATGTCTTAGATTAACTTTGATGTCTCTTGGAATAACTTTGTAGACTTTGAGAACAAGTTTGTTGAACAAAGATGTTTTGGAAAGTTTCTCTGAGAATACCTTTGACGACTCTAAGATTATCTTTGATGACTTGAGAACAAGTTTGATGACTGAGATTAATTTTAACGTCTCTTGGAATACCTTTGGTGACTTTGAGAAAGACTTCTGAGAACATGAGTAGTATTTTGAATGCGTCTTTTGATATATTGAAGAGTAACTTTGATGACTAACTTTTTGATGGCTCTGAGGACAGTTTTGTTGAACGAGGATGTCTCAGAAGGCTTCTTTGAATAACAAAGGTGACTCTGAGAATAACTTTTGATGACTCTGAGAATGACTTTGTTGTCTTAGAGAATAACTTTGAGGATGCGAGTAAATTTTTGAGTGTTTGAGAGTGTCTTTTGATATCTCTAAGAGTGCCCTTGAAGTCTTAAAGGATGTTTTGATGTCTCAAATGATGTCATGTCTTTGAGTGCAACTTTGATGTCTTTGAGTAAGTCCTTGATGTCTCGAAGAGTGTCTGACTATATTTCTTAACGACATATAATTTTAGTTAGGAACAATGATGAATATGACTATTTTTAGCGAAGTGAAAGGTTACTTTAGGTAAGAACAGTGTTGGAAAGAGGCTACACATGACTATTTCAGATGAGAGAAGTGATATTTCAGTTAAAAAATGACAGGGAAACATGCTGAAGTAACTATTTTTTAGTTGACTGATGAACACTTAGTTAAGCAAAGACAAAACATGATGGACATGACTTTTCTGATGATTGGCAGATAATTTTTTAGATAAATGATAATGAAATATGATGAACACGGTTATTTTCTGTTGACTATGGAATAAGTTTAGTTAGGAAATGATGAAAGTTATTATTTTAGTTGAATGACGATGGATAAAGTTAGTTATGAACAGTGTTGGAAAGATTCCTTTGACAACTTTTAGCTAAGAGAAAGGTTGTTTTAGTTAAGAACGGTGTTGAATGAGATTAATCCTGCCTATTTTTGGTTGATTGGATAATAAGTTTAGTTGAGAAATGACGAAAGTGACTATGTTTTAGTTGATTGGCGAAAGATTTTTAGTTAAGAAGTTACAAGAAAGGTTTGTCTTTGTAAATTTGGAACTGAATAAAGTGTAGATTTGTTTAAGAACAGGGCTGGTAGAACTATTAAGTTGACTACGAGAAATACTTTGACTTACTTTGACTTAGGTTTGCAAATAAAACTGGGTGACTAAAATTGTTGAGGGAACTGTATTGCCGATGATAATATTTGTCAAAGATGATAATATTTGTTAAACCAATTTGTCATTCTTCCATACTGAATGGAAGAAACAAATTGGTTTAAAGATACAAAGAACATAAAAAATTGAGGTTAAGTAAGGGAATGAACACAGTGAACTTATGGGGAACACAAAACATGTAAGAAAAAGTTGATGAATAGAGTGAACATGCAGGGAATATGAACTTATAGAGAATATGAAGACATGATAAGGACCATAGGGAATACAAATAATGAACATGTGAAGAACAAGCTAAGAACATTGAGAACATGAATATTGAGTATAAAAGTCATACAGAGAACATATGATGTACATGAAAAACATAACAAAACATAGTGAACATACGGGGAAAATGGTAGAAACAGAAAAATTGAGAAAAACAGGTGAAAAAATTTGAACTGAGCTTGCTGTGAACATTTGTAGAACATGGAGTGAACACAGAAAACAGGGAAAAAATGTGAAGAACACAGCTGAATATAGAGAAAGTAAGCAAATATAGTATGATTATTGAAGGTTTGGATACGTTGGGGATGAGAAAAGGTAAGGTGATTACTCTGATAAAGAGTTAGGCTGGAGAGGGACTTGATTGGATATATTTATGTTCGATGATCTAAGACAGAGGAAATGGAGCTTGGCTAATGTCCTGATTAATTTTACTAGGTTAGAAGTAAGGTGATCTTAAATCTCAGGTGATTTAGTTGGATAATAAAGAACTTGTACAAAAGGAGATAAGCAGGGAACAAAAGTTGAAACTCGGTAACTGAACTGGCTTTTTTTTTTTTTATTTACTACGTCTGAAAATGTAGTTGGGTGTTTAAATCTCACAGGGATTTGGACTGATAGTAATGAATTTACAGGAGTGAACTTGGACAGAGGACAAGAGTTAGAGTTTGATAATTGTTTACATCATATTTACTATGTCTGAAATACAGAGGGTATAAATTTAAGGGAATTTGATAGGATATTACCGAAGACACGAGAGGGAAGTAAGGTGGTGACGAGAGCTGGAGCTCGATAACTGTTTTGATCTTATTTACGGTGTCTGAAATACAGAGGGTAAAAATTTCAGGGAATTTGATTAGGTATTAACGAAGATACGAGAGAGAGCTAAGGCGGAGGATAAGAGCTAGAGTTTAGTAAATGTGGTTTCCTTACTTACACAGTTAGAAGTATGGCGGGTTAAAATTTAATGAAATAATGGGTTAATAACGACGATGTGCGAGGGAACTAATGCGGGGACATGAGCTAAAGTTTGGTAATTGACTCGGTTGATTTGAGCAAACTGTCTTGTTTAATGTATGGAACTAGCATTACGAAGTTCATATAGCTGTACGGATTTGCGAAAGAACAATATTGATAATGAATATGGAGAGTAAGGTGTCAAGTAGAGAGACTGGTCTAGATAAGATCGTGACGATAAGATAGCAGCGGCGTTCGGTGGGGGTCGGTGTAGGTGACACGGGAGCGAGATGCGGGGCGGGTGCAAGGTAGGAACAGGTGTTGCGGTGACGCTAAGATAATGTAAGATTACGGAGATGACCCCCGCTTTGTGAGATAGGGATGGAGGTAGCGGATACATGTGTAAACGCTATCTAAAACTGTTATTCTTACAGAGATGAGGAGTGAATAGGACGGATATTATATAAGCGGATTGAGGAGCAAGCTTTTTAGAACTTCAGGATAAAATGAGTAGTTTATTATACATTGCGTAAACTAAAAATTAGACGACTAAATAAAAATAAATATGTTTATTACCGCCTAATGTATATAAATTATTATGGTGGTGAACGCTGACAATGACTGGTAGATGTTAGGGCGGGTAATCAGGTGATGATTGCCTCGGGCAGATAGCCTGGGGCAGGTAGCCGGTGCCAGCTTAGATAGTCTCTGAGGCAGTTTCAGTAATAAAGGTTACATTGAGATGCCTCGGTTGATTTGTGTAAAACTGACTGGTTAATGAAAAAAGGAACAAAACATTACGATGTCAGAAAAATAGCTGTAAGGAAATAGGAAGAGAGAGAGGGAGAGTGGAGGGAGGGTCCAGATATTATGGAGAAGATAAGATAAGATACGATTAAGGAGGTGACCTGGAGGCTGCGTCTGTCTGGGGCCGTAAGGTAAACACAGGTGCGGTGAGAAATTGCGAGGTAAGGGGGAGGGACGAAGGGGGTGTGATGTATGAGCAGGAGATGCAGGGGGAGGGGGCAGGAAAATGAATCAGTTATATAGCAATATACTAGTTTCTAAGTAAGAATCCTACTTAAATGTATAAGGCCTAAATATTGGTTTATTATTGGTAGGAACTCCAAAAATTTCTCCCATAAGAACTCTTAACAAAAATCGTATGATATTATTTTCATCATAAGAACTTTAACAACTTCTAAAATCTGTGACTGACAAAAATTACCAGAAAAACCCTGGCTCATAAACACTATTTGAATTTCTCCCATAAGAACTCTTAACAAACTCGTATGACATTATTTTCATCATAAGAACTTTTAACAAACTTCTAAAATCTCGGAAATAATTTTTCTCATAAGAATTCCATAATTCCACATCGGTGACTCCCCAAATTTACCTGAAAAACCTGACACGCTACAGGGGATATTGGAACCTGAAAACCCCGACACGCTACAGGGAATATTGGACCTGAAAACCCTGACACGCTACACGTGATATTGGACCTGAAACGAAATATCACCTGTGGCGTGTCATCCCTACTACTTCTGTCTGTCTGTCTGTGTCTGTCTGTCTGTCTGTCTCTGTGTGTGTGTGTGTGTGTGTGTGTGTGTGTGTGTGTGTGTGTGTGTGTGTGTGTGTGTGTGTGTGTGGGGGAGCCTTGGGACCATACTTAAGGCTAATTAACTGAAAACTGATGTTAATCTGAGGTAATTGTGAGTGATGCGACTCTTGAGTATTACTTACAGGACGTGTGATGAGTGGTAAGAGTGTTAGATCTGTGTGTAGAGGCGGAACTGGCGTGCCAAACTATTGTCCTCGTATGACGCTGCCCCCGGGTCAACCAGCGTCACTTGCGAAAGGTGTGACGACCAGAACTACTCGGCATATTCAAGGAATTCTAGTCACTCTGTCTTCTAGTCTTGACCCAGCCGTCGCCAGGAGGGGGTCACATCAGATATGGCGCTCGTGGATCGTTCAAAAAAGTGAGGATACGCGGCCATGAGGTGAGCAGACTCTCGGCAAGGACTTGCTGGACTGCTCCATGGTGCTCTGCAAAGCGGTTCCAGCTTACACAGATAACATGACAACTGTGTGTGGAGAAGAAAAGTTCTGGTGAGGGTCGCTTCAGGGGTGGTAATGCGGCTGGGCCTAGTTTCCTGGCCAGGAATCAGGCACTGCTCTCTTGCCGGGCACGTGAACTGCGCCCCAGGTGCCCTACTCCAGAGAGTTGTGTTTCCCGTGCGACCATTTGTATACAGAGGGTGGGAACTGCTGCCCTCACCCCGCTATACTGAACTAAAGTGTACATCTCACAGAGTTTTGATGATATAGTCAATGCCAGTGCCAGGCTACATGTATGTAGATTGTGGTGATAATCTCTTTCAAGAGAGATTGAGCCTGCTCTTCCCTACCTAAAGTTACGTTTATTCTACAAGTATAAGATGCTACATTCAAGATACGTCCACCAGTAGCACAAAACGTTTTGACCAGGAGGCAAAACGTACCCTAAACCCCCAACTCCACACTCCCTCCACGCTGGCTCGTCATCAACCAGCCAACTACCCTTCCCAGCCTGCCTGCTCCTGATTGGTGACTCGCCGACTGCACACCTGCACACTGCACCTCAGCGCCATCTACCTGAGTCGATGTCTGAGCTTGAACCTGCCATCAACTTCAGAATATTCTTTGTGCTCTAAGAGTTGACATCTCTCTCTGGCATACTAAGCTCTCTGGCTCTGTATACTAAGGGAGGTCTCAGCCATAGCCAATATTCTCAGCACCTGATTATATTTCACTGTATATTTATATTATTGTAGAGTAAACTTCACCCCTATTAATCATTAATGTTATATTGTTTTTTGACTTGTTCATTTGCACTGTACATAAGCCAAGGGATTGTCTTTGTTCATATTTTGTTTTCTATATTAAACTTTCATTGTTCATACTTTGTGTTTTACGTGTTCCTCCCTCTCACTTACCACAGACAACAGGCAAGCAGTCTATCTTTTTTTTTTGTAAATGTGACAGGCATTGACACCAGCCATTGGAGGACTGCCTAACATCTACACTAGCACTTTCCCGTCACAAGATATCTACATCAGAGACTGACTGGTAAGTGTGGAAGAGTGAATAATGTATCAGTGACTTTGGAAATCATCGGTTAGATACCATAGATGGCACGCTTGCTACCAGGTACAGACCACAGCGCTGCCAAGTGTATCTGCAGCTTATACATATCTACCTGCTATTAATACTACGGTACGTTGTGTTATATATATTTTTTCAGTGGTTAGAATATTGCACTGGAGTCAGAAGGTGTGTAGTGCACTGAGGAGCTACACGTGACAAAAGATACATTTGGCAAGACATCTCAGCTCGGACTGAGTGACCCTGAAACCAGGCACATATGTGGAGCAGAGAGGCCTAACTCCATGTGCCCCGCCTCTTAGCAGTGGTTCTGTATGCATAAATGCATTAAATAGTGTGTGAATTATTACTACTGACCCTGCGTAATGATTGGAGTCACTTTGCTGTGTGATTGATGTGTAACTGTGGTACGTGGTGTGTGCAGCTGTGAGCCTACCCAGGCGACACTCGAGGCATGGCGACTACTGCTTTAGAGACGGCAGGTGCTGCCTCAGTGGCCTCACACCAGAGTGCTAGTACATCAAGTGGTCTACACGAGGAAGATACAAACATGTTACCTCTCACAGTGGAGTCAAATGCTGGACAGGAGCAGCCCAATAGTGACGAACTTCCTTGGACAACTGTTGGGCCCCGGAGGAAGACACAAGGAACCAACGAGTTAATACATCATAACCATGAGAAAAGAATCAACCTGCATTTTCCCCCGGGCATGGTAACTGCAACGAAATATGCATGGCTGGCTGAGGCAGCCAATCATCATCCTGGTGATGGGTATGTGTTGGCGAGTGGACATGCAAACCATGTCCGTATGAACATTACTGAAGAGATGGTGAATTATTTCTGTACTCAAAAGCTTGCGGGTATAACAATGAGGAAACCACCACTGCCTGCTGATACCCACAGGACACCCGTCATCATTTTTGGCCTGGACCTCTACCAGGATCACAAACTGGTGGAACAGCATGAACACATTGTCAATGCAAAAAGAACAACTGGCAGAGACTCGCTAGTCCAGCGACGTGTCTCCACCGGAAAGATTTACTGTCCCGAGTGCTTATCGGCAACTAACAATGAAGGTCTACAACCCTCCCAAGCGCAGGTGTTACAAGTGCCAACGGTGGAATCACGTAGCAAGGAACTGCAAGAGTGATGAGCTGTGTGGCCACTGTGCCAGAAAGCATGCAACATCTGTGCGAGATGCAATAGGATTGAACTTGCGAACCTTGAATCGTACTACCTGTTGAACCATGACCAAATATATCTCTAGTATAGTTACTTGAAGTTTGGAAGGTACCAACATTAGCGACAGTATACATCTATCGGTAAAACTATGTTTTTAAAATTATTTTTAATTTTTTTTTCTGAATATGCGTATATACATAGCAGGTTAATTATTAAATTATAAAGTTATTATTTCGTAATTTCAGAAAGATGGAGCGAGGTTGATAAGCGTAAGCAGACAGATAAGAATGTTGCGGTCGACATTCGTCAACTAATTGCGAAGCTCATGGTAAGTACAACAACCTCGTACCTGTTAAATTGATCAATAAATGGAAACTAAACCACATAATTGAGTTAAGATGTACAGGTTTCGTAAATGTTTGATTAATTCTCGTCCATTTTGTAGGACTTAATATGTCTCCCCACAGTCACAAATTTAGCTTCATTGAACTTATTAACCCCATTAAAAACATTAAGCACATAATGAAAGTAAGTGCAGAAGGCCTATTGGGCCCATACGAGATAACGCTTGTTCATATTCACAAATTCTCATTCATATATGGGTCTAACCTACACTAGAAACAATAAGGTACCCCACTATTTTGTTACCCGGTAATTAGTTCCCCACAATTTCAACCATGTTACCAAACCAATATGTTATTACACACAGAAATCACAATAGCAAGATGCATCAAATTAACAAATCCATTAGGACCATGATGAGGGTTCGAACCTAAGTCTGGGTTGATCCCAGACGGCCCTTTCCCCCGAGAAGCTGCGTGAGCCTTGTGAGGGCAGTTGCACTCAAGGTAGCAATTTTTTTTACCATGTCGTGGCCCAGTGGAATAAGGTGCATCTGGAATCATCACGGACGTAGGTTCGAACCCTCATCACGGCCTTTGTGGATTTGTTCATATTAATTCATTCTTCGCCTTTCTAGAGATTGTAATTGAAGCTTTGTCATTCTTTAAATTATTTTTATATATTAACTTACTATTCGTGTACTGTTTCCATATTAACATCGTGCTTTCTTTTTCCTCAAAAATAAATGGAACCTCGACGTGGTCTTAGGTGGCCTGGGAAGGTTTGACACAAACGTCATTTAAGTAAAGCTTAAGAAGTAAGTAATTATCAAAAGAAGGCACCAAACCGGGAAGGCTATGTAGCACCATCAAATGTGCGGAATAATCAGAGGGCGCTAAATATCACCAAGGGATGCCAATACGAGAACAAAAACGCATAAGGCGAACGATATCAAAAGTATCCGAGTCACCATGAACTCTATTGAGGGACAGGTAACCACGAGGGGCGGTCGGAAAGCCAGACACACGCTCGTCCTGGAAGTCAGGACATTCAAGGAGGACATGCACGACAGTAAGAGGGACAATGCAATTAGGACAATAAGGAGCAGGGCGGCGCTCCATCAAGTGACCATGGGTTAAGCAAGTATGGCCAATACGCAACCTCGCCAGAGCTGTTTCCCATTCCTTAAGAGTACGTAGTTTGTTACCAGTAACAGACGACCAAGAAGCCTGCCAACGGTTAAGGACGGAGGAATGGATAACAGGGTAAAAGTCGGAATATGGAATACCTTTACGAGAGATGGGACAAGAGCGGACGGCTTCCCTGGCGGCAGCATCCGCACGCTCATTTAAAGACACACCATTATGGCTGGGAACCCAACAAAACTCAACCGACTTAAATTTACTGTGAACAAGAAACGGCCAATGCTGGACCTCGACAACTACTGGATGAACCGGATTAAAGGACCCGAGAGCCACGAGGGCACAACGAGAGTCAACAACAACTACAAAGGAATACTAACAACGAGAAAGCAGGAGACTAAAAGCATAGAGAATAGCATAATGCTCCACAGTAAAGATGCTAGTTTCCGGAGGTAAGCGACACACATAAGTGCGAACAGGAAAAAACAACACAGTAGCCAACACCGTCCGCAGACTTAGACCCATCGGTGAAGACAGAAACGGAACGGGAGTGAGAAGAAAAGTGCTCAAGGAAAAGGCGTTTTAGAACTGTAGGAGGGGTAAAAGCTTTAGTGACGCGGGTCAAGGATGTACAAAACCGCCGAAGGGGGACTCTCCACGGGGGCATAGAAGGAACAACACGAGGAGAAACATTAGAAATATGAACGGAAAGAGAAACCTGTAGGCGAGATAACCGGACAGAAAGTGGTAGGTGGTGAAGAGGAACAGGAACCGTAGGAGGGGTAAAAGTTAAAGCACGACAGAGGCGAGAGGAAGGATGTTGTAAGGACCGAGCAAGATAGCGAAGACAGTAGCGATCACGGCGGTCCTGGAGAGACAGGAAGCCAGTGTCAACATACAAGCTAAGGATGGGAGTTGAACGAAAGGCACCAGAACTGAGGCGCAACCCAGTATGGTGCAAAGCATCAAGACGGCGAATAGTAGAATGAGAAGCAGATGAGTAAGCAGGGCAACCATAAAC
>NC_091188.1:33658528-33668528 GCF_040958095.1 Procambarus clarkii | reverse complement strand
CCATTGCTAGCCGGTTGATAAGGCATTATATTACACTTCTTGATGTTGTACAATGTAGCCAGTTGTTCCAGAACAGAATTGTTGAATTCCGGGCCGTTGTCAGAGTATAACTCTGGGTGGACCATACCTGCAAATTATATGATCATGAAAGGCACTAGCTATAGTTTCTGCAGTTTTGTTTGGAATTGGAACCAGTTCACAGTATCTAGAGAAGTTATCTACCATAACTAGGAGATGTTTATTTCCTCTGGAGGTTTCAGCAAAATTCGTTAACAAATCCATAGAAACACGATCCCAAGGTACATTAGTCGTAGGGTAAGTCTGAATCGGGTTCGGGCCAGCAACATGGCCTCTGTGAGCTAGGCAGGTTAGACATTGATCCACGTGACGTTCAATCTGTTTGGCCATTTTGGGCCAGTAGTACGTAAGACGAGCCTGCTTGATGGTGCGGTCCTTGCCAGGATGCGCACTGTGTGGGGCGTCGTGAACAAGTTTTAACACGGTAGGAACTATCGACGCAGGAATAACAAGTTGATGTACCAGTCTGGCAGGAGATCCAAGCATAACCTTGCGATGGAGCACATGATCTAAGAGTACTAGTTCCTTGAGTGGTACGGGTGGCTTGACGGTAAGAGTCGTGTGCGGGTCCATGAGAAAGCTTATGATCGGTGCCCACATTGGGTCTTGACGTTGTGCGAGTTCTACATCTCGCAAGTCTAATGAAGGGTATTCAACGTGAACGGGAGCGACGTAACGTGAGAGAGCATCGGCAACTACATTGTGTTTGCCAGGTAAGTATCCAAATGTGGGTAGGAACTCTTGTATGGTGAGCGACCAACGGGCAAACTTGCCTATGGGGTTCTTGTCTCTGAACAAGGGAATGATAGCTTGGTGGTCCGTCAGTACATGGACAGGGTAGTTATAGATGATATCTCTGAAATGTTTGAGTGCCCACACGACAGCCAACGCTTCGCGCTCGGTTGTCGAATAATTCCTTTCAGCTTTAGAGAGGACTCGGCTCGCATATGCAATGGCATGTTCTTTTCTGTCACTAGTTTGAGCGAGTACGGCTCCTAACCCAATGTTACTGGCGTCAGTAACTAAAATGAACGGTTTGGTGAAGTCTGGGAATTTGAGAACAGGAGAAGATATCAGGGCTTCTTTGAGCGTTTGAAATGCTTTCTCTTGATCAGTTGTCCAAACGAACGGAACGTCCTTCTTAAGGAGGTGAGTGAGAGGAGATGCAATCACAGAATAACCGGCAATGAAATGGCGGTAAAATCCAGCTAGGCCTACGAACTTTTGTACTGCTTCAGCATTATGAGGGACTGGAAAGTTCTTGACAGCTTCTATCTTTGAATCTAGAGTGGTGATGCCTTGCGAGGTGACGTTATGGCCGAGAAACTGTATTTTTTCTCTCATGAAGGCGCATTTGCTAAGTTTGATTTTCAGATTGGCTTCAGCTAGTTTCTGAAGGACTCGGTCCAAACTTTGAAGATGTGAGGGTACATCCTTGGACATGATAATGAGGTCATCGAGGTAGACCATGAGGGTATTCCCTATCATTCGTCGGAACAGGTCTGTCATAAGCCTTGAGAAGGTAATAGGGCTGCTGCGTAAGCCAAAAGGCATGCGGGTGTACTGGTAATGACCATTAGGGACGGAAAACGCCGTCAGTTCTCGACTTTCTGGGTCGAGCGGTATCTGCCAAAATCCTTGCAATAAATCAAGTGTGGAAAAAACCTTATTCTGACCTATGTTCTGCAATAAGTCAGTGAGCACGGGAAGTGGAAATCGATCAGGAATCGTAACTTGATTAAGTTTCCTGAAATCAACGACAGGACGCCAAGAGCCATCCTTCTTGGGTACTAAGATTAACGGAGCATTCCATGGTGAAGTACTTTCTTCAATAACGCCGTCATGTAACATCTCGTCAATGAGTCGGTCTGCAACAGCTCGTTGAGAATGAGGCAATCTGTACGCGGGTACAAAAATTGGGCGAGTACCTGGTTCCAGTGGAATTTTGTGAGAAATGAGGTGTGTCAATCCAAGTTGTTCACCTGTCAGTGCAACAACGTTGCGATGCTTGTTGAGGATGGTCAGTAACTGAGATTGGGCGTCAGGGAAGTCAGTGGCGCTAAGATGCACAGGTGAGATCGCGATCAGATCTCGATTTGTTGTGTGAGTGAGTGCATGTACTATTTGGTCAGTAGAGACCTCATCCACTACTCGCACCGGTAACGAATAATGGGCAAAGTCAACAATGTGTGTGCCTGATGCAAGGTGAATGTTGGCATTGGTGACGTTGGCAGCATAAACAGCAGTAGTGTTATTCTGCACCTGATGTAAGGACGGTTCTATGTAGGTACCATTGATTTGACATGTGTCACTGTCAGCTATTACGTGTTCTAGGTCAGATACACCAGGTATTTTGACAATAACCTTTGTTAGTGCATGAGAATGTAAGACTGTGTCTTGGTGTAAGATGCCTCTGACCTGACTGATGTTAGACTCCAGGCAAGTAAGGTAATGAACAATCGCTGGGGCCCCTTGCAAAGATTCATTGACCTCACCGACCTGCGAGACTGTGGAAACGTGCGTTGGTCTGGTGTCAGTAAGTGACTGAGTGACGGGTTTGTTTGGGCGTGACTGGTTAAGTGTACCCTGGTCTCCCCTGGTTTGTATGTACCTGACATAGTCCCAATGGTTGGTGAACTCATGTCCCATGGTGTACACACTGCAAAGAGGGACCACTGTATCACCAATTGTTGCTTCCCAACGGTAAGCATCGATAGTAACTCGGTAGTCTCTCATGGTGTTTAATCCGAGTAGGATGTCTCCAGGGAATCGTACTGCACCGGCTATTACACATGGCACGGTGAGTGATCTGTCATTAACTATTAACTCTATGTCCGCTTCACCTAACGCTGGAGTCATTCCTCCAGTAAGTCCACCAAGGTTGGAAACAGACGACTGGCGTATATCGAGTCGATCGCGTAGGCCATGAAGGGCGTCTTGTTTAATGATGTTGATTCTAGCTCCTGTGTCTAGGAAAATCTTAACATGTCGACCCTTCAGGGTGGCTGAAATCAGAGGACCTTCTGTGTCCTTGATAGGCATCCTGTTAAACATGTTATTACGGGACTGACACAGTCGACGTGGTGTCTGGAGTACATGTACATGAGTACCGTCAGTGTGTAGTTCGTCCATGTTATCCTCCTCTGCTAAGGCACTGTACCTGATACAGGTAGGCACTGAGTATACAGGGAGGTCGTCTCGCTTCCCTACGTCATACCGTTTACCCAGGCTGCTATACCTTCCCCCGACTGAGAGTCAAAGGGCTGACCTGTGTGTTCGTAGGTCGTGTCTGCATTATCCTTGACGGCCGTGGCGCCGTTTATCACGCGCGAGTCACGGTGTCCATCTGTGTCACGGCTGTCAGTTGTTGCGAACCTAACATGGGCAGTCGGTCGGGTCGCAGGGCTACGTGTAGGGCTCGGTCGGCGCTGGTTAGTTGTTGCAGCCTGCGGTTGCCTACGGGAAGGGGAAGTAGGACTAGAACGGTTAGCCTGGTTAGTACCGTGGCGGGCTCTACAGTCAGCAGTGTCATGTCCAGGTCGGCGGTGATATGTGCAATAAGAACGGGTGTGATCATGTGATCGGCCTGTGTAGTTATGTCTAGCATGCTGTTGGTAACGAGTGTTAGTTGATGTACACTCTGCCTTACGGTGTCCTGGTTTGCCACAGTTAAAACATTCTGGCGTTCGAGGTCGCTGAAGGTATTGAGGGGAGCCTGTTCTAGAGTATGACCTGGGGCCATACGAAGGCGGAGGAGACCTAGCACGAGTCTGAACATGTCTAGGGGTAGAACGCGTGACAACGTTCACAGTGGTATGGGAACTGTTTGCACGAAAAACGGCAGAAAGCTGGGCAGAATCCCGGGACTTTAGCCTGTCTGTGGACTCTACCATGACGTCCATTAAGTCCCAAAGTGTGTGGGTAGGACCAAAATTCCTAGCCTCAATGTCTTTCAGTATGGCCTCGGGGGCATGACTCTGCATGGCACCGAACGCCAATAGTTTACCCACATTCTGTATAGTGAGGCTTCCACTAGCGTCCCATCTAGAACCCATCAAGGCTTTCTCCAGTGAGTCCTGTAGCGTAGCTAGACGCGTGGCAAAAGCGTTGCGTGTTTCATCAGGACGCATTACCGCAGTAGCTAATTGGCGAGCAATGCCAAAGGGATCACGATCAACTACCGATATATATCTCCTACGAAAGAATTTCTTAAATTCTTCCCAGTCTACAATTTTCTTTAAGTCAGGTGTTCCTGCTACGAGATACGCATCTCCAGATTTATAGTCAAGTGTGGACGTCGCCATACTGATATAGTCTGCGTCTGTGACAGCAGTACCCTTGCTCCTCGCTCTAGCCTCTACACTAGCGAACCATGTCTCCAAGAGGGTTGGATCCTTTCCACTAAACGGGCGAATGTCAACAGACTGTGTAAGAACTGTAACGGTGTTCGAGTTAGAACCCGATGAATTCAGGGCTTGAGTCATGATTACTGAGTCGCTGCTGGTTGTAGAGGTTAACGAGGATAAGCTACCGAGAGCTGATGTCGGAAGTTCACTGGCTAAGGATAAGTGAGCGAGCTCACTAGTTAAGAGTAAGTTACTCTCCGATAGTGAACGAGACCGTAGACTGTAGGGGTAAGTGCGCGAGCGAGGCCTGAGCGAGTATCGGTTATCCATAAAGTAAGTTTACATTGTGCCCACGAAAGTCCACAGTTTACTCTACTACACAAATAACAAAGGGTACTTAACTAGAGCTGAAGGCTGTTAGGGCTGCAATCCGTTCAACAGGGCAGAGATGATCTGGTCGTCACAGATCCGGCGTCGTGCTGTGGCGTCGTGCTGCGGCGTCGTCGGCGCCGGGAGGCGGCAAGAGACGTCAGGTGCGGTAGAAGTCGTCAGGCGGCAGGAGACGTCAGGCGCGGCAGGAGTCGTCAGGCCAGACAGCGAGGGGTGGTAAGGTGACGTCAGGCAGGCACCAAGGCTCGTTGAGTCACGGTGAGTCACGGCGAGTCAGCTGGTGGCGCGCGGTGAGTCAGGCACGGGCGCGCGCTGGGTGAACGAGGCACGGGGCACGCTGGGCGAGTCAGGCACGGGCGCGCGCTGGGTGAACGAGGCACGGGGCACGCTGGGTGAGTCAGGCACGGGCGCGCGCTGGGTGAACGAGGCACGGGGCACGCTGGGTGAGTCAGGCACGCTGAACTGTTGCGATGCTGTGCCGCTGTGCGCTGCTGCGCTGATGTGTTGCTGTGCACTGCTGTGTTGCTGTGAACCGCTGTGAGCTGCTGTGAGCTGCTGTGAGCTGCTGTGTTGCTGTGCTGCTGCGCTGCTGTGTGCTGCTGTGCTGCTGGAGGACAGGGGTGAATCCCACCGCTGCCACCAGTGTAACATCGGTCGATGTCGTTGTAGAATGATTAGGTTGTGGGCAGGAATTGGAGTACCAAACGTCCACTGCTTTTTCTTAGTTTTATTATAAATATATATATATATCTTCTATCTTCTATACGGGCCACGAACTAGCTTGTAGAGTGTGTAAGGGAGCGCGTGTAGACGCTCTGATGCCCGGGGTGTGTCTGAGGTCTGTGGTCTGCAGCAGAGTAGATTGCATTCAAATCTGCTGACACGTTGTTGATACTTATTAAGTTGTTTAGCTTAAGAGGGTATTAGGTCACCCTATGTGTATGTCCTTGGGCGACTAACTGGCGTCCAACACATATATTGTGTGTTCATGAGGCTTTTCTTTAATCTTTCATCCTTATTCTCTGACCGCTTAATCCTCTTTGACCATTCTAAGCTAAGCTATACCTTTTTTGGTTAATTACACCTGACCAACCCTAGGGATGGGTTGGTCAGGTGTCGGCCTATATATCCTCCCCTTCTCCCTTCTCCTTAGTCAGTCTGGTGTTGACAAAGGCTTTAACAAAGCCGAAACGTTCACCTCATTTCATATTTCTCTGTGGATTTTCCGCATATATAATATATATATATATATATATATATATATATATATATATATATAATATATAAATATATATAATATATAAATATATATATATATATAATATATATATATATATATAATATATATATATATATATATAAAATATATATAATATATATATATATATATATATATATATATATATATATATATATATATATATATATATATATATAATATATATATATATATATATATATATATATATATATATATATATATATATATATATATATATATAATATTTATTATATATATATAATATATATATATATATAATATATATATATATATATATATATATATATATATATATATATATATATATATATATATATTATTTATTATCGTTTATTACCGTTCGCAAGTTCTGTAAAGGCGAGCCACCGTTATACTACCGCCCGCGAGTTTTGTAAAGGCGAGCCATACTTTACTACCGCTCGCAAGTTCTGTAAAGGCGAGCCACCGTTATACTACCGCCCACGAGTTTTGTAAAGGTGAGCAATACTTTACTACCGCTCGCAAGTTTTGTAAATTTGAGCTATCGTTTACTACCACTCACAAGTTTTGTTAAGACGAGCCATCGTTTACTACCGCTCGCAAGTTTTGTTAAGGCGAGCCATCGTTTATTACCGCCCGCAAGTTCTGTAAAGGCGAGCCATCGTTTATTACCGCTCGCAAGTTTTGTAAAGGCGAGCCACCATTATACTACCGCCCGCGAGTTTTGTAAGGGCAAGCCATTGTTTATTACTGCTCGCAAGTTTTGTAAAGGCGAGCCATCGTTTATTACCCCCTGCGAGTTTTGTAGAGGCTTGTCATCGTTATACTACTGTCCGCGAGTTTTGTAAAGGTGAGCCACTGTTTATAACCGCCCGCAAGATTTGTAAAGGCGAGCCATCGTTTATTACTGCCCGCAAGTTCTGTAAAGGTGAACCATCGTTTATTACCGCCCGCAAGTTCTGTAAAGGCGAGCCACTGTTATACTACCGCCTGCGAGTTTTCTAAAGTCGAGCCATCGTTATACTACTGCCCGCGAGATTTGTAAAGGCGAGCCATCGTTTATTACCCCCTGCGAGTTTTGTAAAGGCGAGCCATCATTTATTACTGCTCGCAAGTTTTGTAAAGGTGAGTGACCATTATACTATGGCCCACGAGGTTTGTAAAGGTGAGCCAGTGTTTATTACCACCCGCGAGTTTTGAAAAGGCGAGCCATTGTTTATTACCGCCAGAGAGTTTTGTAAAAGCAAACCACCGTTATACTACCGCCCGCGAATTTTGAAAAGGCGAGCCATCGTTTATTACTGCTCGCAAGTTTTGTAAAGGCGACCAACCATTATATTACCGCCCGCGAGTTTTGTAAAGGCGAGCCATTGCTTACTACCGCCCGTGAGTTTTGTAAAGGCGAGCCATCGTTTACTACCGCTCGCAAGTTTTGTAAAGGCGAGCCACCATTATACTACCGCCCGCGAGTTTTGTAAGGGCAAGCCATTGTTTATTACTGCTCGCAAGTTTTGTAAAGGCGAGCCATTGTTTGTTCCAGCCCGCGAGTTTTGTAAAGGTGAGCCACCATTATAGTACCGCTCGCAAGTTTTGTAAAGTCGAGCCTCCATTATACTACCGCCCGCAAGTTTTGTAAAGGCGAGCCATCGTTTATTACTGCCCACGAGTTTTCTAAAGGCGATCGATCGTTTATTACTGCTCGCAAGCTTTGTAAAGGTGAGTGACTATTATACTACTGCCCGCGAGTTTTGTAAAGGTGAGCCATCGTTTATTTCCGCCTACAAGTTTTATAAAGGCGAGCCATCGTTTACTACCACTTGCAAATTTAGTAAAGGCGAGCCATCGTTTATTACCGCCCGTGAGTCAACGGGCGGTAATAAATTTTACTAAATTTAGTAAAGGCGAGCCAACGTTATACTACCGCTCACAAGTTTTGCATATGGGAGCCACTGTTATACTACCGCCCACGAGTCTTATAAAGGCGAGCCATCGTTTATTACCACTCATAAGTTTTGTAAAGGGAAGCCATCGTTTAATATCGCTTGCGGGTTCTGAAAATGCAAGCTACTGTTATACTACCGCTCGCAAGTTTTGCATATGGGAGCCACCGTTATACTACCGCCTGCGTGTTTTGTAAAGGCGAACCATTGCTATATATGGTGATGTAACACAGAAGGCCAACAGGAGAACATAGTTACGTAAAAAATATTTTCAAGGGATAACATAAACCACGAATAAAATGTATGGCCAGACGAAGATAATTTTGAAGGGGATGTGGGAAGAGGAGAGAGAGAGAGAGAGAGAGATAGAGATATCCAGATAATAGTGAGAATGGAGATTAAGAGAGATAACGACTCTCACAGAAGGAGACAGGGGCCCATTTTCGATGAGACATATGCGATAAGATAGGATGCACTGCAATGGATCATGTAAAGCATGATGAAATTAGATAATTTAGACAAAAAATTCCTCTGACAAATTCTTCTGACAAATCCAATGAAATAGAAAAATTGGAAAATGAAAATAAAAATGAAAAACTTCGTAAATACGAGCATATAAAAAATAGGGAGAGACATATTGCAAATGTCAATTATAATTAAGATATAAATAAAATTGCTCTGTTATAATAAGGAAATCACTAAAACTGCAAAAAAGTTGGCAATTAAACTTACATTTTCGTGGTTTTCAACTTTTGTCCACCATGTCTTATATGCACCTCATGTTATGACAATTAAGTAATCAGCTTTTGACGAAGACTTTTGCAACTACGGACAGAACCAGCGATAGTTAGGGAGAGAAGTTCGGAGACAAATTATTAACGAAAATCACTAACAAGACCCACTCGGCGGTACTACACATATAACCCTTGGCTGCCTCGTGTAACTTTTTTGATAATAACTTTACCTCATCAGCGAGACACAAGTTGGAATGTAACTTTGGGAAAAATACAATCGACGAAGCTTTAACTCTCTTGTACTATTTCTAACTTGAGGGGTAACAGAATTATCTTTCTAAAAAAAAAAAAAGAAAAAAAAAATTTAAATTTCGAGGGGATGACTAGTTGCTGATATTCTTTCCTAGAATTTTCCTGTTGGTAGAGAACACTACTACAAGTTTTATTTTTTCTGTATAGAGCAAATCGTAGTTTTAAAAATATAAATTGATATGAAATAACCTAAATATAAATCACAAATAATCAGTCACAGGTATTATTTCTTCAACCATTTGATGCATCTTCGGGAACAATTAGTCAAAATAGCGAGGTTGAGAATTGACCACAATCCTGAAAAAAAAAAATTGCCGACGTTTCGGTCCGTCCTGGACGATTTTTAGGGCGTGTAATAATCCAGAACGGACCGAAGCGTCGTCAATTCTCTCATTTCCAGATGTGTGTGTGTTGGGTGTCTGACTTTAAAAACGTCTCAGTACCTGTTATTTATAAGTGCTGTTAATTCAGTCTTATTTGGTACGCAGATGTATTGACCTTGTGACCCCTTATTAGCCCCAGCTTGATATTGTGTTGATTGTAAGGTCTGACATGCGCGAGCTGGTTATTAAGACTCATTTAATTCTCCTTGACGCTGGGTATACCTCTTGATATACCAAAAAGGTAAACCAGGAGGTATACACTACGCTCTCTCTCTCTCTCTCTCTGAGTTGGCCATTAATTTCACTGTGTGTTCCACAGCGCGCGTGGGATAGATAGATAGAGAGAGAGAGAGAGAGAGAAAGAAAGAAATTGCCTACAGTCAAGGCTGAGCTCTCTGCGGCTCAGCTCTATGGCTGCTCGAACGAGAATGAGGATTGATTGTGGTGAAGCAGACGCCTGCAGCCATTGATCAACCGTGGAACGTTTCATCATACGTGTTGGGGACTAATTGGTGCACGAGAAAGAATGATTTACGGCAGACGATGATAGAGAATT
>NC_091188.1:33443528-33653528 GCF_040958095.1 Procambarus clarkii | reverse complement strand
CAATGGGAGCTGCTCAGGCTCGGTTGTGAACACTCCATGGAATTTTGCATTCAGTACCTCGCAGATTTCCTTGTCACTTTCTGTTTATGCCCCTTCCGTTTTCCTCAGTCTTGTCACTTGGTCATTTACCGACATATTCCTTCTTATATGGCAATGTAGTAATTTAGGTTGCTTTTTCGCTTTGACTGCAATATCATTCTCATAATTTCTTTCCGACACTCGTCTTATGTTAATGTAATCATTCCTAGCTCTGTTACATCTAATCCTGTTGTCCTCTGTCCTTTGTCTTGTGTACTTCCTCCACTCCCTCCTGCTTCTCACCTTTGCTTCCTGACACTGTCTATTAAACCATGGGTTATTATATTCCCTCCTGCTTTTTTCCTTTATTGTTGGAATAAATCTCTCTTCAGCCTCCTTGCATTTCAATATGACCTGGTTCATCATACCTTGCACCGTTTTTCCTCTAAGTTCTTCCTCCCACTGCACTTCTCCCAGGTAGTCCCTTATCCTTCTGTAGTCCCCTTTTCTGTAATCAAGTCTCCTTTCCCGGACCTCTTGTCCTTTGGTCACAATTTTAAGTTCCATCATGTAATCAAAGACTAGGACACAATGGTCACTGGCTCCTAGTGGTATTTCATGTTCCAACTGCTCGATGTCTTCTACATTCTGGGTGAAAATGAAATCTAATAGCCTGGGCGTATCCCCTCCTCTTTCCCTAGTATCTTCCTTCACATGCTGTGTTAGGAAATTCCTGTCAATAACGTCTACCAGCTGTGTGTGTGTGTGTGTGTGTGTGTGTGTGTGTGTGTGTGTGTGTGTGTGTGTGTGTGTGTGTGTGTGTGTGTGTGTGTGTGTGTGTGTGTGTAAATGAACAAAAATCAGTTAATTGACAGTTGAGAGGCGGGTCTGAAGAGCTAGAGCTCAACTCCCTTAAGTACAACTAAGTGAGAACACACACACACACACACACCTAATCTATCTCCTGAGGCACATTCGAATAGGATAACGACAGCAGCGTACTCTACACTGGCAAAATGCCTCCTTACTTAGGTCTCTGAATGATGTTCAGAAACCTAAGTACGGAAACATTTAGGGCGCTTTACACTGCCTACATGAGACCAGTCTTAGAGTTTGCCGGTTCATCATGGAGTCCCCATCTGAGGAAACACATAAGGAAACTGGAAAAGGTACAGAAGTTTGCAATGAGACCCGTCCCAGCGTTACGAGGGATGGGGTATGAAGAGCGCCTGAAGGAACAGAGCCTTACGACACTAGAAAAAAGAAGAGAGAGGGGGGGAACATGATAGGAACGTATAAAATACAAATATGTATTTGCTGTATTTCTGTTTTCTTGTTCCATGCATTTGTGTGTTGTGTCTATATTAGTAGTTTCGGAGGCCTGGTATGGTTATGTACTATTCTGCACTTGTGTTTGCATTCCTGTGCCTATGTTTTATGTTATCTCTTGTGCTCTTTGTTTGTACCGTCCTGTTTATGTGATCGATCCCGTGCCCGTTTTAGGGTTTCCCTTTTTGTTCTCTTTTGTCCTGTGTTTATGTATTATTTCTTTATGATGTACCTTGTGTTTTTTTATTATTAAAAAAAAAAAAAAAAACCTTGGACCTGCCAAATAGCATTGAACTCAATATGAAGAAACTGCAATATTCTCTCTGGAGCAAAGCCAAGGAGCACAAACATACTGCAGCCGACTCAAACATGTTGCAGAAATAAGTAGCGAAGATGAGTTAGGAGAATTGGTCACTGGGAAGTTTACAGTCATTCAGGGATCAATAGATTGTGTTATCCAAACCAAGCTGCTTGTTTACTAGTTTCCAGTGACAGAAGCTACGTTAGGTTCTTGGATTATAATATATTGTATATAAATAACTAAAAAAAAAAAGTGTGGTTTATCTGCGCTAAAATATTTTGGGACTGCAATGAAGTTGAACTCGCATCCCTTGACTCGAACTACCAGTTTAAGGGGGCTTATCACACTAAATTAAAAGTTGTTCAATTTTCTTATAAATTTTTTTATGAAATGGTTATAGAAAGGGCTGCAACTGGTCCAAGTTTCACCATCACACCCTAAACAGAAAAGGAGAAAAAAAATACACAACGTATTATGCAACAAATGTTCAACATTCTCAAATAATCTCAGGAAACACATGTGTCAACTAAAATGTCTACTATGTGCTGTAGAAGCACAAACTCTTGTAATAATTGTAATATGTATGTGCAATATATTTATATGTAAATTTTTTTTTTCTTTTTTTTTTTTCTTTTCTTTTTTTGGCCAATTTTTTTTCTCGTTTGTTATCAAGGGATTTGCATGAAACTTGCACACCTTGCTCAATGGATGCGTATCTGCAAGGGTGCTAATTATGAACGAAATCTGTCGAAGTCAAGCTCAGCTACAGGTGGCCGAACTTGGATCTTTTATTTACTCTGGAAAGTAATTTACAACTTCAAGGCGTTTCTCAGCTTTCATTTATTAATCAATTTACATGCAAATTACACCTTATATGTAGAGTTTGTGCTTCTACAAACCTATTGAGACATTTTAGTCCAAAGTCCATTTGTTGATTTTATAAAAATTTATAAACATCATATATTGCATATTTTTGGAAGGGTAACTTTCAAAAATTATATTATTGCACTAAACACTTTTTGGCTAAAACCCCAATTACAAATCCTTTATTACATGCTAATGTGATATCTGAGTGCTATAGAAATGATTTTAGTTGACACATGTGTTCCCTGAAATTATTTGAAAATGTTGAAAATTCGTTGCATAATGCGTTGTGTATTTTTTTCTCCTTTTCTGTTTGGGGGGTGATGCTGAAACTTAGAGCAGTTGCAGCTCTTTCTATAACCATTTCATAAAAAAATTTATAAACAAATTGAACCTTTTTTACGAAACCCGTAATATGCCCCCTTAACCATGACTCAAGAAATATCTCGAGTATAGTTACTGGCAGTTCGGAAGGTACCAACATTAGCAACAGAATACATAGGATAGATACATAGGAATACAACAGAATACGAGCCTAGTAGCCTGGTGGAAAGTGCGCAGGACTTAATTGTGTGGCACGGGTTCGATTCCCGCACCAGGCAGACACAAATGGGCAAAGCTGCTTTTACCCTGAATGCCCCTGTTACCTAGCAGTAAATAGGTGCCTGGGAGTTACTCAGCTGTCACGGGCTGCTTCCTGGGTGGGGTGGGTGGGTGTGTGTGTGTGTGTATACTCATCTAATTGTACTCACCTATTTGTGCTTGCGGGGGTTGAGCTTTGGCTCTTTGGTCCCGCCTCTCAACTGTCAATCAACTGGTGTACAGATTCCTGAGCCTACTGGGCTCTATCGTATCTACATTTGAAACTGTGTATGGAGTCAGCCTCCACCACATCACTGCCTAATGCATTCCATCCGTTAACTACTCTGACACTGAAAAAGTTCCTTCTAACGTCTCTATAGCTCATGTGGGTACTCAGTTTCCACCTGTGTCCCCTTGTTTGCATCCCACCAGTGTTGAATAGTTTATCCTTGTTTACCCGGTCGATTTCCCTGAGGATTTTGTAGGTTGTGATCATGTCTCCCCTTACTCTTCTGTCTTCCAGTGTCGTAAGGTGAATTTCCCGCAGCCTTTCCTGGTAACTCATGCCTCTTAGTTCTGGGACTAGTCTAGTGGCATACCTTTGGACTTTTTCCAGCTTTGTCTTGTGCTTGCCAAGGTACGGGCTCCATGCTGGTTCCGCATACTCCAGGATTGGTCTTACATATGTGGTGTACAAGATTCTAAATGATTCCTTACACAGGTTCCTGAATGCTGTTCTGATGTTAGCCAGCCTCGCATATGCCGCAGACGTTATTCTTTTTATTTGGGCTTCAGGAGACAGGTTTGGTGTGATATCAACTCCTAGATCTTTCTCTCTGTCCGTTTCATTAAGTACTTCATCTCCTATTCTGTATCCCGTGTCTGGCCTCCTGTTTCCACTGCCTAGTTTCATTACTTTGCATTTACTCGGATTGAACTTCAACAGCTATTTGTTGGACCATTCACTCAGTCTGTCTAGGTCATCTTGTAGCCTCCCACTATCATCCTCAGTTTCAATCCTCATAATTTTTGCATCATCGGCAAACATTGAGAGAAACGATTCTATACCCTCTGGGAGATCATTTATATATATATATATATATATATATATATATATATATATATATATATATATATATATATATATATATATATATATATATATCAGAAACATTATAGGTCCAAGGACTGACCCCTGCGGGACTCCACTCGTAACGTCTCGCCAATCTGAGACCTCACCCCTCATACTGACTCGTTGTCTCCTGTTGCTTAGGTACTCCTTTATCCAATGGTGTACCTTCCCTTTCACTCCAGCCTGCATCTCCAGCTTTTTCACTAGCCTCTTGTGTGGCACTGTATCAAAGGCTTTCTGGCAATCCAAAAATATGCAGTCTGCCCACCCTTCTCTTTCTTGCTTTATTTTTTTTTTTTGCCTGGTCGTATAGATCAAGTAACCCTGTGGGGCAGGACCTTCCATCCCTGAACCCATGTTGGTGCTGTGTTACAAAGTTCTTTCGCTCCAAATGCTCCACTAGCTTTCTTTGCACAATCTTCATCAGCTTGCATGGTATGCAGGTTAGGGACACTAGCCTGTAATTCAGTGCCTCCTGCCTATCCACTTTCTTGTATATCGGGACTACGTTAGCTGCTTTCCAAATTTTTGGCAGTTCCTCTGTTACCAGTGATTTGTTGTACACTATGGAGAGTGGTAGGCACAGTTCTTCTGCTCCTTCCTTTAATATTCAAGGGGAGATTCCATCTGGGCCTATAGCCTTTGTCACATCCAACTTAACACTTCCTTACTTCCCCGCTGGTAATCTCAAACTCTTTCAGTGGTTCCTGGTTATCTATTCTCTCTCTTATTTCTGGAATTTCTCCTTGCTCTACGGTGAAGACCTCCTGGAATTTCTTATTCAGTTTGTGATGATAATCTCTTTCAAGAGAGATTGAGCCTGCTCTTCCCTACATAATTACGTCAATATACAAGATACGTTCACCAAGTATCGCCAAACGTTTTGCCCAGAGAGCAAATCGTACCCAGTGCACCTGGCCACCGCCGTAACCAGCTAACTGCTCATCCTTTGCCTGCCTGTTGCCGATTGGCTGGTGTCTCGTGGTGGTGGCGGAGGGCAGGGGCGACAAGTCGACGTCTGGGCTGCAGTGCGCCAGTCTAGTCAGAATATCTCAGTGCTCCATGCAGTTGACATCTCTCGCTGGTAGACTAAGCCTTGGCTTTCGTGTACTAAGGGAGGTGGCAGCTCGAAGCCAGTATTCCAGCACTCATATTTTATTTTGCTATCACTGTAACTTACTTGTCTTAGCGTAACTTTTCATTTGCCAGTGATTATTCATGTTATTTTGTTTGTTGACTTGTCCTGCATATTTTATGAGATTGCCTTTATTCATGTCTTGTTTTTCTAGAGTAATTAAAATTTCATTGTTTATATACTTGTGTTTTGTGTGTCTTCCCATTACCTTACCACAGACGAAAGGACCAACTTTCTCTTTTTTTTTGTCATGTGACGAGGCCCTGCCCCTAGCTTTTGAAACAGCCGAACACCAACGCTTTACCGTCACAAGTTCCTCACACACTTCCTTGTCGTTTGTAGTAAATTCTTCTGCCCCTATCCTTAATTTCATAACCTGTTCCTTTACTGTTGTTTTTCTCCTGATGTGGCTATGCAGCAATTTAGGCTGAGTCTTTGCCTTGCTTGTGATGTCATTTTCGTATTGTCTTTCTGCCTCTTTTCTCATCCTGACATTCATTCCTGGCATTCTGGTATCTTTCTCTGCTCTCCAGTGTCCTTTTATTCCTATAGTTTCTCCAAGCCCTTTTACTTTGCTGCTTAGCTAGCCTACATCTCTGATTAAACCATGGGCTTCTCATCTTCATTTCACAGTTTTCCTTTTGGACTGGGACAAACTTGTTTGCTGCATCCTTGCACTTCTGCGTGATGTAGTCCATCATATCTTGGGCCATCTTTCCTCTGAGCTCTGTTTCCCATGCTATTTCTGTTAGGAATTTTCTTATCTCCTCATAGTTTCCCTTTCGGTATGCTAACCTTTTGGTATCCCTCTGCGAGTTCAATAACCCTTCTCCAATCAGGTAAACATCAGTACACTGTGGTCGCTCATTCCTACTGGGGCCTCAAAACCGATTTCTCTTGTCAGAGTCGTTCAGAGTGAAGACCAGGTCGAGTCTCGCTGGTTCGTTATTTCCTCTCATCCTTGTGGGTTCTCTGAAATGCTGGGTTAGAAAGTTTCTAGTCACCACCTCTAGTAGTTTGGCTCTCCACGTATCCTCGCCTCCATGCGGTTCCTTCTTCTCCCATTCAATTCTTCCGTGATTGAAGTCCTCCATGATGAGCAGGTGGGATCTATTTCTACAGGCGGCAGAGGCTGCCCTCTCAATTATAGTGTTAACTGCCGTGTTGTTGTTTTTGTACTCTTGACTGGGTCTTCTGTCATTTGGTGGAGGGTTGCATATTACTGCTACTACTATTCTTGGTCCTCCCATTGTCATGGTGCCTGCTATGTAGTCTCTGAACTTCTCACAGCCCGGGATAGCCATCTCCTTAAAACTCCATTCCTTTCTCATGAGTTGGGCCACTACGCCTCCTTCCCTACCTTCCCTTTCTTTCCTTATTACTGTGTACTCCTGGGGAAACACGGCATTCGTTATGATTCCAGAGAGTTTTGTGTATGTGTGTGTACTCACCTAATTGTACTTGCCTAATTGTGCTTGCGGGGGTTGAGATCTGGCTCTTTGGTCTCCTCTCAACCGTCAATCAACAAGTGTGTACAGGTTCCTGAGCCTATTGGGTTCTATCATATCTACACTTGAATATGTATATGGAGTCGGCCGCCACCACATTACTTCCTAATTGTCTACTATTCTGACACTGAAAAAAATCTTTAACGTCTCTATGGCTCATTGGGCACTCAATTTCCACCTATGTCCCCTAGTGCGTGTGCCCCTTACGTTAAAAAATCTATCTTTATCTACCCTATCAATTTCTCTGAGAATCTTGTATGTGGTGATCATGTCCCCCTCTTAACTCTTCTGTCTCCCAGTGACGAGAGGTTTAATTCCCGTAGTCTCTCCTCGTAACTCATACCCCTCAATTCTTGTACTAGTCTGGTAGCAAACCTTTGAACCTTTTCCAGTTTAGTCTTATGCTTGACTAGATATGGACTCCATGCTGGAGTCCATATCTATACTCCAGGATTGGTCTGACATATGTGGTATATAATATTCTGAAAGATTCCTTACACAAGTTTCTAAAGGCCGTTCTTATGTTAGCCAACCTGGCATATGCCACTGATGTTATCCTCCTGATATGAGCTTCAGGGGACAGGTCTGGCGTAATGTCAACCCCCACGTCTCTGACTCTTGCTGGATTTCATCTCCCAAATGATACTTTGTATCCGGTCTCCTGCTCCCTACACCTATCTTCATTACATTACAATTGTTTGGGTTAAACTCCAACAACCATTTGTTCGACCATTCCTGCAGCTTACCCAGGTCATCTTGAAGCCTCAAGCTGTCCTCTGTCTTAATCCTTCTCATAATTTTGGCGTCGTCAGCAAACACTGAGATGAATGACTTTATACCCTCTGGGAGATGATTTACCTATCAGAAACAGGATAGGTCCGAGTACAGAGCCCTGTGGGACTCCACTGGTGACTTCACGCCAATCTGAGGTCTCGCCCCTCACTAACTCTTTGCTTCCTATTGCTTAGGTATTCCCTTATCCACTGGAGCGCCCTACCAGTTACTCCTCCCTGTTTCTCCAGCTTAGGCATCAGCCTTTTATGGGGTACTGTGTCAATAGCTTTCCGACAGTCCAAAAAAATGCAGTCCGCCCCTCCTCCTCTTTCTTGCTTAATCTTTGTCACCTGATCGTAGAATTCTATTAAGCCTGTAAGGCAAGATTTACCCTCCCTAAACCCATGTTGATGGGTTGTCACGAAGTCATTTCTCTCCAGACGTGCTACTAGGTTTTTTCTCACGATCTTCTCCATCACCTTGCATGGTATACAAGTTAAGGACACTTGTGGGATATCTGGGGCTTGACTCAATTTATTTAATTATTTAATTTAATAACGAAAGACCACCCACTTTTGAGAAAAGAGGGAAACTGATAAAAAGTGATCATTAGAAACACAAGGAAGAACCAGTGTCTATGGACAAATATTAGAAACAATAATCACTTAAATAAATAATGAACTGTATGGTTAATTAACTAAAGTCAGAGCCTCAAACACCTACATTAGGGGGGTATTGCTAGAACTTCATATACGTCTAGGAACTAGTGTGGTTCGTGCACCAGTTCATTGTGGAATAAAGAACATTGTGACCAAATTATTATAGAATCAATAGGTAACTTCAAATAGAAAAGATTAATGATTGTTAGAATTAAAAAGCAATCATCTAAGTAAACACATCCATCTCCAGTTCACATGGCAAGTACTCAATATGATAATATTATGGGTATGTATAATAAATTGGAGCAATTAAATGTGTACAAAAAGTCTTAGCTTTAAGACGATTTCTATGACATCGTTCGTGCTTCATCCTCGTGATCTCAAGATCTCCACACAGAAGCGAATAACACAAATGTAGTTAACGTCTCGTTGACTCCTCACATACGAGCTGTGATTTAAAGGATATTACGTAGCATTGAACTAGGCTACTTAAATCTCAATATTTATTAAATAGAAAATAAAGATTAATGCGGTACTAACGTTGGATTTTTTGTCGTCTTGCTATGTAACGACAGACTGCCCACGAAATATAAAATCTCTAATGATGCATCAAGAAAGAATTATATACTTATCGTGAGTGCAGTGTATGCTGAAGTCTGCCGGTATCGCGTCTCAGCCTCAAACTTCCAAAATGTGGTACACGTGGTTGAGAGTTTGGCTTGATTATCGACGCGTTATTATTTGACCGAGCGCTGTGGATCATGTGGAAGAATAATTATATGTTCTAAGCTGAGTATCAGTGTAATTCTTGCTGATAATCCCAACGTCACGTGTCTCAGACTGACGCTGTTACCTATCGTTCGTTACGGCTCGTGACCCTACAACAGCCAAACTTTAAATGTCTAGGGTTACTACAACTGCTGTTCTCTAGAGCGGGTCACCAGTGTAACCCCTTAATAAGTAATGAGCACTTTGTTAAAATTTTCCTTTAGGACTGAAGAATTATACATATAACTTATAATATATATATTGAATACAGTATAAAATAAAAACACTGATGGTAAAGTTAACTTATACAACAAACAAAAAGTATTGTCTATCACATAATATAATATAATAAAATATGGCACAACATGAATGTTACAGACTTAACTCTACAAAGATGTGATCTCTCCAGCCCCGTATCCGCCACTGACTTACATATCTGCGGGAGTCAAAATCATTGCCTCTGCCCCGCGAGAAATTGTCAAATTTACAATATTTATTAATTCTACAATGGAGCAATATATTGTGACAAGAGTAATCTTAAACTAACTTAATGAATGGTCAATACATATTGGTATAACAAAAAATAAGGTAATTATTGCTTTACATAGTAATTAAAATACACATACAAAGGGGAATGATGGCATGGTCATCCAGCAACGGACTTTCCCACGACAATTTGCCAGATACAGTTCACACAATTATTATTCACCTATGTTACCCACATATGATCACATATAAATCATTAGTTCCCATGGGAAACCGAGTACACGAAGAAATAAAACAATCATTCCCACGATACGTTGGGCCTAACGCCAACAATGTAACATGAAATTATTTTACATAGAACATATAAGTATATCAATATACATACATGTAATTTATACACAATTATAAATGTACATATTAATTTATTTAATTACGTATGTAATAGAGGTACGTAACATTTCCACCTCCAAGAAAAAAAATGCAATGGATTGAAGATCAATGGCATTTTTTCAAAGTAAAACGTATGACACTTGAGATTTATGGTATTAATTACACCAAACATGTAAAAGTAATAAGAACACATTTCTGGACAAAAATGAAAACACTCCAAATATATTCTTACAGGAAACTAAAAAATTTCAGTCTTATGACTATGTTCTACATATGTTTCACTGGAGTATGCAAATTTATCTCTCCAGGGCACTATCTCATTTATTTCACTTTGTTTCAGATCATATTTCATACGCCTATCTACAACATTATCATTATTAGCACGAATAGAATTGTCAATAAAGGTAGCTGCATTCACACAGTTATCACGGCAATTTATCTTTCTATCTGTTTCTACTATTTCTCTAAGATCAGTCCCGTATTTCCATGTGATCCCTTTTCCACATGGTGAAGTTTTCCAAGACAGACTCCATTTCCCATTACTCCCTTTTTCTGGAGCTGAACTGCTTAATTGAAGCTGACTGGATGTTGAGTAGATTTGGGACTTCTCCTGGATATGCTCTGACACAGACATCTGCTCTTCATCACTCTTGACCCTCTGTGGAACACATACTCTCGCCCAATGGATACTAAAATTAGAGAAATTAGCATTAAACCTCACAATTATGTATAAAACTTTCCTATTCATAGAACCTTCCGAAACACAACACACCGACTTAGCAAACCTTTGACCTTCAAACCAAGAAATACAACCCAAGATAAGTGCAAAGACTACCTGATCGAACTGACTCAGATGATCCATAAGGAACACAGAAATCAATTGCCTCATAACTCTGTCATAACGATCAGTGAAAGAAAACAGGCATATGCCTAGGCACCATATCTCAATCATAACTCTCAAGACAAATTCACACCTCCTGAAATTCACCAACCTCCTGAAATGTTCACCAACTTGAACACAACACACACTTGCATCAACCTTCTAGTCTTCCAAAAGACTAAATAAAACATGCCAACCCTCACCATCACTTCCCAAGTGATTTACGTCTGATGACAAACAATCAACCAAGAGGTTTAAGGGTCTTAACATCTTGAAGATGCACAGCAGATTACCTGGGAAACACCCAAGGACAATCTGAAACCCTTCACAATGATTAACACTAGGTAGGATAACCTTATCCTCCAACTTGAAATACACACCTGGAGCCTCAAACATCTGCTCCCCAGTATGAATAAATCCTTCACCATCACTATGACTCTGAAAGTCAACTCCACACTTGAGTGGAACATACACTTTTATCACTCGGGCATCAAAATAACCTGGATCTGAATATAGAGATACTGCTCTAGTATAACTCACCACTTCCTCAGAACTACTGGGTGCACAACCTACTTGAGTAAACTCTCTCTACTCAACCACAAGGCTGGACAAAGATGTCCCACAGTCCATTACTTCACAAGAAAATGGCTCCTGCAGAATAAAAGTAGATTTCAACATCCTACACACACTCTGACTCAATGTACACAATGAGAAATACTTACTCCACATGGAATAAGAATCACAACCCACAAAACTCCGCAACTTAGATCCAAATGACACTTTACCACTCTCAATGATTTTACCAAAATTTCCTCCCATGACTTCTGGAGCTGCTCGGAGTACTGTCTGCTCACAATCAATAATATCACTACCAAGCTGGGTCACATCCTCACAGACAACTGAAGAGGGAGGCTCAATGGGTCTCCATCTACTCAACAGAAGCTGATCCTCTGGCTGCTTTCCCACACTCTCCAGAACTGGATCTACAGTACAGACTGTCTCCTTGCTTCTCTCTGAAATCTTAGGGTCAGTTCTACTCAATGCACATAAATTAAGGGAATCTGAAACGAGCGGGCAAGTAACAGGTAGTTTGACCTCATCCCCTATACTATCACCTTGACTAGGGCGAGGCGGGGCCTCTACAACGGACTTACTCTCGACAACTGATTCTAAACTTGGAGTGAGCGGGAATACTTCTGCCAACCCGACATCTTATCCTAAACCATTCACTTGGCTGGAATACAATAGAGTCGTGGCTTTTAAGTTTCTCTCAACTCCTGGCACAACGTTCGTAGTGAGCGGGCAAGACAATGGTACATGGACATCCTTTCCCAATTTATTGGAATAAAGCAGAGTCATAGTATCAGGCTTACTCTCAACAACTAGGTTGGCCACACAGGAGTCTGGAACAACCACATCCCACTTCTCCACTGAAGGGGAACTGGTTATTGGAACAAAGGCTTGAATAACAACATTAGAACTGACAACTGGATTTATAATAGTACTGACATCAGCACAGGTAGAATGGACAAAACCATCTTCTACAACAGGTTGTTCATTCGTGGAACTAATTTCAGCACAGGCAGAATAAACATGGTCTGCAACTGGCTGTTTACACAAACGGGGATCAATCTCACCCACAACATGATTTATGGCCACATCATTACCCAATATAACATCCACACCTGGGATGGGCAACTGTGTACCAACACCCACAGTGCATAAACTTTGTGTAATGGTGGATCTGAAAATAATGTCTATTAGAGGTACAGTTTTACATCCTGCAACACTCTGAAGAACTACAAACTTTCCAGTCTCTCTCTTTTCAACATCAGAAAGAATACTGGATGAAATTATGGTTTGGGAAGCACCTGTATCACGAAGAATAACCACTGGCTTCCACTTCCCATTAATACACAAAACTTCACCTGAAGACATATATGGTGAATACTGTTTCACCCAATTGGGGTTTACAGTTTCATGTTTATTAGTAAATTTATTTTGCACACCTCTACAATAAATGAGACCAGTTGGTCGTAACTCAGGGTGCAATATAAAACAGGAATTAATTCCATGGCCTTTTCTCTTACAATGGGAACAGGACCTTACAGTGGACACACTGTTAGAACCAACTGTAGGTTTAGAAATAACCTTATTATTATTTGACATTCCTGACAAGGAAGTAGCAGGATTAGGTTTTGTAAGAGCTCATGGGAGTAACTGGAGCACTAGGACTGGATGGATTCTAATAAGGAGTTCGGTGAGCATTACAATTTACTTTACGACTAGACTTAGGTGAAATGGCCGTAAACTGGGCCTTAGTCAACAACTCATGCTCATCCGCGAGCTTTGACAGCTCATAAATGTCTGTTACATTCTTTTGTTCTGCCATAAAAGTAGACAACTTGTCTGGGAGACATGACAATTCTTCTTCCATTATAAGAAGAATCTTTAGAGCATCAAACTCAGTTACTGAAAGTGACTTTAACCATCTGTTGCAAAAATTCGTCTTCTGACGAGTATAATCTGCTATTGTCTGATCACTTACCCTCCTTAGGTTCCGAAACTTTTGCCTGTGTGCCTCTGGATTTAATTGATACGCATTTAAGATGCTTTTCTTTACAAATTCATAATCAAAGCTATGAGCGTCAGGTAGGGATGTAAAAACCTCCTGACTACGCCCCTTAAATTGAGACTGCATAATGGCTACCCACTGATCCCTTGGCCAGCTCATACTGATGGCAATTTTATAAAAATGTGCAAAACCTCAGGATCCTCCTCATTAAACTTGGGCAACTCTATATACTTATTCATCCTTATGGGATAATTATCACTATTTGTTGAAACATTACTAGTATTTCCATGCCCAGCTGCCATACGCTGTGTTTCAAGCCTCAAGTTAGTGTCAGCCATTTGTTGTTGAATCTCTAATTGTTGCTTCTTTGTGGCTTCTAGTTGCAACTGTGCCATAACCTCTAACTGCCTAGTCTCAAGCTCCCTCTGCTGAGCTTCCACCTCTAATATTTTCTGTTCTTTTTGAGCTTCAAGCTCTAATATTTTCTGTTCCTTTTGAGCTTCAAGCTCCAATTGTTTCTGTTCCTTCTGAGCTTCAAGTTCCAATTGTTTCTGTTCCTTTTGAGCTTCAAGCTCTAATTGGCGAGCTTCTAACTCAAGACGCTTTAACGTTATCTGATCACTCGACTCCTCTCTTAACTCCTCTAGACTTTCTTCGTCTAACTCTCCATTCTCAACAAAATGCGTCACAATGACTTTCACAAGTTGGGCTTTAACCATTCTATTGTTGGTGGTCAAATCCAAATGATTTGCCATTTGTACTAACTCAGTCTTTTTTAGGCTCTTAATCCCTTCAAAGTCTGGGTGAGCCAACAACGACGACACTTGACTCTCTATCGTTACTAACACTTGGCAATTGATTCACAACAATAATTAAAACAATGGCACTGCACTACACTTCACTGTAAAATTGTCACCACACTGAAAATTCGCTTGGCCTCACTGCACAAACAAAATATATAGGATGACTTACCTCAAAATCGTGAAACGTTGTTACTTGACACACAGGAAGGCTTGCGTGGCACATGGAATAGTTCTTAAGAAACACACAGACACTTGACACACTGGTACCTAGGAAGGCAAGGTTAGATTAGCACAGTTAAGTTTAAGTGGGAACAATATTTCCCGGCACAGGCCCCCATAACTATGTTACCTATCGTTCGTTACGGCTCGTGACCCTACAACAGCCAAACTTTAAATGTCTAGGGTTACTACAACTGCTGTTCTCTAGAGCGGGTCACCAGTGTAACCCCTTAATAAGTAATGAGCACTTTGTTAAAATTTTCCTTTAGGACTGAAGAATTATACGTATAACTTATAATATATATATTGAATACAGTATAATATAAAAACACAGATGGTAAAGTTAACTTATACAACAAACAAAAAGTATTGTCTATCACATAATATAATATAATAAAATATGGCACAACATGAATGTTACAGACTTAACTCTACAAAGATGTGATCTCTCCAGCCCGGTATCCGCCACTGACTTACATATCTGCGGGAGTCAAAATCATTGCCTCTGCCCTGCGAGAAATTGTCAAAGTTACAATATTTATTAATTCTACAATGGAGCAATATATTGTGACAAGAGTAATCTTAAACTAACTTTTTATACCAATATATAAATATATAAATATTTATACCAATATATAAAGTTATACCAATACATATTGGTATAACAAAAAATAAGGTAATTATTGCTTTACATAGTAATTAAAATACACATACAAAGGGGAATGATGGCATGGTCATCCAGCAACGGACTATCCCACGACAATTTGCCAGATACAGTTCACACAATTATTATTCACCTATGTTACCCACATATGATCACATATAAATCATTAGTTCCCAAGGGAAACTGAGTACACAAAGAAATAAAACAATCATTCCCACGATACGTTGGGCCTAACGCCAACAATGTAACATGAAATTATTTTACATAGAACATATAAGTATATCAATATACATACATGTAATTTATACACAATTATAAATGTACATATTAATTTATTTAATTACGTATCTAATAGAGGTACGTAACAGACGCCACGACTTTCCTGTCCAAGTACGTATGCTCGCTGCTCACTCCGCAACACGAGCTACCGCAACACACACAATGGCGTCCCTTCCTCTCCAACCCGCATCCCGCATTCGCCACAGTAATTATTTATCACAAATAATACTATTTTGCGCAATTGTGGTTGAAATACTTTAATAAAGACTGGGTTGTGATTCTAGGGATTTAAATATTATTGCTTTCCCGTCTTATGGTGGTAAACGAGAAAGGGAGAAGATTTTAGTTTCCTCCATGGCATTCACTCGTGACAGAAAAACTATTACTTGATAACAATTGTAACTAAAAACTCTCGATTTAGAATTATTTGGGAGTTATGTTATCCGTAAATAATTATCACACGGAATACTGATGATTTAGAGAACCACATTCAATTCTCTAGCACACTGGCAATAAATGTGTTTAACTAGATATAATCTGACAGTACTGGTGCTTGATTTCGTAAGAATTCCAGCATCCATATGTAGATATAATGGTTAGTTTATGTGAACATTACTGTTAGTAAGTTTTAGTGACTACTGTAGTTAGTATTGTTATGATCTCAGCCTGCAGGAGAAACGAGTCTCCCTCTTTGAGAGTTATTCATCAAGCCTGACCTGATTAGAAGGTCTAGCAAATATTGAGGTGATAACCCATATGTAAAATAGTTGCTTGGATATGTATAACAATTTAAGATTATGGGCAATGAAGAAGAAAATAGATAAATGACTGGCTAGGAGATGTGAATATTTTGCTGGAGGCGTGAGGCTCGCTTCTGGAGGGGCTTTGACCTCACTTGAGTGCCAGACATCGCAGGGGAAAGCCGCGCTCCGTTGAGCTCCCGTCAGAAGGGAACCCCTAGTGATATATCTCGAAGAGAAGAGAAGTGTGCAGACGTACCAGCTGGGGAAGAGCCCAGACAAGTTTCGTCAGAGGGAGGGAGCGCCCTCGACCAGACAATCTGTGGTAAGCACGATATATGCCAGTTCATAGTGATTGCTTGTAGTTGGTTGTGTGCCCAGCGACAGTAGCAATGTTTATTGATAAGTTAGACATGTTTTAATAAGGCAGAAAGCCTAAAATAAGAGTGGAGAGGGAGGAACACGGAGCGATGTCCGTCCCCTCTGAGCGCTGGCAGGCAACTGAGGGAGTCTGCTCCTGATGGTGGAAGACCCTCCCAGTGTGAGTGAGGACCGCCGCCGGGCGAGGTGGAGTATGGACCCGCCCAAAACGGGGGAGTCCACTCTCACTGTATGTAGAGGACAGATAGAGGTTTGAGGCAAACATATTGTGATTATTTTTGTTTATGTGTTAAAGGGGAAACATTTTTATTGGAGTGTCGATGGGTTGCAGGTTTGTCTTTGGGGAAGAAGTTGTTCAGAACTTCGAAGCCAGCACAGAAGTAGTAGTTGATGAGACTCCAAGGTGGTGGAGCAGAGGACCTCGAGCTGTGAGGAGAAGCAGTGAAGAGGAGTGTCATGTGCTTCTGTAGAGGTGGTGAAGCACCATAGTTGCTCGAGGAAACCTCATGGTGTAGCAGCCAAGAGAGCTGTGGAGGAACCTAGCCGAAGGGTGAAGCACCGTAGTTGCTCAAAGAAACTTCATGATAGCGGCCTGGAGGAGCTGCAGAGGATCCTGGTAGTGAAGCCCGGAAGAACCTAAAGATATCAGGGTAGTGAACTTCCAGAGGTGGAGGGGAAGTTCTGGTGGATTACTTGTAGGGAGTTGATAGTGTTTGGTTGTCATTAGTGTGCAAGACGCAGTGAGAGGCGAGTGGTTGTTTGAATTCTTATGTCAAGGAGTGATTTATTCTGAAGTTTAGAGTTGCAGTCGTAGGCTTGATTACCTACAGATGTATGTGTTCGAGGACTGATAGCGTGATCGATTGATCATTGTTGTGTACCAAGGAACATTTATACTGATATATGTTATTGCATTCACATGTTGATTTTCGTTGTACACATTTATAGATACTTATATATATTCTCTTGCTGATGGTGCAACAGCGTATGTAGACTTGATCAACTTAAGGAGGTTGATAGTATCAGGTGGTGAAACAGGAGATAGGACACCACTTGATAAGCTGATGATAGAGTTCTGATGATGTTGGAGTGCAACCTGATTGTAATAGTATAGAGTATAGGATTCATTATTACTGTATGTGTGTATGTATTGTGTATGTGCTTTGTCCAGTAAATGTATCCCAATTTGCCGGTGTTTGCCCTTGTCCTAGTGAGGCTTCCCAGGAGGTAGTAAAGAAGGAGAGAGAGAGAGAAAGAACCAAGAACCACTGCTGTGGACAGGGTAGAAGGTAATACTAATAAGTCAAAGGGGGATTGAGGAGATCATGTCACCTAAGGAGAGAGTGGGGAGTCACAGCGGCTCGAGTGGGTGTGTGCACGTGACAACGAGGCTAAGTGTTGGAGCTGCATCCCCTAAACGTGTGACGTTGAGCCCCTCTCCAAGAGCCAGAAGCGCCAAGGGTGATCTCCTAGTGAGGTGTAAGCACTCTACTGAGTTGTGGGTTGGGTTGTCCGTAAAGAAGGATCAACGACGACAACATCAAACCAACCCACAGACTATAATAGTATATAATAATACTGATTTATTATAATACAATAGTATTGTATTAGTGTTGGAAATTTCCAACATAACTCCGGGAGGGGGGGGGGGGAGATTTCTCGGGTCGCAGTGCAATGTTGAGTACTGACATACCTATCCCGAAGTTAGTATTAATGTTAGTATGTTAGTACACACAACGGATGTCCCGTAATTGTCAAGGACATACAAGAAATTTAAGTCTTGCAAGGAAATTCATGTTGAATGGAACATGTTATTGGGAATCATCTAAAGTTAATGACTAATAAAGCCTACAATAAACTCTGGGACTGGTGTCGCTATGACATGCAATGTTTATGTTACTAAGTCTTAAAGTCTTGTAAACTCTTAGATACTCTAGACGAAATAATGTTATAGTAGATAGCCTATACAAACAAATTAAGGATTAAACATTGAAATATTAAATGATTAAGTTATCTGCAATCAGGAACCCTCTAAAGCTTACAATAAACTCAACAACTAGGGTCGCAGTGACATGTAATGGTGTATTACGTAGTTGCTGAATTGTAGGCAAACTCAGAAAAAGTTCCTAAGAACTGATAACATTATTGTATAAGTTGTATGCTACATTATTATACAGTAAAGTATTATTGGATCATTTAAGATCAAGGAGACTATGACACTACAGTAAGGTCACTGTCTAGGGTCGCTGTGACTTGTAACTATTGAGTTACTAGACAATAACATCACGCAGCATCATGATCACCCCAAAATCAAATGAGGAAATTTAATTTAATATGTACTGCCGTGCAGTAGTCATTCTGACTGATGGTACAACTAAATTGCTAACTAGCTAAAATAGTGTAATATTAGAGAACTGAAAAGGTTTACTCATTAAAATCAAGGAAGATTCTGAGTCGACAGTGAGATTAGCAGCCTAGTCATTCTGACTTATGAGCTAATTGAATTGCAGCTCATAGGCTTGACACTGTAAACTGATTAATACATCCTCAACTTTTAGATGAAAATTGAGTTTATTAAATCAGTCTCTTTAAGTATAGTCAACTGTAATTAATTGTGAGTACAGACTAGGCTAGTACTCAGTTGACACTAACTAAAGTCCCTAAACCTACCTAAATAAATGGTTTAAATTTCTAACCTACCTAAGTAGAGGACTAAGCTAATTGTGATAACTCACTAATTCTTAGTGGAGTTACTCTAGCTAAATTGTGAGCAATAATGTACTCAAATTAACATTGGGAGCTGTATTGAGCTCATTAACAGGTTGAGCTATATTGAGCTCGTTAACATGGGTAGCTATATTGAGCTCATTAAGCATGTTAACAGGGCGAGTTATATTGAACTCGTTAACAGAGTTAACAGGGTGAGCTATATTGAGCTCGTTAACATGGGGAGCTATATTGAGCTCATTAAGCATATTAACAGGGTGAGTTATATTGAACTCGAATTAACGAGGTGGAGCATTGTATCGTTCAATTATCATGGCGAGTAATATTGAGCTCGTATTCGCATGGGGAACAATAAAGCACTCAATTATTACGTTAATTCAAAAGGCGAGCTATATTGAGCTCATTAAGCATGTTAAGTAACAATGCTGATGGTTTTTAATGATAATGCATTAAACAAAGGGAAACCTAAGGTTGCTGGAAATTTAATTACTGCCACGATTAATCCTATTCAAAGATAATTTATAACATTTTCCCAACCTAAACGTTTCACGGGTTATTAGTTCTCTGTAGAGTCACTTACCTATTGGTAAGTTTGCAAGTTTGTTCGTGCTGCGCTCCTACAATAATCAAGCAGAAACGAAAGAAAAACGGCTCAAACAAAAATTGATGCAAGTATTTTCACTAACTCTTAGTGCAGAAAACATTATATTAAGAAGGTTTTCTTGGCAAACCTTAAGCGCAGGTATTTTGGACCTTGGTCCCAGTGAATATATAATTATAGGAGTTGTTTGATGACTTCACAGTATTGCTAAATTCAGGAAATGCTAGATGCATTGATTGCTAGATTCTCTAGCCTAATATTATTAATTACCTAGGGAGTGCTAGATTCTCTAGCCTAATATGATCAATTACCTAGGGAGACTGAGTATGGTCAATTATTACTTGTCGAGAATAATTCTAGGTCTGCAGTGGATTCAATGGCTTGGTCGCTGTGACTTGTACTTGTTTAGGTACGGACCACTGGTTTTCCACCGAGAGCTTTGAAACATCTCGGCGAATACTAATTGCACTACATTCAATCTGGGTTTATTACTCACCTGTGTTTCTCATTTTAGCTTGCTGCTGGAGAATTGATTTACTGCTGACTAATTTGTTATTGTTGGCAGGCTTAGGCTTGTTCACATTCAGAACTTTACCAGTAAGTAAGTAGCCACCTGCAGATTGGAGCATATTCATGCCCAATCGTTTAACATGTCCAGTTATGAATTGGTAATAGTAGTCTGCTCCTACTAGTACATCTACATTGTTAAGGCGGTCAGACGTTAACTTATTGTCAGCCAAATTAATTTCACGTTCCTGCAGGAAGTGGGCTGTGTACCCCAGACCCTTAATATTTAGGTCAAAAGGTATTTGATCTACAACAATGGCTTGGACAGCCTTGACATGACTACCTAGTCGTACAAGCGCTTGAACTACTGAGTATTCATGGGTTCCTCGATTTATCATGAACCCTGACAAGTTTAATTTTACCTGTCTGATTGGTTGTAAATTGAGTGCCTCTGCCGCTTTTTGAGTAATGAAAGTTCTCTGGGAACCTTGATCAAATAGTCCACGAGTGGTGATCTTGGCTCCTCTGTTCTTTACTTGAAGTTGGGCAGTAGGCAAAGCAGCATCCACTTGAGATGCTTGTGAAGTTACGTTGTACACATCTCGCACCTTTCAGCACTGTACTGGTGTAGATTCTCTACCTCCTATTCTATGATTGACATAATTTGTCCTAACTAATTTGCACAGTGCAGCATGATGCTTGCCTCTTCTACACCTATTGCAGGTGTTCAGTGGGGTGTCACAGCTATTAACATTATGTGATTTGAGACACCTAGTACATTTGTGTAACTGTTTGAGTCGTCTGACTCTTGTGTGTCTATTAGGGTAATTGATACATCTGTACAGAGAATGTTTTTGATTGCAAAACAGGCATATTCCCCATCCTACAGCTCGTTTAGGGGTTACCGGTTTAGGTAAAACAATACCTGCAGGTTGTGATGGTTTTGTTGCTTGCATTCGCTTGTTATCGATTCTCTTGTGAGTACTTGGTGTACTCTGGGGAGCCATTACTGGGCTCTTGGGAGTGCTCTTTGGACTATTAGGTCTCTTAGGAGCAACTGTGGAGTTATTGGGAGTGCTCTTTGGACTATTAGGTCTCTTAGGAGCACCTGTGGGGCTCTTGGGCCTTGCTGATGAATCAGTGTTTAACTTATTGTTATTACATCGATTATTAGTACCCTTATTACCTGGTGACAGTGTCACTTTAGGAGTTTCAGGTAAGGAAACTGATGTGGGTACAGTTTTGGTGCATTCAGAAGAGGCATTAAGTGCCTGGTTTGCTGAAAGATTGCATATATTGCGCAAACCTGCAAATATATCCTGCATTGACAGGGCATTACCCTTCTGGTATACATATAATTTATTGAGTGTGTCACCAGACAATTTTCTTTGGATGATAATTTTAGTCATCCACTCAGCAGTTGGATGATCCACCTCTTTACTGAAGGAATTTAACAGTGACTCAAGCTGAAAAATAAAGGCTTGTAAATAGTCAACTGATTGTTCTGGTGGAGACAAATCTAGTAATTGGTGTACAAGGTTTATAACAGTCTTCTCATTGTTAGCACTTACTCTAGAAGGCTGGTGTGAGTAATTGTGACCATTACTTTTGTTGCTTAAGGCTTCTTGCTTAGCCTCAGCTTTAATTACAGCTTCGGCTGCTGCTGCAGCATTAGCTTTATCATTTTCTGGTTCAGATTCACTGATTATTACAGCTTCACTAAGAGTTTCATCTGCAGCTTCACTTGTTTCTCTGGGTTCCTGTGAGGAGCTAGTTAAGTCAGTAGCCTCATGCATTGAATTTATAGAATCCAGGGAACATTGAGAAGAGCTGTCAGAAAATTGATCAGACTCTGTAAATAAATCATTACGTGAAGTTGTATTAGATGAGATGTTAGAAAATGAAGGTTGAACTTCAGTTGTTGATCCTGTGTAGTGATCAGTATTGATTAGAGGATTCTCCTCATTTTGAGGTAGCTCATGTATTTCATCTGAGCTGGGTGCTTGCTCGGGTGTAGGTCTATTAAAGATCTGTTCTATCCACTCAGGAACATTTTGTGTCGCAAGCACTGTGTTATATTGATCTAACTTGTTTTGAATTTAATTTCATAGCTGGCAAGATCAGATTGTATCAGACGCAATTCGTCTGGGTCAGTATTACTGCCAAGGAGTATGTTCCTATAAGACTCGATTGTATCCTTCACCTGGACATATTTTTGGCTAGCCACCTTTGTGGAAATGTTTAGGTCGAAGAAGTCAACTGAGTTGGTTTCTAAACAGTTATCACATTTGTCAAGTAGTCTTGATAGGTGATTTTGAAGACCTCTCAGGCCAATACAGATTCTCCCTAATATTGCAGGAGTAGCCATTCTGGCTGTAAATTTGAGCCTTATAGGGCTTATATAGCTATTTGGACAGCTATGGTACTTGCTCCTATATGTAGAGCAGGTATAATTATTGACAGCCTGATATTTTCTTGAGGCTGATAGTAATTTACCTCATTTAGAGGTTAGCTACCTACCTAATAATAAGCAACTAAGATTTGAGTGGTACCTTGGTCTCACTACAGGTGTTCCTTAGCTTAGCTCTTCAAAATCAGCCTTGGATGAGTAGTGAACTTACAGTAACACTCAAAGATGTACATGGAAATATACAATAAAATATAATTACGCAATAAATGGTTAATCCCACCCATTTGGGTGAGCACTACATAAAATAATAATGCACCAGCACTGTCTAACAGTACTAGTTAGGTAATAATCCTACTTATTAATGCAGCTAATGGTGTAGACTGGATTTGTACAAATCTTAGTATCGTGTCAGTCTGAAATATCCTACCTCTGTTGGGTTGGCATAATAACTACAATAAATGTGGTGCAATAATGTGCAAATAGTTCTATGTTTTTGGATTTTGTAATTTTATATAATATATACACTGGTAGAAATTGTGTGTCTACGAAATTAAATGAACATAAGAGAATTAATTGTGTTTGGCAAGTATTCTACTGCCGTAAATAATATTGAACTCCTGAATGTACTTCCTAATCGTGGAATATAATGTTATCAGGGTTAGTAATGATTAATTAGTATGGGATCAGCAATTTGTATTAGTATACTGGATCCTAAAATGTTAATGAATCCACTGACTTGAGTGAATCAGTAATTATGGAATGAATTCAGGCTATAATGGACAGTCTGCTGACAGCCGTATATTGAAATACTTGTATAGCCCAATGATGGTTAACACATAATTGGTGTTAGTGATTAATTAATATACAAGTTATGAGCTGTTGCTCCTCGTGACCTGAAGATTCTTACCTCAGTATGAGGTATAGGCATAAGTGTTGTGGGTAATTTACTGTGTCCCACGAGTGCTACCTTGTACATGAGGTATAAGTAGCAAATGAATTGGTGTGAATTAGGCTAACCTATGTGGTACACTGTCGGTAGACAATTAATAAATGTGGTTAGTGTAGACTACTTCACACGGTGATTAGTTATTACTAATTAGTATATATCCGGTTTGATAAGGACCATAATGTGGGATATCTGGGGCTTGACTCAATTTTTTTAATTATTTAATTTAATAACGAAGGACCACCCACTTTTGAGAAAAGAGGGAAACTGATAAAAAGTGATCATTAGAAACACAAGGAAGAACCAGTGTCTATGGACAAATATTAGAAAGAATAATCACTTAAATAAATAATGAACTGTATGGTTAATTAACTAAAGTCAGAGCTTCAAACACCTACATTGGGGGGGTATTGCTAGAACTTCATATACGTCTAGGAACTAGTGTGGTTCGTGCACCAGTTCATTGTGGAATAAAGAACATTGTGACCAAATTATTATAGAATCAATAGGTAACTTCAAATAGAAAAGATTAATGATTGTTAGAATTAAAAAGCAATCATCTAAGTAAACACATCCATCTCCAGTTCACATGGCAAGTATGTGGGACATTTGGGGCTTGACTATTTATTTAATTATTAAAGTAATGAAATCAATTACGAAGGACCACCCGCTTTTATAGTAAAGAGGGAAACTAATAAAATGTGATCATTAGAAATTCCTGTAAGATCCAGTGTCTATGGATAAATATTGGGAAGTATAATCACTTAAATAATTAATGGGCTGTATAGATAATTAACTTGAATCAAAGCCTCAAACACCTACATTGGGGGGGGGGGGGGTATTGCTAGAACTTCATATACGTCTAGGAACTAGTGTGGTTCGTGCACCAGTTCATTGTGTAATAACCTAATCTTATGACCAATTAAAGAAATCAATAGAAAATTTATCACCAGTAAATATATAGATCATTAACATCAGAAATTAATCATTATAAAAAACACGTATTATCTCCAGTGCACACAGTATTCCATTAAGTGATAAATAAATAATGAGAATTTGAATAATCAAAGGAATACGAAAAGTCTTAGCTTGAAGACGACTTCAAAGACATCAGTTACGAATCATCCTCGAGTTCTCCGGAATTCCCTGTAGAACACTGGGAGATGAACAACACTGGTAAGGTAACAGCTCGTGGATTACTCACACGCGAGCTGTAATTTAAGGGATATTACGTAGCAATGTACTAGGCTACTAAAATATCTATATTCAAGGAAATGGAAAATTAATTAGTTAGAATACTAACATGGGTTTGGTTTAAGTTGCTCGATGTAACGACAAGCTACCCCGCCTTATACAATCTCTAATGATGCATCAAAAGGGAGTTATATATACTTAGCTAAAAGGGTACCGATTAAGTTGAAGCTTGCCGAAACCGCGTCACAAGCTCCACTCTCACAATGGCAAACACGTGGTTGATAGCTTGGCTAGAATGTCGACGCGTTTATCTGGCTGGTCACGACAGATCACGTAGAACAAATTAACTAGTTCTTTGATAAGTATCAGGTTAATTCTTGCTGACAACTTCACCGTAACGTGTCCTAGACTCTGACACCAAAACAAGTTGCTCAATTCCGCAACAAGTAACTTCACGCCGCACGCTGGCGACTTCTTCTCCTCGAGCAGCTGTTGCCACACACACAACACAATGGCATCTCCCTCCCCGCTCGCGTCCCGCATTCGCCACAGAAATTATTTATCACGAATAATATTTTGCGCAGTTGTGGCTAAAATGCTTTAATAAAGACTGGGTTGTAATTCTAGGGAGTTAAATATTATTACTTTCTCGTCTTATGGTAGTAAGCAAGAAATGGAGAAGATTTTAGTTTTCTCCATGGCATTCACGCGTGACGGTAAATTTATTACTTGATAACAGTTGTAACTAAAAACTCTCGATTTGGAATTATTTGGGAGTTATGTTATCCGTAAATAATTATCACACTGAATACTGATGATTTTAGAGAATCACATTCAATTCTCTAACACACTGGATATAAATGTGTTTAACTAGGTAGAATCTGACGCAATACTGGAGCTTGGTTTCGTAAGAATTCCAGCATTATTGTACAGACAATTATTAGTTCATGTGAACACTACTGTTAGTTAATTTTAGTTACTACAGTAATTAGTATATTTTAACACTAGTTTATAAGAATAATACAATAATATTGTATTAGTGTTGGAAATTTCCAACAAAGTACTCAATATGATATTATGGATATGTATAATAAATTGGAGCAATTAAATGTGTACAAAAAGTCTTAGCTTTAAGACGATTTCTATGACATCGTTCGTGCTTCATCCTCGTGATCTCAAGATCTCCATACAGAAGCCCTTAGAGGTGAATAACACGAATGTAGTTAACGGCTCGTTGGCTCCTCACATACGAGCTGTAATTTAAAGGATATTACGTAGCATTGAACTAGGCTACTTAAATCTCAATATTTATGAAATAGAAAATAAGATTAATGCGGTACTAACATTGGATTTTTGGTCGTCTTGCTATGTAACAACAGACTGCCCACGAAATATTCAATCTCTAATGATGCATCAAGAAAGAACTATATACTTATCGTGAGTGCAGTGTATGCTGAAGTCTGCCGGTATCGCGTCTCAGCCTCAAACTTCCACAATGTGGTACACGTGGTTGAGAGTTTGGCTTGATTATCGACGCGTTATTATTTGACCGAGCGCTGTGGATCATGTGGAAGAATAATTATTCGTTCTAAGCTGAGTATCAGTGTAATTCTTGCTGATAATCCCAACGTCACGTGTCTCAGACTCTGACCCCACGACTTTCCTGTCCAAGTACGTGTGCTCGCTGCTCACTCCGCAACACGAGCTACCGCCACACACACAATGGCGTCCCTTCCTCTTCTAGGGATTTAAATATTATTGCTTTCCCGTCTTATGGTGGTAAACGAGAAAGGGAGAAGATTTTAGTTTTCTCCATGGCATTCACGCGTGACATTAAAACTATTCCTTGATAACAATTGTAACTAAAAACTCTCGATTTAGAATTATTTGGGAGTTATGTTATCCGTAAATAATTATCACACGGAATACTGACGATTTAGAGAACCACATTCAATTCTCTAGCACACTGGCAATAAATGTGTTTAACTAGATATAATCTGACGCAATACTGGTTTGATTTCGTAAGAATTTCAGAATCCATATGTATATATAATGGTTAGTTTATGTGAACATTACTGTTAGTAAGTTTTAGTGACTACTGTAGTTAGTATATAATACTGATTTATTATAATACAATAGTATTGTATTAGTGTTGGAAATTTCCAACACTGGCCTGTAGTTCAGTGCCTCTTTTCTGTCGCCCTTTTTGTATATTGGGACTACATTAGCCGTCTTCCATAATTTCTGGTAGGTCTCCCGTTCCCAGTGACCTACTATTCTCTATGGGGAGTGGCAAACAGTGCTCCTGCACACTCTTTCAATACCTATGGTGAGATTCCGTCTGGCCCAACAGCCTCTCTCACTTCCAGCTCCAATAGGTGCCTCTTGACCTCATCTTTTGTAATTTCGAACCCTTCCAAGGTCACCGGGTTGGCTGCCACCTCTCCTAGCGCCGTGCCCTCTCCTTGTTCTATTGTAAAGACCTCTTGGAATCTTTTGTTGAGTTCGTCACACACCTCTGTCATTCGCTGTACCTGTCTTCACCCGTTCTAAGTTTCATCACCTGTTCCTTCACTGTTGTCTTCCTCCTGATGCGACTGTAGTAGCTTTGGTTCTGTCTTGGCTTTATTAGCTATATCATTTTCATACCTTTTTTCAGCTGCTCCTCTAACACTAACATACTCGTTCCTGGTTCTCTGGTATCTCTCTCTACTTTCTGGTGTTCTGGTATTACGGAAGTTCCTCCATGCCCTTTTGTTCAGCTCCTGTGCTTTCATACATTCCCTATTAAGCCACAAATTATTCTTTTGCTTCTCGGTTTTTTCCTGTCGGGCTGGGACAAACCTGTTTATTGCCTTCTGACATTTTTGGGTGACACAGTCCATCATGTCTTGTATGGACTTCGTTCCGAGTTCTGTGTCCCAGTGTATATCCCATAGGAATTTATTCATCTCATAGTTTCCTTTTCGGTACGCCATGCCTTTGTTTTCCAGTTCTTTTTTGGGGAGATAATTCCTAGCTCAACCAGGTACTCAAAGCTCAATACACTATGATCACTCATTCCCAAGGGGGCTTCCAACTTAACTTCCCTTATATCCGACTCTTTAGGGTAAATATCAGATCAAGCAAAGCTGGTTCATCCTCTCCTCTCATTCTTGTCGGTCCCTTGACGTGTTGACTTAGAAAGTTTCTTGTTGCCACGTCCAGCAGCTTAGCTCTCCATGTGTCTGGTGCTCCATGTGGGTCTCTGTTCTCCCAATCTATCTTCCCGTGGTTGAAATCTCCCATGATTAGTAGTCTGGATCCGTTCCTGCTAGCCACAGAAGCTGCTCTCTATTATATTGATGGTGGCCATGTTTCAATCATATTCCTGTCTGGGTATTCTGTCATTTGGTGACGGGTTATATATGACTACTATGATTTTCTGTCCTCCAGTTATGGTACCTGAAATGTAGGCACTCACTGAAACCTTCACAGCTCTGATTAACCATTTCTTCAAAACTCCAATCTTTTCTTATCAGCAAAGCTACACCACCACCTTCTCTCTTTTTCCTCACTACATAGTAGTCTTGTGGAAACACTGCATTTGTTATGGTTTTCGTTAGCTTTGTTTCTGTGAGTGCTATTATGTCTGGGTTCTCTTCCAGTGCCCATTCTCGAGTTCACTTGTTTTAAGTCTTTTTTTTTTAAGTATTCCCCCTCCCCCCGTCTTTTCCAACAGTTACCTCACCATGAAGACAACTTGCAGTTTTTTTTTTTTTTTTTTTTTTGTGTGTGACTGGCATTCCATCTACCTAGAGAGACTGCACTAACACCTATTTTTCTCGTTACACACTCTGTATGCAATCATACACAGACTCAAAAGTTGCACTTCAAATATTAGGAAAAAAACAGTGGAAAGACAACGTGGAAATAATTACCACAATTTTGTATCTTGAGCAGTAGCTAAAGGCAAAAGAATCAACATAACCCTAAACTGGACCATAACATACATAACCCACCCCACTACACATACCCACCATCACCCACTTGGTCCACACCAGCAAGCCTGAGTAACTTCACAAGACATCCATCGCCACTAGGACCCGTTGAGGGGTTTTAACAACAACAATGCACGACAAACGCCTAAAAGTCAGGACTCGCCCCATGGACGGCCACGCTTTCACCAAAAGCGAAGTCCTGGAGATTTAAAAGCCGTCGGATTACACCCATCGACCTTGGTCAAGGTGAGAATATTGTTCTCCATTTCTTATGTGGAGGATCTCTTAAAAAAAAAACTATTAAAATTCTATTGCACACTTCGCAAAGTGCACCACTTCTTTCCTCTCTTCCCACGTTAGTGCACCACCGTCCGAACAGTCTATAAGCAGGATCAGTAACGTCACTGAATCACGGACCAAGAGCAAACTGAGATCATTTCCAAGATCGAGTTAGAAAACCCGAATCTGGGGGTATTCGATGTCATTCTGCAGCAACGATACCGACGATGACAAGCGCACCATGAAGATATCCTTCACCACCTTAGCCGCGGCTAATTAGGCTGCCATACATAGTCTCCACTGCTTATGCATCAAGATTCCTCCTTGCCAAGTGAAGAAGGAACGATTCCATGAGCAACAGGGTGTTCGGTGCTACGATTACTCCCACCCAACCATCAAGTGTCAGCACCCCATCCGAAAGTGCAGCCTTTGCGCGCAGGACCATCATTACTCCATTTGAACCCATCGCTTCCTTCTCTGCAACGGCAATCAACCTGCAATTTTTTCACCACTGTGCTCCCCCCCACCCCTCTGCAGACATGAAAGAAAAACATAACCCGGTTGAAATTAAGAAAGCCAACCCTCCTAAGCCCGCCCCAGAGCCCTTGATGCTACACCCATCATCTCAACTCTCATCAACCAACCAGAAGATTCCCAGTCTTATCAAACAGTGGTTCCTCCCACCAGTCAACTCAGCCTTCACAATGGAGAGCCCCAAGGCCCAACCAGCACCCTTGCCGCCTCTTGCATCATGTGCCGGCATTATCCGTGGGGTCTTGTACGTCTAGCGGAGAGGCTTGCCGGACCCGACAACCACCGATTCGTCAGGGAACTGAATGTGTTGTACCTTGCCAATGGCCTGGACCCCCATCATAGCCCCTGACGCAAGTCTCTCTACCTCCCCTACCACACAGGGTCTGTCACAAGGTCTGCCGTTAGGTCGATCTCAACTCAGACGTCAGCTCTACTACAGACCCAGGCTGCATATACAACAGCATCTTCCAATCCAGCCCCAAAAACTATCTCCATCTCAGCAGAGGCTCTCTGAGACGTGCTCTCTCCGACCACAAACACCACCACCACCGTGACCGAACTAGCTTCTACCACAACTCATGGACTCCAGAGCCAGCCTTAACCTCAGGCTGCGAGACAAAAACTACCAACAACGAACTATGCCACAGACTCCTCAGACGAGGAAATTTCAGAAAGAGCTCTATTGCCACAACACTTCCCCTACTCTGTACAAGATCTCCTCATGAAGGTCACATCACCGGACTCCAATGACAACACAACCATGTCAACTAGCAGCAAGACTCAGACTAAGAAAAAACCAAGATCTAGAAGCCTTCATTAACTCACCAGCTCTATAATTGGCACAGCTTGCCCTCAGTAACCCCCCCCCCCCATCCATTTACAGACCTCCAGTATCAGCTATTGGTAATGGCTCCAAAGAGCCTCCACTTTCGTGTTATTCATGTCCGTGCCACCTTTTGGGTGGCTTAATCTTTATCAATCAATCCATTTGGTCACCACACTATTTTCTCACTACACACAACACCTCATCACTCCACGTCAAACATACATCTTTGCTGCTGACCCAAGATCCTATAGTCCAGGACCCAACTGCCCCATGTTGCATTGGGTCAAAGTCAGCCTCCAGGAGAGCTTTGTTCTCTCTACCGCCGATATTTTAGCCCAAATCTCCACCGCCAACGTCTCACCGGTCGACATCCTGGAGACAAGACAACGTGTTCACCTGGATTTTTCCCATTGATTCGGACCTTGAGAAGATGTTCACTACCACCGCCACGACGGCCCTGCAAGACGCTGGCATCACCCACATGCGACCACGACACTACTTGGTGGATAGGACAGTGTTTGCCAGGAATGGTTTACATGGCTCACCGACCAAAGCGACGACATCCTCGCCAGCATCAACGATCAGAACCCGACGTTGACAGCGGCAGCTGTAAAAAACCACCTCCAATGCCGAGTGCACAGGGATCACCATACTACCTACCCAAGTGACTATAGAACACTTCACGGAACTCCGGCAGTGCTTCAAGTGCTACCAGTACTCCCACTACACCAGGAAGTGCACTGAGCGTGTGCAGAGATGCAGCGTCTGTGCCCAGAACCACCACTATACAGACTGAACATCCTCCCACCGACGCTGCCTGTTCTGTAATGACCAACACTGCAGTCTTCTCTGGCAGGAGGAAATCCAAAAGATGACAACCCCTTCCTCCTCCACCATACCTCGACCAGCAAATCCACTGCCGTCTGAATTCCAAGTCTTACCCGGAAACACGCACGTGGGAGTCCCTTACCATTGCCTGTCCCTTGGGGATGAAACACCCAGCTTACTGCACCACCTCTGACCACACCATCACTGGTCCAGCCTCCTGCCTCCATCAAGATCACCCTTTTATTTAACCCGTTCTTGCGCTTTCGTATAGTCAATATTGACTTATTAAATACGTGCATATGTGGCACTCTTATTTATTGTGAATATTTTAGTTTACCTTGAAAAGCTTCATAGAAAACACCGACCTTACCTAACCACCTTAGTATGTTAAGATAAGCATCTTATTGCTTTGTAATTACAATTATTACATAACCTATTATAGGTATAGGTTAAGATAAGCATCTTATTGCTTTGTAATTACAATTATTACTTAACCTATTATAGGTATAGGTTAAGTAATAATTGTAATTACGAAGCAATAAGATGCTTATCTTAACATACTAAGAAGGTTAGGTAAGGTCAGTGTTTTCTATGAAGCTTTTCAAGGTAAACTAAAATATTCACAATAAATTAGTATGTCACATATGCACGTATTTAATAAGTCAATATTGACTATACGAAAGTGCGAGAACGGGTTGCTTTTATTCGTCCTTCGCCTCGCCGACAAAATAGCGGGCAACGACATTACCCGCTACATCCACGTCATCAGCAGGCTGCTCGTCATGAATGGACTTCCAACAGATGCTATACCCGATGACCTTCCAGCTTCTAAAACGGCTACCGAACCCTCCGTTCTGGGTATTTCTGAGTCAGCCCCCAGGGAGCCCTCACCATCTCAGTGACTCCACAGTTTTCGAGCTTGTCCCACTGATAGGAACGGCAGCAACACCCAGGACAACTGACCAGAATGACGAAGCCGGCTCCGAAAACAACTGACTCGACCGACTTCAAAGACGAACCCAAGGAAGCCGACCACGATGACTACCGACACCCATGTTTCAGCAAATGTCTCTGGCTCTCCTTCCCCTCATGCAGCCGCCCGAGCACCATGTCTTCTTCTAGATCCCACACTGGCACCAACAAGACTGAAATGTTCCCATGCTGTCTCCTCTGGGTATATCCATCGTAGCTGCCGGATATACTTTCCAAGGGGGACAGCCAGCATACCTCCATAATCCACAACTACCACCGAGTTTCATATCGCTTAGAATACAAGTGCAGGGAAGCAGGACTGATCCTTCACATGGTCGTCCCTCAAGAACGTCTTGACAACCTCTGCTATTATGGTACCTTAAAGGAAATTCGACCAGACTACCAACTTCGGGGAACTGGGAAAATGAAACCAAACCCTTTAACACTGACATCTCCCCCTAGACTGGCCGATTGTAGCCAGGGGCCAGATTCACGAAGCAGTTATGCTAGCACTTACGAACGTGTATATCTTTCCTCAGTCTTTGACGGCTTTGGTTACATTTATTGAACTGTTTACAAGCATGAAAACTTCCCAATCAACTGTTATTGTTATAAACAGCCTCCTAGTGCTTCGGAGCACATTAACTGTTTAATAATTGTAAACAAAACCGCCAAAGATTGAGAAAAGATGTACAGATTCGTAATGCTTGCGTAACTACTTAGTGAATCTGGCCCCACCCCTGCTGACTCCTGTGGCACTCGACTGTGAGCAACGTGTGTACCATCAATTCACCGGTCAGACCAGCCTCATGGTATTGGCTTGGATTGACACTTCCACAGACCCCATCCCCAAATCTCCAGTATCAGCAATTGGTACAGATAATGGCTAAAAGAGCCTCCACTTATGGGCTCACCATAGCCCGTGCTCTAGGAACTTTTGTTCTGAGTAGCTGAATGTAAAAATAACAACCATTTGGTCTAACGGGCTATTCATGCCCGTGCCACTTCTTGGGTGGCTTAACCTTCATCAATCAATCCATTTGGTCACCATAGGTTCTACCGACCATGAGTCTTCAACTACACATCTGACTATTTTCCACTATCCAACATTTAAGCAAGTGACGCATTGTTATTTAGAGCAGTGCAGCTAGATCAGTAAATCATCGACAGTTCGAGTGCATCACTTTACTACTTGAAAAATGTGGAGATTATACTGCATTTCTGTAGTGATGGCGACTGCAGTTATGAAGGCTTACATATATGGAAAATATGAGTCTCGGGATCCTGAAGAAAGTGTCAGCTGGAATTCGTTTATGCCCATAGAAACCTTCTAGGAAAGAGCACAAACTAAATCCCAGTTTGCCTTACAACTTCAAAATCTATTTCTGGAACATTTGAAAGCGAAGAAAATTTCTGCCCGCGCTGTCCAACTTGCTAGATGTACCACCAGAGGTCGTGAAAGATGCCAAACCCATCCAGATGCTCAACATGCTTAAAGCAAAACGATCGTCAAACAAATTAACTCATGACATTACTTGACATACCATCATAGAGGAAGGCGACTCTCCTGATGCTCATCTTCGTCGTGGCAAAATATTTGACAGCCAGACACAAGCGTTCAATCAGTGACATCACACTTGATATCCCAGACTTCTTAAGTGATGGAGAATTGGGATATATATTGAAGTTCAAGGAGGTTGTGCCCCGGACTGAAACTCAAACACTAACAAATAATGTTTGTCAGTTTTATGACAATAACGAACACCTTACATGTGAAATGTCGATGCAGTTGGTGTCACATCTAGACGCTATGGGCGTTCGAGGCCGTTCGCTCAGATCGCTGCAGATAATTACTTTAATTCATGTCTAAATATATTAAAAACCCTAAAAAAGTTAAAATCTCAGATATTCCAAGTTGTAATTTTATTGTTTAATAAACAATGAAATATAAACTATTTATATAATATAATTATGAAATAAAACAATCGATGACCATTCTCAATCGACTTGAGAATGGTCCAGGACGGACAGAAACGTCGTCGTCCCTTCACCTTCTAGTGTGTGGTCTGGTCAACAAATAAAACAAGTTTTAACAACGTATGACTCGTATACCAAATTTAGCATGTAATTCCCTATCATGCAGAGAACCCATGTGTTCTCGCCTCTAAAACCATTTTGTAACAAATGTGTTTTGGGTAAATAATGTATGAAGTCACTTCCTAAACTTAAGCTTTCCCTATGGCTGGGTGTCTTATTTGATATTTACAATGAGGACGACATAACGAAAGACACACAAGCTGAAGCAGTCTTTGATCAACACATCGAGTCTTGGCAGTTTGCTTATAATGAACTTAATAATAAGCAAGAAACACTAACACACACTTGAAACACTTCAGCAGTCACATGCCTGTTATATCAGCACGTCCTCTAGAGTTGCCACGACGGACAATTAAATTGCTGTTTGGAATTTTGACGTTAAAATGGGATACATTATTCGAGAGAACACGTTGATTTCTAACCAACATTGCCCTGAATTTTAACTCTAATCTACAACCTAATTCACAAACCATAAATTATTATTTTTTCTAGGTCGAAAATGATCTAATTTGGTTTCATTATTTCGTGATTATTATTATTAACTTCTTCCATTATTCTTCTATCTAGCATCAGAACAGGATAGAGTAGCCTAAATTACTCTATCCCTGTGAGATGTACTTTGTCTCAAACATACTTTAACTTGCACACATTAATCATGCCACCCCTAACTTTCTGCCTTTGTAAATAGTGTAAGTTAGGCTTTAACAATCTTTCTTCACATAGAAGGTTCTAAATTCTTGGTGTTATTATCATTCTATGTGTTACCACCCTTGAGACTAAATAAGGTTCTTCTCCCCGCAGTGTTAAGAAATAATATTAAATCGGCCTTGCCAATATATGTCTAGGGGTTATAGATACATCACTGCATAAAATGGAGAACAATATATTTATGCTAAGGGGGACAAATATAACAATTAAATGATATAAATAATAGCCAGAAATATTCTTCAGCATGCAATATCATACAATAAAACTAATCATTGAGACATTTGCACTATCACCAGCACATGGATTAATCAATGTAATCTACACAATCATCTAACCAGAAATTTAACATTTATATGGGCTAAAATAACAGTGACCAATGACTTAACAACATGTCTCCTCTCGATCCTAGCCGCCACGCTTCTGCCCCACGCTTTGGTCCGCCGGCCAAGCGTCTACCAAAATATCAACTAAACATCCACATAAACATTGTGGAAATTCTACTAACAAAATGTAGTACTAATATTCAAAACATTATTAATCTTAAGAGTAGTAAACACTGGTACAACACTCAATATAATGACAACTAATAATGGGAATTAATCAAGGTTAAACTATAAACACTCGCTTGACAACAATGTTCCCACACTGGCCATTTTCAAATATGGTCAACCGACCACACGGAGAAACCACATCAGAAATCTAACCCAAAAGCCTCATACAATATAATACAACTCAGGCACACTACAGCATGCTATAATATATGACATACAAAAATCTCATATCATACAACTGGATGCTATATTAATTATAGAATAAGACAATAAAGTAATATAAGAATCAAGTAAGTAAGTAATTATCAAAAGAAGGCACCAAACCGGGAAGGCTATGTAGCACCATCAAATACGCAAAATAATCAGAGGGCGCTAAATATCCCCAAGGATGCCAATACGAGAACAAAAACGCATAAGGCGAACGATATCAAAAGTATCCGAGTCACCAAGAATTCTATCGAGGGACAGGTGACCGCGAGGGGCGGTCGGAAAGCAATACACACGTGTGGGAACCGACCTGTGAGATTTATATTTATTTAATTTATATGAATTTATATAGAATTTATATTTACGTTAATTTATATACTTCGATAGCAATTTGTATGATAAGTGGACTGAATTTCTGCAATAATCTCTTAATCTCACAAATCGATCCTCTACACATTACGGGGGTTTATTAAATTTATATATATGCAGCCAATCAAACTACAGTAATAGACTACATACATTATTAAACATTGAAGAGGTTCCTTATCTTATTTGTACAGCAGGCCTTAGTCCACCAGGTATAACCAGGATGTAGACACCACATTTTCCCTCTTTGAGGTTGCTTCCATCACCCTGGTAACTGATGCACAAAGCATGCTTCCTCGTATTGACCTGTCAAAAGGGCGCTAGCTGTGAAGCCAGAATCCTAGTATATGACAGGTTATATCAGAGAAAACACTGTACAAGGAACCTTAAAGACCTGGCTTAATTACCTTTAGTTTGAGGCGATCTCGTGCTCTAACCGGATTACCCTATATCCACTGACATTAATGGCCATAAATGAAAGATAAATGGGTTTCAGCAGAACACTTAACTTGAATTTGTTGACAGTGTGTTGATAATGGTACACCTTTGGTTTCCATAACACTTCGTCCAAGTAAAATTAACAGGAGCCGAATTTGCTCCCGTGAGCCTCTGGTCTTACTATAAACAATGGCTGCCCCTCCTTCCTCACTGACGCCTGGCTAACATTGTCCAGATAACAGAAAGTGATAGAAGGGTCACATTTACTCTACTTTAATATTGATAATTAAGTTAATTTATATGAGATGTTTTTATGATGGTAAAGTCCAAAGACTAATGTATTTAAGAATAATTCCCACCATAATAGGTGGTGAATTATAATAGTATGTGGTAATGATATTCCGTTTTCTATAGACGGTAATTCCACTACAAGTTACGTTTTCTATGGGTAACTTGTTTATACAATACAGCAATATTATGGCTGTATGATTATTAAATGGTGTCGGATTTTCCGACAACACGCTCGTCCTGGAAGTCAGGACATTCAAGAAGGACATGCACGACCGTAAGAGGGACAATGCAACTAGGACAATAAGGAGCAGGGCGGCGCTCCATCAAGTGACCATGGGTTAAGCGAGTATGGCCAATACGCAACCTCCAAGAGCTGTTTCCCACCGCCGGTTACGGTGGAAGGAGGAAGGCCACGAGGAAACACAACATTTAAGAGTACATAGCTTGTTATCAGTAACAGACAACCAAGAAGCCTGCCAAAGGGTAAGGACTGAGGAATGGATAACCGGGTAAAAGTTGGAGTACGGAATGCCTTTACGAGAGATGGGACAAGAGCGGACAGCTTCCTTGGCGGCAGCATCCGCTCGCTCATTTAAAGACACCAATATGGCTGGGAACCCAACAAAACTCAACAGACTTAAATTTACTGTGAACGAGAAACAGCCAATGCTGTATCTCGACAACTACTGGTTGAACCGGATTAAAGGACCCGAGAGCCATGAGGGCACTACGAGAGTCAACAACAACTACAAAGGAAGACTGACAACGAGAAAGCAGGAGACGAAAAGCATAGAGAATAGCATAAAGTTCCGCTGTAAAGATGCTAGTCTCCGGAGGCAAGCGACACATATAAGTGCGATCAGGAAAAACAACAGTAGCCAACACCGTCCGCTGACTTAGACCCATCGGTGAAGACAGAAACGGAGCGGGAGTGAGAAGAAAAGTTTGAGGAAAAGGTGTTTTAGAACCGTAGGAGGGGTAAAAGCTTTAGTGATACGGGACAAGGATGTACAAAACCGCGGAAGAGGGACCCTCCACGGGGGCAAAGAAGGAACAACACGAGGAGAAACATCAGAAATACGAACGGAAAGAGAATCCTGTAGGCGAGATAACCGGACAGAAAGAGGGAGGTGGTGAAGAGGAACAGGAACCGCAGGAGGGGTAAAAGTTAAAGCACGACAGAGGCGAGAGGAAGGATGTTGCAAGGACTGCGCAAGATAGCGAAGACAGTAGCGATCACGGCGGTCCTGGAGAGACAGGAAGCCAGTGTCAACATACAAGCTAAGGATGGGAGTCGAACGAAAGGCACCAGAACTGAGGCGCAACCCAGTATGGTGCAAAGCATCAAGACGGCGAAGAGTAGGAGGAGAAGCAGACGAGTAAGCTGGGCAACCATAATCGAGCTTAGACAGGACGAGAGAGGAATGTAAAGCAAGGAGAGAGCGCCTATCTGCCCCCCAAGAAGTATGGGACAAGACCCGAAGGAGGGTAAGGGCCTTAGAGCACTCAACACAGAGGTAAGAGATATGGGGAGACCAAGACAAACGAGTGTCAAGGAATAACCCCAAAAGCTTCGCGGAATCTTTGTATTCAAGGGGATGACCATAAAGTGACAAAGAGGGACGAAGAACAACCCGTTTCCGCGTAAAAGTCATGGCACAAGTCTTAGAAGTAGAGAACTTGAAGCCATGATCTGTGGCCCAAGACGACACGGCATCAATTGCAAGTTGAAGCCGGCGTTGAAGGAGAGGCGAATCATCACCCTGACAACAAAGGGTAAGATCATCGACATAGAGAGCGGAGAAGACACCAGAAGGAAGAGAGGAAAGAAGACCATTGAGGGCAACCAGAAAAAGAGTAGTGCTCAGAACACTACCCTGGGGCACACCTTCGTATTGCTGAAAAGAGGGAGAGAGAGCGGTACCAAGGCACACCCGAAAGGAACGACGAGAGAGGAAGCTGCGGAGAAAGAGAGGGAGATGACCACGAAGGCCAAAAGAATGAAGTTGAGATAGGATATGATAACGCCAAGTGGTGTCGTAAGCCTTTTCCAGGTCAAAAAGGACGGCAACAACGGAGGTCTTCGCAGCAAAAGCAGTACGAATATAGACCTCCAAGTTCACCAGGACATCTGTCGTGCTGTGGCACTTGCGGAAACCAAATTGAGAAGGGGAGAGGAGGTGATGGAGTTCCAGGAACCACATCAGACGAACGTTAACCATACGTTCAAAGAGTTTGCAGACAACTTGTGAGAGCAATAGGGCGAAAGTCCTTAGGGGAAGTACCCAGAGACCCCGGTTTGCGAACAGGGAGGACAACGGCATCGAGCCAATCCTCAGGGACTGACGACGACTCCCAGATCCGATTATACAGACTCAGTAAATACTGAGACGTGCTCGGAGGGAGATGGCGAAGCATCTCATAATGAATACCATCGGAGCCCGCCGCCGTAGAACCGCAGAGGGCCAGGGCAGAACGAAGTTCAGAGAGAGAGAAGGGATCATTATATGGAAGCTGAAGATGAGTGCCGAAATCTAAAGGACGAGACTCAAGGACAGGTTTACGAAGAAGGAAAGATAGGGGAAGATGAAGACCAGAGCTAACAGAAGAAAAGTGGGAACCCAGTTCAGAAGCGACCTGCAACGGGTCCGCCACAAGAGTATCATGGAGGTGAAGGACCGGTGAAACATCGGAAATGAACTTACCCGCTATCTTGAGGATACGCTTCCAGATCTGGGCCAGAGGGGTTTCGGACGTAATTGCTGAGACATAAGATGCCCAACATTCACGTTTAGCCGTACGGATGGCCCTACGGGCCACCGCACGGGCCACCCTCCAAAGAAAAGAAAAGAATCGGTCGTCTGCCTACGGCGGTGCCTCTTCCAGGCTGCGCGCTTACAGCGGACAACCCGAGCACAGTCCGCATTCCACCGGGGAACGCACTTCCGTGGACCCCGACAGGAAGAGCGAGGAATAGAACGGAGGGCAGCGTTGAAGACAGTGTCATGAAAGAGGAGGAGAGCGCGAGAGAGAGGCAGAAGGGAGAGGTCAGAGAGAGCAGCACTGAGGGTAAATAGGGTCCAGTCTGCCTTAGCAAAGTGCCACCTACGGAAAGAGAGGGAAGGGCGAAAAGAGAAAAAGGAAACAAGGATGGGGAAATGATCACTTCCATGGAGGTCATCAAGAACCTGCCACGTGAAATCTAAGTAAAGAGATGAAGAGCAGAGAGAAAGATCAAGACAAGAAAGGGTGCGAGTCCGAGAGTCCAAATGAGTGGGCTCACCAGAATTCAGAAGAGACAGGGAAGAAGAGAGGAGAAACGGCTCAAGGAGGCGACCCCGGGTATTCGTCAGAACGTCACCCCAAAGAGAATGACGACAATTGAAGTCACCCAGCAGGAGCACAGGCTCCGGCAAGGAGACTAGGAGGTGTTTCAAATCAGGAAGAGAGCGCGGGACACTCGGGGGGAGATAAATGGAACAAATTGTACCATTTCCCCACAAAGATACGAGCAGCAGAACAATGGAGAGGCGAAGGAAAAAGTAAAGGAACAAAGGGAACATCAGCACGAATCAAGAGAGCAGAAAAATTAGAAGCCCCAGCAATGGCTGGGGGGGGGGGGAGAGAAAGGAATAGCCACGAAAACGACCAGGACGAGCATCAAGCATTGGCTCCTGGAGACAGACACAAAGGGGCGAAAACCGCGAAATCAGAAGTTGGAGTTCGAGGAAATTGGCGTAATAATCTTGAACGTTCCATTGAAGAATGGACAACGACGAGAAGAGAAAGGACAAAAACAGAGAACAAGGAAGAAACAAAGGCAAAAGAGCAACAGAGCACGTTAAAGAATATCAGGGTCGGGATCAGGGTCAGCAAAGTCAGGGTTAGGGGGCATGGGTAAACTGAGCAAAGACGGAGGGAAGGAAACGGGAGAACAGATCAGAGGGTGGAGGGCGGGGTCCGGAGGAGGAGGAGGAGGAAGAGGAGGAGACAACGGAGAGGAGCAGTCAAGGACAGCAGCAGGAAGAGGGGGAGTAGAAAGAGGGGAGCGCACCCCAGCAAGAGCAGCAACCGAAAGGGAAGCAGGGGCCAAAGAAACCTCCATAGGAGGAACAGGGGGCGCAATCACTGAAACGGGAGGGGAAGGAGCAACAGAGCCAGAAGTAGGAGCTGAGGAAGAAAGCGAAGCCTTCTTACCCGCCGGGGAAGAGGAAGGAGAGGAGCCAGGCTTACGCTTCTGACTTAAAGAGACCGGTGTCCCAGCAACTACGTACCGGGCAACGGATTCCAGTGTCTCAACAGGAGAAGCCGAACGAGAGCACACACGACGGCCGTTAGGAGAGCGATGGACATCCGCCCGCACCGACAGGCGGTGGGGAGAGCCGATAGATGGAGGAAGAGAATGGGAAGGAGGATCGGAGGGGGACGAGGAAGAAGACACAGAACACACGACAGACCGGGTAGAAGGAAGGGGAACCCCAGACAGAGGACCAGGAGGAGGATCCTTCGGGAGAGAACCCAAAGGAACAGAGGATGGGGCAGTGGGCGCATCAGGGTCCAAGGCCCAGAAACGGTTGTGAGTCTGAGGAAGGCGGGAAGGACGAGGAGAGGAAGAGCGCAACACGCGAGCATAAGAGATATTAGCATAAGGCGGGAGCCGGCGATCCTGGCGTCTCGCCTCAGGAAAAGATAAACGCTCCCGGTGCTTCAAGTTGAGGACGGCTGCCTCAAGCTTGTAATGGACACACGCACGGGAGAAGGTAGGATGGGCCTCACCGCAGTTGAGGCAACGAGCCTGGGGAGAAGTGCACTCCGACTTGGAGTGACCTTCGTCACCACACAAAGGACAGAGAGAGACAGTCCCGGAGCAGCGGAGGGCACCATGCCTAAACCTCCAGCACTTGTTGCAGAGCCGAGGAGAAGGAATGTACTCCTGGACAGAGCACCTGGCACCAGCAGGAATGACAGAGGGTGGAAGGGTCCTACCATCAAAGGTAATCTTCAGAACCCGGAGGGGTTGACGGCGACTACCACGAGGGGGACGAGTAAACGTGTCCACCTGGAGAATAGAATAGCCCTGGGCAGCAAGGATATGTCGAATATCGTTGTGGCAGTCGCGCAGGTCCCGAACACCGGTCGCAACATGGGGCGGGAGCAAAATAGTGCCAACACTGGCATTCAACGGAGCGTTCTTCGAGACCCGAACGGGGGTCTCGCCAAGGCAGGATAAGGCAGCCAAGCGGGAAGCAGCATCCTGAGAAGGAGCAGCAACGACACGTGTACCGAGACGAGTGGGGTTGAAAGTAATGGAGGCATCCACGGAATCAACGAGATGTCGATGGAGGAAGAAATCGTCAGGAGGCGCAGAATCAAGAGGGAGGAGATCAAAATATTTGGCCCACGAAGCGGGACCAAACAAGTCTTGATAGGTAGCAGAACTGGAAGGAATCGAGCGAGGGCGGCCGTGACGAGGACGGCGGTGAATACCCCCAGAGAGAGAGGGGTTAAAAGGCGCAGTAGTTACAACTAGAGATGGAGCCGCGCCAGGGGACGAGGTAGTCACCACTGGGGGCTTGGGGCTCGACCCAACCACAGAGGAGGGAGGGGAGCCAGGGGAAGGAGTCAGAGAGGCCAAAGGAGGAGCAAGGTCGGGGCTCAATGCAGCGGAGGCTACAGAGCCCGGTCTTCCAATACGGACCGACTCGGGGGCTTGGTCGCCCACCCCACGAGCCTGAGAAGGTAAACCAGAAGCAGCCGAAACAGGGGTTATCATCATTACGAAAAGAAGAATTCATTCACGAATGTGCCCCCACACCCACCATGGAGCCACAATTAGAGGCAGGACACCCAACAAGAAGCTATCGCCGATCTTGCCGGGGCCTCCTAGGGGGGAGAAAAGATGCCCAGCAGAATTGGAGAGGACGGCAGCAGGAGCACAAGGCTAGAAAAGGACAGAGGACTGTCCCAAGGAGCATCACACTCCGGCAGCCGCCCACTAAGCCCCCACACGGCGACAACGAGCTGAGCGGGGAGGGGGTATAAGAATCAAGAGTAATGGCAGAATCCTAGTAAGATTCATAACACTATGCATGACGCATTGTATAGTATGGCAACCAAAACTGAACTTCATAATCTACACGAGACCTAACGAGTTAGATACAGCTGAAGAAAAACACAAGGTGTTTTATTGCTAACGCTTCTAGAAATATTCCAGTGTCCTATTTGCCTTATTTCGAACAGTTATGCATAGATATTTTGGCTGACATGTCTTGCTAGTTATGACCTAGATTCCTTTCGCAATCTCATCACCTTCCCTCTGATATCCTGTGACTATCATCATTAGTCACAGTTATGAGGCAGAGAGTCATATGCCTCATATAACCTTACTTTTGCCAGCATTAAACTGTACGGTACGGCCTGTCTTTTGATAATTTCCCAATCCTATCTACATCACCTTGAAGTGATATTAATACATTTTTAAAAATATTCATGATAGTGACTTCAACTCAGAAGTCCTCCAGCGAGCCGATAGGAACCTACGAGACCGCACAAAACAACTCCTTCGACCAACAAGACATGCGAACCCCTAGCTCGTGGCATCCTTCCTGCAACTTTCTACATGGGCCTAGAGGAACCGCTCAGAGCAGCACTCCACGACGTGTGGACCTGGCTACATAACACGTACGGCAACCACCTGTCGTGGGACAGGTTCCCACAAGAACCCCTGATGCTGGCCTGGAGATGAGGCAAGTCCCTAAATGACTGCCTGGTCTCAGCAGCATTACATTAACCAGACGGCTAGTACAGTAGAGTGTTCTAAGCCTAACGAGTGTTCTAGGAAGACCTAATGAGAGGCAGAGGAGAGGGCCAATCTTTACCTCAGACCTTTGAGGGCCAATCAGGTGTAACAAACTAGGTTGTAGAAATTATTTTTTAGAGATCTGTCATACGCATCACATTGGTACCACGGGGTTCTACAATGTGGAGTGAGGGCAATTTTACCCAAGAAGTCTTGAAAAAGGTCATCCCAAGTGATTAGAGAGGGAGTGTTTAAGTAGGTTTGCCAGTTCTCCTTGGATTTATAGTATCACATGAGCAATTCATACATTAAAGTAACTAATTAATAACCCTGTTGTCAAGCATGTAGATTAATTTAACGTCAGTTATGAGTAAAGAATCAAATACTCTTCTTTCATCCGAGAGCAGATGACTCGGATGCATTTGGCAACACCGGCTAGGTCATGTCGCCACCATGTGGCTGGCCGCACCTCCTCCTCCATTCTCCCCCATGTTACTTCAGTAATGTACAGAAATTCAAGTTTTCATTTTAAAGATTGTGGAAATAACCAATCTGTTAAAGCATATAGGTAGAATGAAGTTTAAAGACTTGGATATCAGAGACGGTGATATCAGTACAGTAGGGGGACTGGGTCGCCAAGCAGAGCCCTGACCGACCCCTAGGTCACGGTCACGCGGCTTCTGTGACCACACTCTTTCGGATTGTGGATTCACCTCAAAAATCAAATCAAATGTTTATTTAGGTAAGGTACATACATACAAGAGATTTTACAAAGAGTGATGGATTTATAGTTAGGGCTAGTACATACAATGCCTAAAGCCACTATTACGCAAAGAGCTTCGGGCATGAAAAACTTAAATGACTAAAGCTTAATACTAATTGAGCATAAAGAATAAAATGAAAACATGGAATGAAAACATAGCTGAAAATGCAGCACAAATACAATTCTGTCGACAAACAGCGCTCTTAAAAAAAACAGGCATTGATTGACAATAGAGGGGTAAGGTAGGTTACAGGGAATTTATTAGGTATACCTTCGTTTTTATCTTAAACTGGTTGAGAGAGGTACAGTCTTTAACATAATTGGGAAGGTCATTCCACAATCTGGGTCCCTTGATTTGTAGAGCATTTCTAGTTTGATTAAGTCGTACTCTAGGAATATCAAAACTATTTATTTCTGGTGTGGTGCTCATGGGTTCTGTTACAACCTTCTATGAATCTTTTGAAGTAAGGATTGGCATTACAGTTTAGCGTTTTATATATGTATAATACACATGAGAGAATGTGCAGTGACTTAATGTCTAACATATTCAGAGATTTGAGTAGGGGTACCGAGTGATGTCTGGGGCCAGAGTTGGATATTGTCCTAATAGCAGCTTTGTGTTGAGTAATTAGAGGACGTAAATGATTTTGGGTAGTAGAACCCCAAGCACAAATACCATAGTTGAGATATGGATAGATGAGGGAGTAATAGAGAGTCACCAGGGCAGGGCGGGGTACATAATATCTGATCTTAGAAAGAATGCCAACAGTTTTTGAAACTTTTTTTGATATATTTAGAATGTGTCCCTGGTAATTCAGCTTGTGGTCAATAAGAATGCCAAGGAATTTGCCATCTAATTTGTTACAAATTTGGGTATTGTTTATTTTGAGATTTATTTGATTAGAGGATTTATTGCCAAACAGAATATAGAAAGTTTTGTCAATGTTAAGGGTGAGTTTGTTGGCAGTTAGCCAAAGATGGACTTTATTTAGCTCAGTATTTACTGTGGCATTTAGAGCAAGGGGGTCAGGACTGGAGTAAATGAAAGTTGTGTCGTCAGCAAATAGAATTGGTTTGAGGTGTTGGGAGGCATTTGGAAGATCATTAATGTAGATGAGAAAGTGGAGAGGGCCAAGTATGCTGCCCTGAGGAACACCAATGTTGATGGGTAGGGTGGGAGAAATTGAATTATTCACAGTAACATACTGGAGCCTGTCAGTAAGGTAGGATTTGAGGTATTGCAGGGAGTGTCCTCTGACTCCAATAATGATGTAATTTAAGAAGAAGGTTTTGGTGGTTGATAGTGTCAAAAGCCTTAGCCAGGTCCACAAATAACCCAACAAGGAACTCATTTTTATCAAGAGCTGTATGAATCAAGTTAAGCATACTAATAAGTGCATCGTTAGTGCTTTTTTTGGGTCTGAAGCCATATTGGCTAGGGCTAAGTATATTGTGTTTGGCTAGATAAGAGTAAAGGTGCATGTAGATTAGTTTTTCAAAATTTTTTTGACAAGTTTGGCAGGATTGATATAGGTCTGTAGTTGTTAACATCTGTGAGACGACCACATTTGTGGACAGGCGTTACTCTCGCTTTTTTTTTAGAATATCTGGAAAGGTTTGGAGTTCAAGTGACTTGTTGAAGAGCAATGCAATAGCAGGGGCTAAAGATCTGGAGGCTTTTTTGTAAATTAAAGTTGGTATCTCCTCAAGGGCACTAGACTTGGTTTTAAGGGAAAGGATTATCTCATTGACGACAGTGGAATTAATAGGCTTTAGGTACAGAGACTGTGGATAGTTACCTGTAAGATAGTCCTTAACGTCAGTACTGGAAGATGGAATATCATTTGCAAGGGATGACCCAATGGAAGAGAAGAACCTATTGAACTCAATAGCAGAATCTGAGGCTGAAAGCTGACCACCTTAATTAAATAGATCACTAGCCAATATTGTAATTGGAGATGGTTTTCCAAGATGCCTAATTTAATTACCACCAGTTGTTAATAATTCAACCTCCTGGTTTGGCCAGGATATGAGATTAGTTTGTTCAACTTAAACCCTGCTTGGTAAATTGATAAACCTCGCGGAGGGATACTACCTACCCTCAGTCTTAGCTAGAAAGAGCTAGGAGTAGTGTTGCGTGGAGCAAGCTTGGGTGAACACCTAAAAACTCCAAGAAGACCAGAACACCTTCGGCTGCTTCCTTAGATTTTACGGCAAATTGCTAAGAGTTTTGGTACAATTGAATATGCACTTTCTTTGTCTCTGGTACTTTCAGATCAGCTGTAAAAAAGTGTTACTTTTTTACAGCTTTGCATTAATAAACTAAGACTTTTCTTTGGTATTTTTGAGTATTTCCAAACTCTGTGTGTGTGTGTGTGTGTGTGTGCCAATTGGCCCACGAGTCTGCTTTATTGGGCTAAGTCGATACCCAGATTTCAAGTGATTGATTGGTGAAGATTAAGCCACCCAAAAGGTGGCACGGGCATGAATAGCTCGTAAGTGGTGGCCCTTTTGAGCCATCACCAGTATCAACAGATGATACTGGAGATCTGTGGAGGTGCAACTGCACCCTGCGTGACGGGAGATATCTCCCATGAATGTGTCCAAGATGAAGATAAAGCCAACCAGAAAGTGGCACGGGCATGAATAGCTCGTAAGTGATGGCCCTTTTGAGCTATTACCAGTATCAAGAGCTGATACTGGAGATCTGTGGAGGTGCAACTGCACCCTGCGTGACGGGAGATGTCTCCCGTGTGTGCTCTGAGATTTCAAGTCAGCCTACTTTCTCTTAATATCAGAGATATTCCCTTGTTTTCAAGTAATTCCCACACTTAACGTAAACTAATACCTCCCGTTCCACGAAATTGAGGATAACCTACCCCAAGGGTTAATTATTAATTAATTCGTCCAGATCCCAGTTTATTTACAGCATGGATTATCGGTCTGGTGGTGGCAGCGATAAAGATCCTTGAACGCGCTAAAGACTAGTAAAGGTGTCTTGCGAGTTGTAGTTCCAACGGCGGTCAAACGTCTGAGGTCATGAGGCATGTACTTAGCTAAGAGTTAGCTCTGGGGGTCTTTGAGTTAAAGTTCATTAACAGGTAGGGTAGTGGCCAGAAGAGAGCACTTACCCCATCCCGTGTTACAATGGTAGCAGCGGTGTTTTTCAGCAATTTCTCAATAAATTGTTGAAAGGTCCTCGCATCTTTGCCATTAGGTCACCTACAGTAGGTTTAAGGATCGAATTAAGTGTAGGAGTATAAGGGGACCGCCTCAGTTAGTTGGACAGGGTACTTATTCTCGACTCTCTGCAACTACGGACGAGGGTGTTGTGTGGTTTTTCGCAAATGCAATTATGTGTTCGAATTGTCTGGGCAGGGAAGTAAATAGGACGTTTTTATCGTCTCCAAGGGCGTGTTAGGCGACCCAACCGCCAGATTTTACGGTAAAAGCTATGAAAGTTGACCGAGTTTAACTGAGGGATGGCCTAGTGAATTCCTTGGCAACGGAATGATGGTAACGTCAGACATTAGATTCGTCGGTCATTCTGCTCTCTAGTCTAACCATGGCCCGCGAAGGCAAGTGTTTTTGTACTGTTGGAATCTAGGAAGATGCGTTTACCTAGGCTCGGAAGCGACAGGGTGGGCCGGGATGGAATGGTTCCAATTTAAATCGAGTTTTCTTAAGTTATAAATTAAGTTCCCCTCATGTAGATTATAAGTTTTCCCCTAATTTAGTTGTATGTTTCTAGGATATATATCTAGAATTAAGTGTATTTTTGTCGTGTGGTACAGCAGTTTTGGCTTACACATGGTCATGAAGTTGTACAGAAATTGTTTTTGAAAATCGTGTGCGAATATTTTCTAAGTCCTCTTGGACGCAAATTCAGGTTAATTGCGATTAATTCGAATTGGGCGTAAATTCAATGCCAGATAGTTAAGCGTTGTGCTGTAGACATCGCCAGTTAGAAAATATATTGTCTTTTATCAGGGTAGAGTAAAAATCATTTTTGTCGATTTTAACGCGTTTTCCCTATTTTGGGTGACTAATTTCCAGAGTCCAGTCGTCTGGAAACTTGGATTTAGGTGAAAATTCGATTTTGTGGGTATAGTGAACGCATGAGGCTTCAGTCCTAGGTTTTCGTCCTCGCCAGTAACAGAATTATTGAGTTAACATCAGTGAAGCGGAAAATTGTTTTTCAGATTAAAGCGAGTTTTCACGATGGATAGATTTTTTTTCCCAGAATCCAGTTTAGATGAAAACCTCAGATTTTGGCTGAAATTCTAACTAGCATGACAAATGCGCTTCCCATGTCTCGGTTTTCTTCATTATTGCAGGCTATTAATGTCGTCCTTGTTTAAAAGTTGTAAGTCGAAAATTGGAATTTTAAGCGTTTAAGCGATTTTGCGCGAGTTTTTGTGGGTGACTCATGCGGAGTTCAGCGGGAATTTTTTTTTAAATTTACTCACGCTCCATCTAGTGTCTAAACGTATATCCAGTGTTTATAGAATAATTCCCAAAATATTAACGTCACTAAATTGGTTTAACGTAAAATTATTTTTTAACTAACAATTTTGTATGTTAATCTCATATTTTAATAGTGTTCAGTAAACTCGATATCTTTCATCTCTAATTCCGAATGTGGGTCACATAACTAGAGAGGAATTTCATTCATTTCGCCTGGGGTGACGAAGACACCTGTCAGCGTCTGTGTAAACAACGCGGTGATGTATGGCTCGCAGGATAGAGACGATTTGTTTTTCTTTTTGGCGAAATTCTTAACAAACCGAGAACTGGTGTATGGAAGTTTTGCAAGGGTTGTGTTAAGTTGTTTGGCATTTATGTTATCGGGTTGGGGGAGGCGGCGACGCCATTGTGGAGAGAGCGTGCCTGGACAGCGTACGAGAGAGGAGGGTCCTGGCGTGAAGAGTGGCGAGACACGTGGTGATTGGGAGTTATCAGCAAGAATTACACTGATACCCAACTAATAGTGAATAATTATTCCTCCACGTGCTCTATAGTGCCTGGCCAGACAATAACGCGTCTATAATTAAAGCCAAAACCCACAAATACGCGTACAATGCTGTGAACGTCTGGGACTGGCAGACGCGATATCGGCAGACTTCAGTATTACATACACTCACGTTAAGTATAGTTTTCTTCCTTGATGCATCATCTAAGATCGTATATTTGTGAGTAGTCTGTCGTTACATAGTGAGACGACCCCATATCCAACGTTAGTACCAAATCGGCATTTCTTCTATTTTCATGAATATTGAGATTAAAGTAGCCTATTCCAATGCTACTTAATATTCTTTAATTTTCAGCTCGTATGTGAGGAGTCATCGAGTCGTTTTTCTTCATTCATGCTATTCACCTCTAGTTCCTTCTATGTGGAGATCCTGAGATCACGAGGACGAATCACAAAACGATGTCATGGAAATCGTCTTAAATTTGTATAAATGAGTCTTAGCTTTAATTCCTCCAATTTGATTCTTATACAATTTTTGTAGGATCATTATATTTAATATTATTACCAGATATGATGATTGGAAATTCATGCGTTTGCTTAGACTGATGCTCCGTAATTTAATAATCATTAATATTTACAATTTGAGTTTACATATTTGAATCTACAGCGTTTTAGATCATAATATTATTTACTCAGCAATGAACTGGTGACGAACCATACTAGTTCCTAGACGTATATGAAGTTCTAGTAATACCCCCCCCAATGTAGGTGTTTGAGGCTCTGACTTTAGTTAATTAATCATACAGTCCATTCATTATTTCAAGTGATTATCCCTTTTAATAATTATCCATAGACACTGGTTCCCTAGTGTTATTCTAATGATCACTTATTAGTTTTCCCTCTTTTCTCAAAAGTGGGTGGTCCTTCGTTATTAAATTAAATAAGTAAATAATTGAATAAATGAGTCAAGCCCCAGATATCCCACATTATGGTCCTTCGAACTGGATACATACTAATTAGTAATAACTAATCACAGTGTGAAGTAGTTTAGACTAACCACATTTATTAATTGTGTCTACCGGCAGTGTACCACATAGATTAGCCTAATTCACACCAATTTATTTGCTGCTTATACCTCATGTATAAGGTAGCACTCGTGGAACACAGTCAATTGGCCACAACACTTAGACCTATACCTCATACTGAGGTAAGAATTTTCAGGTCACCAGGAGCAACAGCTCATAACTTCTATAATAATTCCACACTAACACCTGCGTTAGAGTGGCCTCACCATCTAACCATTATTTATTTAGGTGGTAATGACATCCATCCTACTCGAGCTGAGGTAATTAATCACCTTAAAACCATAATTTCCTCATTTAAACTCATTAGCAGTTCAGTAGTGTTCACTTTGTTGGAACCTCGCCAACTGAGCAATAAAAATCGTTGGGGAGTAAGTCAAGAATATTACCAAAGAGCTGCCAAATATATAAACTTTTGGCTGAGGAAGCGAGTACGATTGGATGCCACTTATATTCAATTTACAGCCAGACCATACAGCCAAAACCTGGCAAGAGATGGTGTACACCTGTCAGGTGAGTCTAGGTCACATGTAGTTGACAAATTGATCAACACAACCACCACAAAAGGCTGTGGCTGGCAAGCCAAAATTAATTGTACCTAATTGTATTTTCACCTGTGTGTGCAAGTGCACATTTATATAAACTATAAAATCTAAAAAAAAACAAAAATACAGCACAACTATATATTCACATTACTGCACCACAATTTAATCTTTGCCAACCTTTATTAGGTAGGAATTTAGGCTGTGATTGTGCTGAATTTGGCACAAACGCAGACTAAATAAATTTGTAGTTTCTTAGGTAGAAATTCTTACAACTAGGCTTGAGCTAGTTAGTAATACATACATTATTCATTATTGTGCTGACCCTATCAAGGGTGGGATTCAACCTTAGGGTAACTCTGATTAGAGTATATCCATATTACTTATTCTTGTACTCATTATTTGTGTGTATGCATTTTGAGTGCTGCTGAATGATCACCATTACATCTAATGGTGATAAAGATGAGCTAGCCGGACGAAAGTTAATGGTGAAGTTCAAGCACTGCTCAAAATACTTAGTTACTCATTGTTAGGTAGGTAAATTAACCTCTGAACGAGGTAGTGTAGTCTATTCAAATACATTAAGCTATTATATTGATATTGACCTCCATTGAATGAATCAATATCCCAGTTACATCAGTAACAACTATTTACTATCAAACCAGCCCTTACCCAGCAAGATGGAAACGGCTGACAAAATGAAAAGGACCCTTATCGGTCTGAAAGGTCATTTGACCCGACAGATTACCAAATGTCAAAATCTGTCACAACAGTCACCTATTGACTACCTTGAATTAGAAGATTTACTTCAAGTTGCTGAAGGCAAATTCGCGCATATTAAGCAACATATGAATCTATTTGACAGAACTTTACTCAACTTCAATAAGTGAAACTGAACTTGAGGATATTGTAAATGAAGACCAGTATGATGATGATATACAGGTTAAGCTTCAACCCTTTAAAAAGCAAATTACTAAAAACAAATTAACAACAACCTCTACTGCACATCCAGATCCTGATGTCAAATTACCTCAGATCAATATACCCACATTCTCTGGTAACGAAAATGAGAGTTGGGATGATTTCTGGAGTAAATTCGTGGATGCAGTAGACTCTAAAGCTAACATTCCTCAAACAACCAAGTTCACTTATTTACAAGGCTTGTTACGAAATGAAGCCTTGAAAGTAATCTCTAACATAACACTGACCAGTGATGGTTACACCCTAGCTGTTCAATTGCTCAAAACCAACTACGATAACAAGGAGAGAACTATTACTATCGTAGTTCAAAAATTGCTGGATTTACCATCTGGTAATAATTCTACAGATTCTCTCCAAACTTTCAGGCTAGAGTTAGAATCTTTACTCAAGGCCTTAAGCCTTAAAGTCCAAATTCAGACTGCTGAATGGATGACAAAAGTAGTTGTAAGGCGCAAATTACCAAGAGAAACTTTAGATAAATTGTGTACTATGTACAATAAAACCTTTCTGACCTTGAAAGAAATTACAGAAGGTCTACATACCTTAGTCGAAAGACAAAGAACCAACCAAGATGGGAAAAGTGTTTCAAACTTCTCTACTAACTCCCATCGTAATTTCCCTCATATTGACACTTCAGTCAAACCCAAACCGACTTTAAATAAGTCTAATAAATTTAAACCTAGGACTACTCCATCCACTGGAAAGGGGAGTGGTAGTGTAGGTATTTATTCTGTATCTCCTGATGTAACAACTGATATGTCTACTAAAAGGACAAATTCAGCCAGAGAGAAAGTGTCTGTTCTGTAGTCAAGAACATGTCGCCTACCAATGCACTGTTTATCCTAACTTTAATACCAGGATTAAACGGTTACAAGAATTACATAGGTGCACCAAGTGCATGGGCTCTCATGATCCCAGTAAATGTGTAGTGCAACTACGGTCATGCAGTAGATGCAACAAAGGTGTACATTACGCCTTAGGTAGAAAAACTTCTACACAATCTATGACAACTGGGGAGAATTCTATGAATTCTACCACAGTACAATATTGCAAGGTACATCAAGAAATAAATGTACTTGCTACTGAGTCAGGCAATAATACCACTCTGCCTACAGCTCAACTCAAACTAATTGACAGGAAATCTAGAGTTAACACTAAAGGTCTTTTTGATCAAAGATCACAGAAAACCTTCATCACATAACAATTAGTCGAGCAGTTAAAATTAAAACCTGCCAAAAGTGTGAGATTGAATATTTCTGAATTCTTGACTAATAGTGGACCTCGTGAATACCAAGTAGTTAAGGTATTAGTGAAACTTGGATCTTCCACTAGTCCAATACAAGCGGTAGTAGTAGATAAACTTCCTTCAGACCTGCAGGTCACAGGACTAGCTCGCACTGCGAAATATCTTAAACGAAACCGCATGAGGCTAGCAGACTACAAAAATTCTGACTGCCTCACTGATGTTGGTATACTTATAGACGCTGACCATTATTATAAATTTATAACTGGATGCACCAGACAACATGGAATGAATTTGGTGTCATCTGCTGGAGGCAAGTTGCTTACTGGACCGGTGCTTTTCCAACAAAATCCAGCGTCAACCAACCAACAATCTAACAATACAATAGTAGCGTGACTAGGCTTGGAACAGTCACCCTTACATTTCAGAGAAGTATCTGAAGATAATGAGTCTGATCCACCTGTACATCGTCTGTGGGATTTACACACTTTAGGTATTGTCCCTGAACAACCAAGCCCTGATATGTGGATTTACCAGCAATATCTGGATACAGTTGTCTATAAAGATAAACAATACTGGGCGAGACTACCATGGAAGTTGAATCTTCCACAACTTCCAGTTAATTATTTCATGGCAGCCTCACAATTACAGTCTCATTTAATACGGCTGAAGAAGCAGCCAGACAAACTGAACATGTATCATCAACTAATCCAACAACAACAACAGTAAATTTATCGAAGTTGTTGATAATGATGACCGAAAAGTAGGTCACTATTTACCCCATCACGCTGTGGTGAAAGATTCATTGACACCACCAATACGTATTGTCTTCAACTGTAGTGCCAAAGTGAAGACAAACAGCGTGTCCTTGAATGAATGTCTCCAAACGGGACCTAGCCTAACACAAAGGCTACATGATGAACTATTACGATTCCGTACTGGTATTTTCGCTTATACTGCTGATATCAGTAAAGCTTTCCTTAGAGTAGGTTTACAGGAAGAGGATCGTAATTACACCAAGTTTCTCTGGATTACAGGAAGGACCCACTGGATCCTGACAGTGATATCATAACTTATCGTTTTGCTTCTGTGCTATTCGGAGCGACTTCCTCCCCGTTTCTACTTCAAGCTACATTAGATACACATTTGAGGAAGTCAAATAGCCCTTATAAGGCAGAGATCAGTGACAACTTGTATGTCGTGTGGTCAGAATGAGGCAGTCTTACTATGGGTAAGAAATAACAACAATAAAACTCCCTACGTCAGTAATCGTGTTAGGGAAATTCATGAATTATCTGCTGGATATAAATTCAGACATGTTCCCACTAAGGACAATCCTGCAGTTTACTTATCACGAGGATTAACATTAAAACAACTCATCAAGTCTTCGATGTGGTTTAATGGACCTTCATGGCTTGTTATTGGTCAGTGGCCCAAACAAAAGCTACAAGTCATAGTGACCAATATCACTACTCCCATGACAGAACCAGAACCTCACCGAATCTTAGCTATTAATCCTCACAATTATTCTAACTTGAGTAAGTTATTAAGAGTGACAGCACATGTGTTTGACTTTCTTGCTAAGATAGGAATCAGACATAAGTTTCCCAATCCTATCCTCTACTGGATCAAACGTGCACAACAAGAGACATATGGAAGTGAATATGAAAATCTTCCAGATAAATTAACCAAGTCTCTAGGTATCTGGTATGATGCCAACACTCATAATATATTAAGGTGTGGAGGACGTTTGCTTCATGCAAAAATTGATTTGGATACAAAGAATCCGATCCTTCTACCACGTCACCACATTACAAAACTTCTAGTTTTACATCAGCATCAATATGGTACTTTGCATGGTGGAGTGTTAGACACGCTCCGACCTCATACAGAAATATTGGCTTCCCCAAGGTCGTCAAACTGTCAAATCAATCATAAAGTTCTGTGTGATCTGCAAAAGATACGACGCTCGAGTGTGTCCTTACCCAGGACCTCCACCACTCCCTAAGGAGAGAGTAGTTCATCTTCGTCCCTTTGAGACCACTGGTGTCGATTACACAGGAGCCTTGCTTCTCACTGGCAATGCAGATAAGATACCAGTGAAAGCTTATATTTGCCTCTTCACGTGTGCTACCACACGAGGCGTACATCTAGAAGTGACTTCTGACATGAGTGCCGAAGCCTTCATCCAAGCTATTCGTAGATTTGCAGCTCGCAGATCCTGTCCCAAACTAATGATATCGGATAATGGCTCAAATTTTGTGGCAGGAGAAGCCTGTCTACGAGAGGTATGGAATCATCCAGAAGTGCAGTCAGTCCTGCAAAGACAACAATGCCACTGGAAGTTTATTGCTCCCAGAGCCCCCTGGCAAGGTAGGTTCTACGAACGTATGATAGGGACTGTCAAGAAGTGTTTAAGGAAGACCTTACATCGACAGAAAATTAGTTACTCCGATCTCCAAACACTCGTCGTGGAAATTGAGGCGCGAGTCAACAATCGCCCATTAACTTACCTATCAGATGATTTCTCACAGAGAGAACTTCTGAGTCCCTCGCACTTAATACATGGAGGCCTGCTGAGCCCTCTGATACCTTTGGCAGAAGAGGACCCCGTCGACCCTTCCCATGTAACCAGGAGTGACTTGGTAGAAAGTTACCAACATCTCTCAAGAGTAATTGAAAGGTGGAATGAGGTGTGAACTCTAGAGCACCTCACAGCTCTACGAGAGTACCACTATGGAGCCTCGAGCCCCTATAATAAAGTTCAACTTAAACCAGGAGACGTAGTATTGGTTGACAGTAATGGACCAAGGTCAGAGTGGCCTATAGGCAAAATTGTTGCTATCCACCCGGATCACCAAGGCATCCTGAGAGTAGTAAAGGTTTTGTGCCAAGGCAATACTACCCTAAAAACCTTAGAGAAGTTGGTACCTCTCGAATTATCAGAACGAGAGTTTGTCAGAACCAGCTTCACCAACAGTTTCCGAGGACAACAATTCTGATCCACCGAGCACCCGCCTCACTAGAGCTGCTGCTCAACAATGCAAACAGAAACTACAAGCCTATTATAGCTCTGACTAAGAGCAAATAATTTCCCATCCAATTTGAGTAATCATGATGATGCTGTGTTGTGATGTCAAGTAACAAATCAGTTACAAGTCACAATGACCCAAAACATTCACCTCACAGTGGATTCTCAGTTACTTTAAATTGTATGATTTAATTCTTAATTTGTTTGTATAGGCTATTAACAATAACATTATTTCATCTAAAGTATCTATGAGTTTGCAAAACTTTAAGACTTAGTAACATAAACGTTACATGTCATAGCGACACCAGTCACAGTATATTGTAGGCTTTATTAGTCATTAACTTTAGATGATTCACAATACCATGTTCCATTCAACAGGATTTTCTTTACAAGACTCAAATTTCTTGTATGTCCTTGACAATTACGGGACATCCGTTATGTGTGTACTAACATACTAACATTAATACTAACTTCGAGATAGGTATGTCAGTACTCAACATTGCACTGCGACCCGAGAATTCTCCCCCCGGAGTTATGTTGGAAATTTCCAATACTAATAAACTACTATTGTATTATAATAAATTATTATTATATACTAACTACAGTAGTCACTAAATTTACTAACAGTAGTGTCAACATAAACTAACCATTGCATCTGCGTATTAATGCTAGAATTCTCACGAAATAGAGCAGCAACATTGCGTCAGATAATGTCTAGTTAAACACATTTATTACCAATGTGTTAGAGAATTGAATGTGGTCCTCTAAAATCATCAGTATTCCGTGTAATAATTACTTACGGATAATATAACTCCCAATAATCTTATATCGAGAGTTATTAGTTAAATTGTTCTGTAGTAACATTTCCTTCAGCCTCACACGAATGTCATAAAGAGATAAAATCTTCTCCATTTCTCTTTTAACACCATAAAACGAGAATACGATAATATTTAAACCCCTATAATTGCAACCCAGTCCTCATTAGAGTATTTCATCCATAATCGCGCGGAAAAGAATTATTCGTGATTAATAATTTCTGTGGTGAATGCGAGAGCCGGGTTGGGGGAGGCGGCGACGCCATTGTGGAGAGAGCGTGCCTGGACAGCGTACGAGAGAGGAGGGTCCTGGCGTGAAGAGTGGCGAGCCACATGGTGATTGGGAGTTATCAGCAAGAATTACACTGATATCCAACTAATAGTGAATAATTATTCCTCCACATGCTCTATAATGCCCAGCCAGCCAATAACTCTTCTACAATTAAAGCCAAAACCCACAAATACGTGTGCAACGCCGTGAACGTTTGGGACTGGCAGACGCGATATCGGCAGACTTCAGTATTACATACACTCACGTTAAGTATAGTTTTCTTCCTTGATGCATCATCTAAGATCGTATATTTGTGAGTAGTCTGTCGTTACAGAGTGAGACGACCCCATGTCCAACGTTAGTACCAAATCGGCATTTCTTCTATTTTCATGAATATTGAGATTAAAGTAGCCTATTCCAATGCTACTTAATATTCTTTAATTTTCAGCTCGTATGTGAGGAGTCAAGTCGTTTTTCTTCATTCATGCTATTCACCTCTAGTTCCTTCTATGTGGAGATCCTGAGATCACGAGGACGAATCACAAACGATGTCATGGAAATCGTCTTAAAGCTAAGACTCTTTTATACAAATTTAATTCCTCCAATTTGATTCTTATACAATTTTTGTAGGATTATATTAAATATTATTACCAGATATGATGATTGGAAATTCATGCGTTTGCTTAGACTGATGCTCCGTAATTTAATAATCATTAATATTTACAATTTGAGTTTACATATTTGAATCTACAGCGTTTTAGATCATAATATTAGTTACTCAGCAATGAACTGGTGACGAACCACACTAGTTCCTAGACGTATATGAAGTTCTAGTAATACCCCCAACCAATGTAGGTGTTTGAGGCTCTGACTTTAGTTAATTAATCATACATTCCATTCATTATTTCAAGTGATTATCCCTTTTAATAATTATCCATAGACACTGGTTCTCTAGTGTTATTCTAATGATCACTTTTATTAGTTTTCCCTCTTTTCTCAAAAGTGGGTGGTCCTTCGTTATTAAATTAAATAAGTAAATAATTGAATAAATGAGTCAAGCCCCAGATATCCCACACATCCCCCCCTCAATATATCCACCTCAACCCCTCCCCACCCAACCCCTGCCCGCATGTCTACTCCAGCCTCAACCCCTCCCCACAACCTATACCTACCCAACCCCTATCCAGTTGCCCACCCCACTCCCAACCTATCCCCACCCAGGCCCTTGACGCGTTATTGAGCCTGTGGAACACTACATTTCCCTCTCAACCCCCACAACCTGGTCTCTCCCAACTCCACCCCCTACAATTCCCAACCTCACACCCCCCTGCCTCCATAACCTCTCCCGGTCCACACCTCCCAACCCTTCACCGGGCTTCCCCCATCCTCTCTCTGATCCCCCCAACCCATTCACCCAACCCCTCCTGCTACCCACCCGACTCCCTCCATTCACCCTACACCTTACCCCCTTCACCCCTCCTACTTTCCCTCTCTACCCCCATTCCTTCTACCAGCCACCACGCCTGGTGGAGGCCTTACTCCCTCCCCTAATCCCTTACCTTCCATCGTCCCTACTCCACCTCCCCCACCACCCTTTCCCCCTTACCTTCCGCGTCTGTGCTTCAGCTGTTGTCTCCGATGACACTCCCTCACCAGTTGTCCTCCGGTGTTGAATGCACCCTTCAAACCACTACAATTTCTGATAGCCTCAGTGGGTATTCATTGGCTTCACATTCGAAGCTTCCTAACAGCTGAGCACTCCACTACTAGGCTTCCTAATAGGTGTGACAGGTTGCGTTCCCAGGTACCTTCCCAAAGCCTCATTTAGAGGTAGGCTGTTGCAAAGGCTCGTCGCTCTACTAGCCAACTCGCCTCCCCATGTAACTGTCGGAAAGTAGCTTAACACACTAATAAGCTACACTAGCGTCGAGAGCCACACAACCACTGTCACTACTTGTTGGCCAATACTTAACACGGTCTGCTGACCAATAGTTTCAATTCCCTCCTGCATCAGTGAGTAATATTTACTGTCACTGAATTTTTCAGTTTCAGTGAACACTTTTACTGGCCATTTTCACACTGGCACGTCCTGCACAAATGTCACTTGTCTCCGACTTACCGACTCCCTCACTTTGTCGGGGCTGCCTTGACGACCTAGAGGGTGACATTGCATTGTCATCATTAACTCCTAGACTTGTGGCTGATGTCCTTGGTCACTTCATAAGGCTGTGAGGCGACCCTCACTAATCCCTCATGCATTAGTCATACCTATACAGCCTCTTTCATCATATAAACCTCTTCAAAAGATCATCAGCTACATCTCCAGTATTTCAGAGGTCTATTGTTTCCTCTTTGAAGCTTAACACTATAGCACAAAAGGGAATCTTGCAAAAATCACGAAGCACTCAATCATACATCCTTCCTTGTCCAGGTCTGAGGTGACAGTGACGGTTAGGGCCTATGAGCTAGCTGTCTTGTAGCTTGGCTCGCCAGTGATGTCGGAAATGTCTGACACCCAAAGCACGACCGTAACACGACACGACACGACCGTAACACGACCCGTAACTCGGCAAGATGAATGTGATGTGTTAGGAAATTAAATTTACTACCATTTCTAGTGAGGAAGCGCCAAAAAAAGTTTTCTAGTATCGATGGTGGGCTATTATGTCACCCACCACGTCTGACGCGGTGACGATTTCTTTATTTAATTCTTATTAAAACCATACTGCAATTTGCTTTTATTTGCATTTGTTATTTAGATTAGAAATTAACTAAATTTAACAAGAATTAAAGTGTACTTCCATCCCAAGGTGAATTTCCATATCCGTGACATTGATTCATGGGCAAAATAATAATCATGTCACGTATTCAGCATTTCGTAAATGCGCTTTTAATCACAGAAAATCTTTCGATCCAGTGTTATGAACAATGGAAAATTGTTCTCAGGTATTTAATGTAAAATATTAAGGGTGTAAAATACCGCCAATATCGTCTCGTTAGTGAATGATAAATTAAATAACGTGACTAATTTACCGGACGTTCACCATGAAGGAGGGAGGAGGACGTGTCTCTTGCTCACAGTCTCATGTCAACACGAACTATCTGATCCCTGCTGAAGCATGCCAACTAGCATCGTCCAATATGTGGGTCATCTGATGTACTACGGCTCCCAGTCTTTTGCTGCTAGCTTCACTCGATAAGGGAAATTGTGTCCGGTCGGTTAATACCATTCTATTGGGATTTATGGCTATATTTACCCATGATAGAATTAGTCGGCCGTTACGTCACAGGAGAACTTAAACATCAGGAGTAAGTTTAGGTCTAAAAAGGAAATTAGTCTATTCATTTTAGATGAACTGGGTAAATATTAGAATTGCAGGAGTTACATTGTATGTTATCCACAATGTAGAGAAGTAATTAATAATCAAAAGAAGGCACCAAACCAGGAAGGTGATGTAGAGCCATCAAATGTGTGGAATAATCAGAGGGTATTAAATATCACCAAGGATGCCAATACGAGAACATATACGCATAAGGCGAATGATATCAAAAGCATCCGATTCACCAAGGGACAAGCGACCGCAAGGGATGGTCGGAAAGCAAGACACACGCTCGTCCTGGAAGTCAGGACATTCAACAAGGATATGCAAGACTGTAAGAGGGACAATGCAATTTGGACAATAAGGAGCAGGGCGAAGCTTCATTAAGTGACCATCAGTTAAGCGTGTATGGCCAATAAGCCACCTCGCCATAGCCGTTTCCCACCGCCGGTTATGGTGGTAGGAGGAAGGCCATAAGGAGGACACTACTCTTAAGACAATGCAGTTTGTTACCAGTACCAAAAGACCAACAATCCTGGCAACGGGTAAGGTTGGAGGAATGAATAACTAGGTAAAAGTCGGAATATGGAATACCTTTACAGGAGATGGGACAAGAGCGGACAGCTTCCCTAGCGGCAGCGTTCGCAAGCTCGTTTAAAGACACCAATATGGCTGGGAACCCAGCAAAATTCAACAGACTTAAATTTACTGGAAATAAGAAACAGCCAATGCCGAATCTCTACGATCACTGTACGAACCGGATTAAAGTACCCGAGAGCCATGAGGACACTACGAGAGTCAACGACAACCACAAAGGATGATTGACAACGAGAAAGCAGGGGACGAAGGGCAAAGAGAATAGCATAAAGTTCTGCTGTGAAGATGCTAGTCTCCTGAGGTAGTCGACACATAAGAGCTGTCAGGAAAAACAACAGAGTAGCCTACACCGTCCGCAGACTGACCCATCGGTGAAGATGGAAACGGAGCGGGAGTGAGAAGAAAAGTGCTCATGGAAAAGGCATTTCAGAATGGAGAGAAACAACTGGGAGCCAGCTGTCTCAACTTATGGTTTACACGTGGGCTCAACACCCCAACTAGTCTAAAATTTGGACCGTGTCTCGAGAAGTTCTACTGACTTAATACGCAAACAACTCAGAAGCTAAGGCTTCCTAACGTATTCATTGATAATTGTAGTCTACTAACTTTAAAGAAATTTATTTTTTACCATGATTTACTAACTCCATGATTACATCATATTATAATGTGGATTTAGCAATATTAAATCAACCTCCCAAGATTGTGTAAGTGGTAACACTTAGCAGGTATATAAAATCAATCATACAGACCACTCAATTATAACCAATCTTAATATAAACAAACATCTGCTGGGAAATTCCCACATGTAACGGTCTCGAGTCAACTTTAGATTGGAGGAAGGTGCAGGGCTGTGGTCAATTACGTATCTCGTTGCATCCTGGGTATGCCAGTGTCACAGCTCTAGGTGGAAACCTACTCTCCAATAATTGTCACAAGCTCCAAATTTGGGGAATACTAGGCTATTGCCTTCCCTTGCAAATTCCTTAAAGGTTAATTTGTAACAAAATCTCGAAACTCACATTTTTCTCACAAACTAAAACATTCTTTTGGTCTCCTAGCACGTTTGTAGGGTGGATTTATGTATCGTTCCATCTCTGACCTGCTTGTGCTGCTCAAGACCTCTGTCTCAACCATGTCCTTACATACTAGTAGTCGAAGCCTGGTGTAATACCCGTTCTCCTATCGATTCTTTTCTTCAAAATAAGTGGTTCATAGTTGGACAAATTCTTGTACCATCCCACAGATCATGATGTTGCAGCTGTGGTGTTGTGGTTACTACATTCGTTGCATTCCTCTATCTCTTAATTATTTGCTTATTCCATGCTAGATTCTGGTATGCAAATATTTACATGTTTTCTCATGGTTACAAATTTTGCAGTTTCATCTGGAAAGGCATTCCCCATGTTCCTACATGACTTTGCACCCAGTTGATAAATATTATATTACGTAAGTATTATATTAAGCCTAAGACTTAATATTAAGTCTTAGGCTTAATATTTTCGTTCATTTGGGAGCCCCTGTTATGTCTTGCATTACTTTGCTTTGAATAACCGCAACACATTACCCACTGGCCAGGAGAAAGTGTGAGTAAAGCAGGTAAAACATTATGACTGTCCTACACCTAGACTTGGCTCTGTGATTGCTATCATATTCAGTTGCAATTTTGCCTTTCTCAAATACTTAATTTCCTGTTTGAATGTCATTTTAGAATCTATCCATACTCCAAGATATTGGTATCGAGTAACCCATTGTAGGTTAATATCTTTAATTACCTGATTCAAGGTGCCTGATTTACCAGAGATCACACAACCCCACAACCATTTACCACAGCCTTAGTGGCCTCTAAGATTACAGGAAGCCAGCGGCTTGTCGAAGGTCCCCACCATTTGCCTTTTATGATCTTTTCCACGTATATTTTAAAACTGTTTTGACAGTTACGGCTTCGGCGGGTCGGCGTTTCCATGGGTTAATGTGAACTGTGTGAAAAAGCATCTCCTGTTCTCAGTCCTACATTGTGGCTTGTTGAGCTTGAAATTATTGTTGTTTGTGATACATATGACCGTGTGAAGAAAATATCCGGAATCAACTTGTAACTTGTTCCTAACCTAACCTATAACCTAACTTGTTCAGTATTTTTAAGGTTTCAATGAGATCCGCCCTGTCATGCCTGGTTTGCACTGTTAGCCCTGTGGCCTTCAAACGTTTCTGATATGAGAGATGACTGGCGCAACCTGTCCTCTTACCAATTACATCTGAATTTGGCCGTTTGCCCGTATCGCCGAAAATGGACGTAATTTGAAAATGAAAAATAATTTAAAAAAAATTTTGGATTTTTGTTTTCCAAAGCACCAAGTTATGGGTCCTCTGGTAGGTTAGGAGGGCAGGAAGATCGCCTAAGGTTTCAAAACGCCATGAAAACCGTTAATTGAAAGTTTCCGCCCCTAATCTTAACTGAGTAAGTCGGAGGACTCAAAACAGAAAACGGGACAGTACATCACTTTCCTGAGCCTCATTTCAAATTACGTCCATGTTTGGCCATACAGGCAAACGTGCGAAAAGCGACGCATTTTTAAGAGGACTAGTTGGGAATGACTTGTTGCCCAATGTTGCACCTCCTCTCGAGCCGCTGTGTCCTTCTGAAAATGAGGTCTCCATGCTTGTATACAGTTATCCAAATGAGTGCGCACCAGAGAATTACACAGTTTAACAATTACCTTGTTTTCCTTATCGTCGAAAGAACGCTTGATTATCCCAAAAGTTTCGTTAGGTTTTCGGACTGCTGCACCCATCTGTCATGCAACTTGTAATGAGTGTCGTATTTTGACAAGATCATTTTCTTCATCAATCTGCTGTAATATAATGCTATTAATTTGGTAGTCATGGCATGGGTTGGTGCCCCACATGCATGGTCTTGGATTTGTCTATATAAAAAATCATTTTCCAGTCTTCTGACCATTTGTGGATTTCATGTAGATCTCTATGTAAGACTTCAATATCGTTATCACTTCCCACTGTACAAAATCTTTGCGTCGTCTGCAAATTTGATGATGTGGTTTGTAATACTCATCTATGCCAGAGATATATATATGACAAAAAGGGCAAGTCCCAAAATGAACCCTTGTGGCACCCCACTTAACACATTTCTCCATTCAGTTCCCTTTCCACTCAACACATTTAGAAAACCCTTAGTTTTCTTTCCTTCAATCATTGTTTTATTCATCCTAATATTTTTTTATTTATTCTATGAACCTGCAATTTTCGTGCCAGTCTTTCAAATGGTTCCTTACCAAACCTTTAGCAAAATCCATGTATACTACATTCACTGGAAAGCCGTCGAGTGGCTGGTTACCGTTTCCAAAAATATGAGCAAGTTTGTAAGGCCGAAGCTTTTTTAACAATCCATGTTGTATCGTTTGTACAAGATGTACACTGAAAGATGGTGAATGATTCCCTCCGAGGATTCTCTCCGTGAGCTTGCAGATGTGTGATGGTAAACTGTCCGGCAGGTTGCTTTATACCGAGCTCTTTCTGCCATTTTTAGAAAAAAAGGGGTGACATTTCCAATCTAGGGGGGGACTACCCTCTGGTCCAAAGATTTAGTGTCAAGTAGTTTCAGCGGTAGGCATAGTTCTTCTGCCAGTTCCTTTTAGACGTTGGATTGGATTCCCTCCACACCTGGGACTTTTGAGTTTTTTTTAGCCTGTCTGGAGTGTAGTCACCTAGTCTCATATCCCTAGATTTATGTGCAGATATTTTTAGTCGTAAAATGCTTCATTCATACGTTACTTTATCTAGCGCCACTTGTGCTTAATTAAAAAGTGAAGGACCTGTGATGACTACTGCTAAGCATAGCACCTGCTTAGCAAGCATAGCACCTGCTAAGCATAGGACCTGTGATGACTTCGGCATAGCTAAGCAATTTAACGCTTTCAAAAGTCATGGTAACGAGGTTTTCTATATGGATGTTTAAAAGAATAGGACTGAGGACGATTTCTTGTGGAGTTTCATTCTCATACAAGTGTAGTCTGACACTTGGCCTCTCAGCTTTACTCTGGCATACCTGTGACTAAGACTTGAATCCACGCTAGCATTTTTCTCTTTACAATTTTATGATTAACGTGTAAAAATGCTTGTTGGCTTGCAAGTTCGAAGGCTTTTTCTAGATCAGGGAAGATCTATAAAAATACTCATCTAACTTAATACCTTCACCCGAGTTGACTCTTCCTAGTAATGTTGCTATGCCGTTTTCAGTCCCTCCTCTAGTAAAACCAAACATTTTTATGCAAGTCTCCAGTCTTTCACAGTAGCCTCTACGACCATCAGTTCTGCAATTTTACTAATACATGATGTTACTGAAATAGATCTGTAAGTAAGTAATTATCAAAAGAAAGCACCAAACCGGGAAGGCTATGTAGCACCATCAAATGCGCAAAATAATCAGAGGGCGCTAAATATCACCAAGGGATGCCAATACGAGAACAAAAACGCATAAGGCGAACGATATCAAAAGTATCCGAGTCACCAAGAATTCTATTGAGGGACAGTTGACCACGAGGGGCGGTCGGAAAGCAAGACACACGCTCGTCCTGGAAGTCAGGACATTCAAGAAGGACATGCACGACCGTAAGAGGGACAATGCAACTAGGACAATAAGGAGCAGGGCGGCGCTCCATCAAGTGACCATGGGTGAAGCAAGTATGGCCAATTCGCAACCTCGCCAGAGCTGTTTCCCACCGCCGGTTACGGTGGAAGGAGGACGGCCATGAGGAAACATCATTTAAGAGTACGTAGCTTGTTACCAATAACAGACAACCAAGAAGCCTGCCAACGGGTAAGGACTGAAGAATGGATAACCGGGTAAAAGTCGGAATACGGAATGCCTTTACGAGAGATGGGACGAGCGGACATCTTCCTTGGCGGCAGAATACGCACGCTCATTTAAAAACACCAATATGGCTGGGAACCCAACAAAACTCAACCGACTTAAATTTACTGTAAACAAGAAACAGCCAATGCTGGATCTCGACAACTACTGGATGAACCGGATTAAAGGACCCGAGAGCCATGAGGGCACTACGAGAGTCAACAACAACTACAAAGGAAGACTGACAACGAGAAAGCAGGAGACGAAGAGCATAGAGAATAGCATAAAGTTCCGCTGTAAAGATGCTAGTCTCCAGAAGTAAGCGACACATAAGTGCGATCAGGAAAAACAACAGAGTAGCCAACACCGTCCGCCGACTTAGACCCATCGGTGAAGACAGAAACGGAGCGGGAGTGAGAAGAAAAGTGCTCAAGGAAAAGGCGTTTTAGAACCGTAGGAGGGGTAAAAGCTTTAGTGATACAGGTCAAGGAAGTACAAAACCGCGGAAGAGGGACTCTCCTTGGGGGCAAAGAAGGAACGACACGAGGAGAAACATTAGAAATACGAACGGAAAGAGAATCCTGGAGGCGAGATAACCGGACAGAAAGAGGGAGGTGGTGAAGAGGAACAGGAACCGCAGGAGGGGTAAAAGTTAAAGCACGACAGAGGCGAGAGGAAGGATGTTGTAAGGACCGCGCAAGATAGCGAAGACAGTAGCGATCACGGCGGTCCTGGAGAGACAGGAAGCCAGTGTCAACATACAAGCTAAGGACGGGAGTCGAACGAAAGGCACCAGAACTGAGGCGCAACCCAGTATGGTGCAAAGCATCAAGACGGTGAAGAGTAGAAGGAGAAGCAGACGAGTAAGCAGGGCAACCATAATCGAACTTAGACAGGACGAGAGAGGAATGTAAAACAAGGAGTACGCCTCTATCTGCCCCCCAAGAAGTATGGGACAAGACCCGAAGGAGGGTAAGGGCCTTAGAGCACTCAACACGGAGGTAAGAGATATGGGGAGACCAAGACAAACGAGTGTCAAGGAATAACCCCAAAAGCTTCGCGGAATCTTTGTATTCAAGGGGATGACCATAAAGTGACAAAGAGGGACGAAGAACAACCCGTTTCCGCATAAAAGTCATGGCACAAGTCTTAGAAGTAGAGAACTTGAAGCCATGATCGGTGGCCCAAGACGACACGGCATCAATTGCAAGTTGAAGCCGGCGCTGAAAGAGAGGCGAATCATCACCCTGACAGCAAAGGGTAAGATCATCGACATAGAGAGCGGAGAAGACACCAGAAGGAAGAGAGGAAAGAAGACCATTGAGAGCAACCAGAAAAAGAGTAGTGCTCAGAACACTACCCTGGGGCACACCTTCGTATTGCTGAAAAGAGGCAGAGAGAGCGGTACCAATGCGCACCCGAAAGGAACGACGGGAGAGGAAGCTGCGGAGAAAGAGGGAGATGACCACGAAGGCCAAAAGAATGAAGTTGAGATAGAATATGATATCGCCAAGTGGTGTCGTAAGCCTTTTCCAGGTCAAAAAGGACGGCAACAACGGAGGTCTTCGCAGCAAAAGCAGTACGAATATAGACCTCCAAGTTCACCAGGACATCTGTCGTGCTGCGGCATTTGCGGAAACCAAATTGAGAAGGGGAGAGGAGGTGATGGTGTTCCAGGAACCACATCAGACGAACGTTAACCATACGTTCAAAGAGTTTGCAGACAACTTGTGAGAGCAATAGGGCGAAAGTCCTTAGGGGAAGTACCCAGAGACCCCGGTTTGCGAACAGGGAGGACAACGGCATCGAGCCAGTCCTCAGGGATTGACGACGACTCCCAGATCCGATTATACAGACTCAGTAAATACCGAGACGTGCACGGAGGGAGATGGCGAAGCATCTCATGATGGATACCATCGGAGCCCGCCGCCGTAGAACCGCAGAGGGCCAGGGCAGAACGAAGTTCAGAGAGAGAGAAGGGATCATTATAGGAAAGTTGAAGACGAGTGCAGAAATGTAAAGGACGAGACTCAAGGACAGGTTTACGAAGAAGAAAAGATTGGGGAAGAGGAAAACCAGAGCTAACAGAAGAAAAGTGGGAACCCAGTACGGAAGCGACCTGCAACGGGTCTGCCACAAGAGTATCATGAAGGTGAAGGACCAGTGTAACATCGGGAACGAACTTACCCGCTATCTTCTTACCCGCTAAACATTCACGTTTAGCCGTACGGATGGCCCTACGGGCCACCGCACTCGCTTTCCGAAAGAAAGGAAAAGAATCGGTCGTCTGCCTACGGCGGTGCCTCTTCCAGGCTGCATGTCGGAAAATCCGACACCATTTAATATATCATACAGACAGATAATAATTGCTGCTGTATTACCAACAAGTTACCCATAGAAAACGTAACTTGTAGTGGAATTACCGTCTATAGAAAACGGGATATCATCACCACATACTATTATATTCTCCACCTATTATGGTGGGAATTATTCTTAAATACATTAGTCTTTGGACTTTACCATCATAAAAACATCTTATATAAATTAACTTAATTATCAATATTAAAGTAGAGTAAATGTGACCCTTCTATCACTTTCTGTCATGTGGACAATGTAAGCCAGGCAGGAGTGAGGAAGGAGGGGCAGCCATTGTTGTGTCACCTCCGAGACGTGTGGAGCAAATTCGGCTCCTATCATATCTGGACAATGTCGGCCAGTAGCGTCAATAGTATGGAGTGTTAGACATTGCCATTTGTTTATACTAGACCAGAGGCTCACAGGGAGCAAATTCGGCTCCTGTTAATTTTACTTGGACGAAGTGTTATGGAAACTAAAGGTGTACCATTATCACACGCTGTCAACAAATTAAAGTTAAGTGTCTTTCCGAAACCCGTATATCTATCATTAGTGGCCATTAATGTCATTGGGTAGGGTTGCCCAGTTAGATCACGAAATCCTCATACTAAAGGTAATTAAGCCAGGTCTTCATTGTTCCATGTATAGTATTTTCTCTGATATAGCTTGTCATATATAGGTATCTGGCTTTACAGCTAGCGCCCTTTTGACAGGTCAAGACGAGGAAGACTTTGTGCACCAGTTACTGGGTGATGGAAGCTACCTCAAAGAGGATAATTTAGTGTCTACACCCTAGTTATACCTGGTGGACTAACCTGCTGTACTATAAGATAAGGAACCTCTTCAATGTATGTAGTCTATTACTGTAGTTTGATTGGCTGCATATATATAAATTAATAAACCCCCCTAATGTGTAGAGGATCGATTTGTGAGATTATGAGATTATTGCAGAAATACAGTCCACTTAACATCATACAAATTGCTATCGAAGTATATAAATTAACGTAAATATAAATTCATATAAATTAAATAAATATAAATCTCACAGGTCGGTTCCCACACTGCACGCTTACAGCGGACAGCCCGAGCACAGTCCACATTCCACCAGGGAACGCACTTCCGTGGACCCCGAGAGGAAGAGCGGAGGGCAGCGTTGAAGACAGTGTCATGAAAAAGGAGCAGAGCGCGAGAGAGAGGCAGAAGGGAGAGGTCAGACAGTAGCACTGAGGGTAAATAGGGTCCAGTCCGCCTTAGCAAACTGCCACCTGGGGAAAGAGAGGGAAGGGCGAAAAGAGAAAAAGGAAACAAGGATGGGGAAATGATCACTTCCATAGAGGTCATCAAGAACCTGCCATGTGAAATCTAAGTCAAGAGAAGAAGAGCAGAGAGAAAGATCAAGACAAGAAAGGGTGCGAGTCCGAGAGTCCAAATGAGGGGGCTCACCAGAATTCAGAAGAGACAGAAGAGAGGAGAAACGGCTCAAGAAGGCGACCCCAGGTATTCGTCAGAACGTCACCCCAAAGAGAATGACGACAATTGAAGTCACCCAGCAGGAGCACAGGCTCCGGCAAGGAGTCTAGGAGGTTTTTCAAATCAGGATGAGAAAGCGGGACACTCGAGGGGAGATAAATGGAACAAACTGTGTACCATTTCCCCACAAAGATACGAGCAGCAGAACAATGGAGAGGCAAAGGAAAAAGTAAAGGAACAAAGGGAACATCAGCACGAATCAAAAGAGCAGAAGAATTAGAAGTCCCAGCAATGGCTGGGGGGGGGGGAGAGAGAAAGGAATAGCCACGAAAACGACCAGGACGAGCACCAAGCATCGGCTCCTGGAGACAGACACAAAGGGGCGAAAACCGCGAAATCAGAAGTTGGAGTTCAAGGAAATTGGCGTAATAACCTCGAACGTTCCATTGAAGAATGGACAACGACGAGAAGAGAAAGGACAAAAACAGAGAACAAGGAAGAAACAAAGGCGAAAGAGCAACAGAGCACGTTAAAGAATATCAGGGTCGGGATCAGGATCAGCAAAGTCAGGATTAGGGGGCATGGGTAAACTGAGCAAAGACGGAGGGAAGGAAACGGGAGAACAGTTTAGAGGTGGGCGGGCGGGGTCCGGAGGAGGAGGAGGAGGAGACAACGCAGAGGAGCAGTCAAGGACAGCAGCAGGAAGAGGGGGGGTAGAAAGAGGGGGGCGTACCTCAGCAAGGGCAGCAACCGAGAGGGAAGCGGGGGCTAAAGAAACCTCCATAGCAGGAACAGGGGGCGCAACCACCGAAATGGGCGGGAAGGAGCGAGAGAGGCAGAAGTAGGGGCCGAGGAAGAAAGCGAAACCCTCTTACCCGCCGGGGAGGAGGAAGGAGAGGAGCCAGGTTTACGCTTCTGACGTAAAGAGACAGGTGTCCCAGCAAGCACGCACTGGGCAACGGATTCTAGTGTCTCAACAGGAGAAGCTGAACGAGAGCACACATGACGGCCGTTTGGAGAGCGATGGACATCAGCCCGCACCGACAGGCGGCGGGAAGAGTCAAGAGACGGAGGGGAAGGATGGGAAGGAGGAACGGAGGGAGACGAGGAAGAAGACACAGGAGACACGACAGACCGGGTAGAAAGAAGGGAAACCCCAGACAGAGGACCAGGAGGTGGATCCTTCGGGAGAGAACCCAAACGAACAGAGGAGGGGGTAGTGGGCGTATCAGGGTCAAAGGCCCGGAAACGGTTGTGAGTCTGAGGAAGGTGGGAAGGACGAGGAGAGGAAGAGCTCAACACGCGAGCATAAGAGATATTAGCATAAGGCGGGAGCCGGCGGACCTGGCGTCTCGCCTCAGGAAAAAATAAACGCTCCCGGTGCTTCAAGTTGAGGACGGCTGCCTCAAGCTTGTAATGGACACACGCACGGGAGAAGGTAGGATGGGCCTCACCACAGTTGAGGCAACGAGCCTGGGGAGAAGTGCACTCCGACTTAGAGTGACCTTCGCCACCACACAAAGGACAGAGAGACAGTCCCGGAGCAGCGGAGGGCACCATGCCCAAACCTCCAGCACAGAGCCGAGGAGAAGGAATGTACTCCTGGACAGAGCACCTGGCACCAGCAAGAATGACAGAGGGTGGAAGGGTTCTACCATCAAAGGTAATCTTCACAACCCGGAGGGGTTGACGGCGACTACCACGAGGGGGACGAGTAAACGTGTCCACCTGGAGAATAGAATGGCCTTGGGCAGCAAGGATATGTTGAATATCGTCGTGACAGTCGCGCAGGTCCTGAACACTAGTCGCAACATGGAGCGGGAGCAGAATAGTGCCAACACTGGCATTCAACTGAGGGTTCTTCAAGACCCGAACAGGGGTCTCGCCAAAGCAGGATAAGGCAGCCAAGCGGGAAGCAGCATCCTGAGAAGGAGCAGCAACGACACGTGTACCGAGACGAGTGGGGTTGAAAGTAATGGAGGCATCCACGGAATCAACGAGATGTCGATGGGGGAGAAATCGTCAGGAAGCGCAGAATCAAGAGGGAGGAGATCAAAATATTTGGCACACGAAGCGGGACCAAACAAGACTTATAGGTAGCAGAACTGGTAGGAATCGAGCGAGGGCGGCCATGACGAGGACGGCGGTGAGAACCCCCAGAGAGAGAGGGGTTAAAAGGCGCAGTAGTTACAACTAGAGAAGGAGCCGCGCCAGAGGACAAGGTAGTCACCACTGGGGGCTTGGGGCTCGACCCAACCACAGAGGAGGGAGGGGAGCCAGGGGAAGAAGTCAGAGAGGCCAAAGGAGGAGCAAGGTCGGGGGCCCAATGCAGCGGAGGCTACAGAGCCCGGTCTTCCAACACGGACTGACTCGGGGGCTTGGTCGCCCACCCCACAAGCCTGAAAAGGTAAACCAGAAGCAGCCGAAACAGGGGTCATCATCATTACGAAAAGAAGAATTCATTCACGAATGTGCCCCCACACCCACCATGGAGCCACAATTAGAGGCAGGACACCCAACAAGAAGTTATCGCCGATCTTGCCGGGGCCTCCTAGGGGTGCGTCGTGAGTATACGCCCCACAAACGCCACCTTAAGAAACCGACGGTCCGTCGAGATCGGGTTCAGTGACGAAAGGGGGATTGACAATAATAGGTTCCCCCTCACTCTCGACGTCGGGTACTACAGTTCTACGAGGGCAAGAGTATGCATCCTCAAGCACCTGGGCGTCAAAATAGAAGTCCAAGGGAAGAACCAGAACAAGCAAATGGTCGGCAGGAATCAGCAAGCAGATAGGAGAAGAGGGGGGGAGAAAAACGGAACAGAAGGAAAAGGAAAAGGTGCCCAGCAGAATTGGAGAGGACGGCAGCAGGAGCACAAGGCCAGAAAAGGACAGAGGACTGTCCCAAGGAGCATCACACTCCGGCAGCCGCCCACTAAGCCCCCCACACGGCAACAACGAGCTGAGCGGGGAGGGGGAAATAGATCTGTAACTGCCATTGTCTTTCGGTTTAGAAGCTGATATGAAGCTGCTTCTGCAAACAGAACATCAAGTTACTCAGCCTCCTGCGTTAAATACATGCATGTTTTCGAGAAGGTCGACCTAACGTTTTTTTAATCTGTCCCTCTATCTCTCCAAAACTACAATGTTCATTTAGAGTGACACCACTCAAACCATCTTGCCTGTGTTTACTCTTTAGAAACTCGTCTAGCTTCAGATATCATTGCTCGTAGCAGAGTTCTTCCTTCTGGTGTGCGGTTTCTCTAGTGTGACGGTGTTCCCCCCATTATAATTCTCCCACGCCTGCAGTAAGAGTCATGTCCACTTTACCCAAGCGTTCTCTACGTCGCAGGCATCAATTTGATATATGTGGGAGAGTGGAGTGTTCTCGGAGAGCCGAGAAATTTGTGAAACAATAATATTTTGGCCTGTGGTTTAGGCCCTTTAGGAAGCCAAGATGGCGCTGGCTCTCCTGTTTCCCCGCCAAAACGGTGTGACGTCAGTGACACCGGATTGGTCACCGACAGCAATGTGGCACCAGGAGCCAATGAAAACCCCCCGTGGCAAATGTGACGTCACGAAGGAAGGGGGTCCGGGCAGCACGCCGCGTTGGCGCCATCAGTCAGACACGACACGTCAAGGAGGTTGGACGTGCGACGATTGGTCCTGTCAGTTTGACAGTTGTTTCCCGCTCCCGTGGATTTACGCGTCACCTGAAGTCTGCCAGTACTCTGTGAGGTCTTCCCTAGTTCATGTGTTGAACCAGAGAGGGAATCGACGGTTATTGAGCAACAAGTGCTCCAGGACAGGTACTGCGCAAGAAGAAGTGAAGTCTGTGCAGTGACGTAGGCGACGTCTGAGGCAGTTCACCCATTCGTGACGGCGTAGTGGCTGACCAGAGCCACTGGGTAGCAGAGGAAGAAGAGGACTTTTGGGAATCCAGACGACTGCAGCCGAGACGTAGGCGGCAGCCGTTGCTGGGAGAAGTCGACGGCCAGGAGACCGACTCCAACCCTACAAGAAGTCGAGGACGAGCACGGACCTGCTGGGAAGAAGGCACGGAGACGACGCGCTAACGGTGGGACAGCGAGTGGTTCCTGGAGGACACGACAACGTGTGTGTGGGGGCGTTCCCGACACCAGGACCAGGAGCTACAACTCAACTCTCATCGGAGGATAGGTGGAAGTAGGCGTTTCTAGTTTCCTTCCCCATTCCCCTTTAGTCAGCTATATTATTCGGCTATATTATCTAGCCTGAGGATTTTGTATGTCGTGAGCAAGTCTCACCCATGTCACAGTAAGGCACCAGTGTGCAGAATAGTACTATCAAGAGTACTTATAATATTCATGTTCATTATTGGTGTGTACAGGCACCCGGAACAAGTGATAAATTTACTGTGTTTTGAATATCTTGCATGAGACATTAATGTGAACATATAGTGAGAAATTATATATTATGCCAGTATTTGGAAGTTAGGCTATGTGCCCAGTAACTATTTATTTACCATTTATTGATGCCTGATTTATCTATATTCTATATGTCTATGTTCGTGCGTTGAATAACCATTTGCGAGTGCAGTGATTTATTGTGTTGTCGCCCACGAAAGGAAGTACTGAGAATTCCAGTGTTAAACACTCCATAAGTTACCATTGAAATAAAGGGCAGTGTGTGAAACCATTATAGTGAATTATTATCGCATTTATTATAGAAACGATTGTTTGAGCCCAAGTACAGTGTAGCGAAGTAATACGTGCTATTGTTGCCAATATCGAGTGTGCGAACTTCTAGTGATCTTTGGGAACTTAAAGAAACAGCGCGCGTGCCGCTAGAGAAACAAGCAATAAAAACTTTCGCGCGGAAGAGGGGCGCTCAGCTGATCGTGACATTGACGAGAGGGGGAGTGTTGCCACCGCAGTGAGCGTATAATATTCATGGGAACGACCGACTCCCGCCAGGATCAGCTGATTTATTTATTGATATGACCTTGTGACATCTTTCATGAATTTTAAGTAAAATACAAAATACTTGTGTTTATATTATCCCCTCCATTTATCTTGTGGCTATATTATACTGGAAAGCAAAGAGTGATAAAAGTAAGTACCTGCCTGATTCCTGATCTATTGAGTGTGACCTTGCCAAGGCTACCACTAATTCAACCAGTCCACTGACGTGTTACTGGACACCGAAAACACCAGTTGGCGACCTTGTGGTTAATAGTAAAGCCCTATTGTTGGGGCAGGCACACAACAGTTAAGTGAACAAGAAGTGTGTTCCCACTCCTTCTCGATCAGAGGTCGGTTGGGATTGACTGGGATACTCTCCTGGCGTGCAGTGGCGCCGAGAGGATTAGAGTGAAGACCCGCAGGGCTACGGTGAGTGACCTTGAGCATAACTGTTGCTCACCGAGGAACAACAGGTAAAGGTGAAACCCCAACACTAGAGATGTTTTCTGAGAATGTTGACTGTGGTTTTGTTCTTTAACTTCTTTACTGTTGAATAAATAGTTCTTATGTTTTGTGTTTCCTGGGATGATGACCGGAATAGCTGTTTCAGCAGCTGTAATGGCTTCCTGGAGATTGGTTACCTATATTCGAATCCTTGGGTGGCTAGTATGTAGCGTGTCATTTTTCAAGCTCCTCATGGTATATATTCCAGTTGGCCTTTATTAGATTCCACCTCGGTTGTGCCAGTGGTGATAAAGATCTTTCTATGTTTAGTGATGTGATGGTAGCATTGTGGTCACTGGTGATCACCGGGTCGACTTCACATTTCGCCTGATGCTTGAGTGCAGTTGAGATTAGCTTAAGAGAACCTCCTTGAATGTGTGGGGTGTTTCCCCAGGGTTGCGAAGTGTAATCTCAGGGACTTTTCGCAGAACTTTAGCTAAATGGCTCCTATCTGCATTGGCAAGCCCAGTTACACCTGATTATGAGCATTATAATCCCAGGTAATAGTTATATCATACATCTCCATGACAAGCACTTCCTCTGCTAGTTTACATCTAGGGGCTTATAGACGTTATATACGAGAAGCTCAATATTAGCCGTATTCACTATTACTTATAATACCTTTACTCATCCCCACACGAAACCGGATCTATTTTCTTGCTTTGTATGGTTCTAATTAACGAAGATCATTAACCCTTCGTCTACCCTGTTCATGAAGTATAATGTACTGGCGATATTCAGCTAATCTGAAGGATTTTGTGGCTGGGTAGACCGTTTCTTGCAAAACGATTACATCAGCTTTTGTAGCGATTGCAGCTTCCAGAGGAGTGCGGGATTTTATTTCCAAGACAGTTTGTTCCAATGCAGAATTCGTAATGAAGACAACTTTCTGTTGGTGTTGACTTTCCTAGTAGAACTCCTCTTCGGAATTGTCAACCATATTCTCCACTTCGCTGGCAGTGTCGCTGCAAATCGAACTGAATTGATTGTTTGTGTCTGTCTCTTGTATTACAAGATATCGTTGTTCTTGATTCGCCACTGCTTCCTGCATTTGCTTTTGTGGATCTTGATGGTTTGATGCAGACGAGGAGTCACAATAACGTAGCTGAAACATGATGATCAAACCACACTATTAAGTGAAGGGACGACGACGTTTCGGTCCGTCCTGGACCATTCTCAAGTCGATTGTGATGCTTGATGTGATGTGATGTGACTACCGGACTCTTATTGGTAGTTTATGTCCATGTGTTTGTCCTCTTGTGCATTTGTCTTGTCTTGTTCTGTTTCTTTTCTAATTGTAGGGTACTGCACGATCTCCATTATTGCACAGCGATTGCTTGATCTTTTTGTTGAGAGGCATTATGCGTCATTTGTAAGTAATTGGTAATGGTCTTTACCATTATGGTCTATGGTTTTTCAGCTGGACCTCCGTAAAACCGTAAATCGGTTTTATAGACTCCTAAAGTGATTGTGTTTTGTTTCCATGTTGTATTTCTGCAGTGGTTTTGTGCATTTTCTGATTAGGAGTTTCTCGATATGTGTGATTGAGTTCTATGAGCATTTTCATCTGTTGTGGCTGTTCACGTGTGTTCCAGACGTTAATGTTGGTGTATGTACTGCTGGTCTGATTATCCTGACCTAAGCTGCCTGCACCTTTCCGTGTGGTTGTTCTCCAAACATATTTCCTCCTCAACTTGGACATTTGGCTGGTGTGGTCTGGTTTACCTTGTGCTTAGCTATACAGTCTTTGGTTGGATGCCTCAAGCTGTACACTCCGCATCTCTCCTGCCCGGTGCAGCATGTTTGATGGTAACTTTGACACCTTAAGCAGCGCAGGGGCTCTGGGACGTATGGTCTGTCAATATATTCCCTTATTTCCACGATTGAATATTTATAACGTATTAGAAAGTTGTTACAACTTGCTAAATTGGTTGTTATAACTGGTTAGGATGTGTTAAAACTTGTTCGAACGTTGTACCAACGTCGTAGTTTCGGTGTGTTTGGCAGGTGGTGAGTGGCATACCAAGATCAGTGTCACCTAGTTTGTGCTGAGCATAATGTCAACTCCCTGGGTGAGTGAGAATTACCTCGTGGTTTTCCCAGTGTACCGTCCATCTAATTGATGACGTTTTATGTCCACAGAAGTGACATGTGGACGCAGTTGTACTGAGGAAGCCAGTTTACCTTGGGCAGTCCACGTACTCTCAGCTTAGTCCTGGAAGAGGACTAAGTAAGCCGCCGTCGATCTGCACAGTGTTGGCTGCTAAATTACGCAGTGTTGGTAGAGATCGGCATACCCGGGATTGGCTTAGGAGAGTAATGGACGACAGTGAGGTGCCTATCATGAAATGCTGTTAGCAGGTTGCTAGAGGTTTCTGCCAGGGTGTTAGCTCCCCTTGTGTATGGTTGTTTGTGACCCGATCAGCATGTTGCTCAAGTCCTCTGCCAGCGAGTACCTGGAGGGCAAAAGTGCAGTGTAGGCACCTCGTGATACTGGGTCGGTGGATTGGTGTACGTACAAGGTGAATTTGCCAGTGTTTATCAGTACACGTGCACAAGGTACTGGACGGTGGAAACACGAGTTGGTGAACACTGCCAACACAGTAGTGTCCTGCGTGAAAGTGACTTGTACATTAGTGTATTTATAATCTATTTAATCTAATATATTTTTAATGGTGAAAGTGTAAATATGTTTATGAAGGGAATAGTGTATTGTTTATTCCCCTCCCTTATTCTTTAATGCACTATACAGCCAGTTCTTGAAAGCATACTACCGACTTGGGGTCCGATACTATAAAAGTGGTTAATCCATCAAGAACCCGGTTACTGGTCCTAAGTGGGCATAACATGGGTTTTGGAATTTTTAAATTCTAAGCCTGCAATTTGGAAAGATGTGAAGAGTCTGACCGGCTGGTGTGTAACTGGTGCTGTTCTCTCCGGGTATATTATGTCTGGATTCTTGCTGAGAGAAGTACTTTGTGTAGCCTCGATAGCAGTTCTCTTCTCTACTTTCTGTACGTCGGTGTATTGTCCCTCCTCGTTGTCTGAAAACTGCTTCCATTTCCTCTTTCTGTTTGACTTTTTTGACGTCTCCCAGTAGTAAAAGCCGATTCACATGCCTAGGTCTGGATATATTTATTTTGTTTCAACTGAGGTCGAAAAATAATTTTCCCAGATAGAATCTGGGATACCTAACACCTAGTTGAGCAGTTTGGTCTACCTTTCACTGTCAAGCTCTGTACACCTTTAAAGGTGTGCCATGGTGGTACTGCTCACAAGGTATCGACCAGCTCAGTGATACAGCCCTCACACACAATAATAGATCATTGGGAGCCGGGCGACCAGACCACTGTGGTAACAGTGTGCGCAAAACTAGCCAGGTGTACAGCAATCTTCAAGGTTATTTATACAATTGCAGAAGAAACCTGCAACGTTACTTCCAAACAACTGCGCGACACTTTTCTGGCGGTCGGACACGAATACAGTTAGCGTGTTACATCAACAGCTCTGAGTCTGGGTATTGATGAGTTGTTCCTCACAAAACAGCGAGGATTTGAGCTGATGGTTGCTCATAATCTGAAGTTTTCCAGAGAACAAACCCGTGTGCGGCCTGCTGTACCAGTGGCGCCGGCGGCGAGTCTCATGGCTGGTGATCGGCTCATCCTAGTAATGTAGGTCATATTAATGTAGGTAATATTGATATTAATATACTGTATATATTTAGGCATTGGTTAGGTTAGGTTAGGTCAGGTGTTTAGGTTCTGATGGCAATTATTTGTATTTGTAATAAGTGGGTGAAGCACTTTTCAACTTTGTGGTTCGAACAAATGTCAACAGTGAATCGCTGATCGAGAAATGTTTGATCATCAGTTGTGGCAGCCTGTCCAATAAAAAGGCTAAAGTACATTCCATATATCCGCCAAACCCCATTTATTAATGAAAACGGTTTACACTAAACTGGTGACGTTCGAACACCTTCGGAACAAGTGTTTCGCTGACGACTTTTGTTCAAACCACAACGCTGTAAATGCTTCACCCACGTACTACAAATACTTGCCAACAGAACCTAAACACCTAACCTAAACAATGCATAAATATCCACAGCATGCTAATATATATTATTAATTTTTATTTGACAAGTTCTGTTTTAAATTAACAGAATTATAAAATAGACAAATGCGTCTTGGGGGGTTGACCACAGGATGGAATGGACTAGGTCTGAGGACGGGTTGGTTGTGGGGCATGTGATACAAAACGTTTCATTTATAAACATGTGGGTTTGGCAGGTGCATGGTATGGACTTAATCCTTTGTTTATGTGGTCGACCTGTTACACACTACTCAATAAATCGTGCTCTAACATTTCTCTAAAAGTGCTTCGCTGACGACCTCTGCTCGAATCCCAAAGCTATAACTTTCACCCCATGTAGTTCTAATACAAATAATGGCCAACAGGACCTTAACATCTAATCTAACCTACCCCCTAAATTTACATTGAAATTGAAATTATAATAACTTTGATGAAGATAATACAATTTTTAATACACAATGATGAAACTGATGAATGCATTGGATTGGAAGGGGTGGGGGGGGGGGGGGGAGGACGACTACCACTAACTAGCCAGGCCTGAGGACGTGATGCTGGAAACGAGCATTTGCCCTTTTGTGGAAGAGGACTGGCTGCTTTCCTACAGTTTACTATACAGTTTAATATACAGTTAACTGCAGTTCAAGCCGTCCATGAATGGGCAAGTTCAAGCAGACCTGAAATTTACCATCAAGACCCGCATGGAGGAGCTTCCCTTCCTAGGTACTTAAGTGTGTATATATATAGACGGAAAAAGACGCCTAATAAAGGTTTATTACAAAGACTCAGACCTTCACTTTTATTAACATCCTGCCACCCGGTTTCTTTCAAGAGTCCTCTTTCATTCTCCCTGGGAATCCGAGTCAAAGATCAACAAGTGATCAGAATAATCTGGGACATCTTTAAAGCTAGAGGCTGTCCAGAATCTACCATACAAGAAGCTGCCATGAAACTAGCCCCTCTCCAGTGACAAATTCTTGCACAGGAACAAACACATCCAGACTATAGAGGATGGTTCTATCCTAGTTATATAATTCCGACAGCTCCAGGAAGCATCCGAAAGGAAGTTAACAAGCTCTAGTCATGGTTAGTTTAGTTCACTTATTATGCACCCCATACCCATCATGTGGGCGGTAGTGGAAAGGGTTACAGAGGCACATAATGGGCTCAGGGACTGAACCCCACATCTTTGCTAAACAAGTTACAATCTTGAGCTAGTTATAAAATTCAAAAGATCGTCACATCATTGGGTTCGAGATCGACCATAAGTTCAATTACTAAATTAAGAAACTGACATATGAAGAGAGCTATTGTCAATATGTTTGTCCTGCACACCGCCTCCCATCCAGTGGGGAGCGGTGGATAGGTTACAATCACTAAGTTACTACCTACAGTTAGCAAACTAGGGATATTTGACCAAGATTTCTGGTAGCAGATTATTTTAAATGAAGTATTTACACATCTCTGGAACATGTTTATATAATTCTCTGAATTCGCGTATCTTTTTGCCCTCCCTCACAGTGACGGAGGGTGTGCGAATAATTTTGTTAACAGTTTATATTTGGTCAGGTCTACATCAGCAGAAAATTTGAATTCCCAATGATACTTGTAACCGAGTGTAAGCCGAGCAGTTGCAACATCTTGAAGTCTCCAGATTGTATTGGATGATCCATAGATGTGTGCCTCCTCTTGCATGATAATATAATGATAGATGGAATTACTGGTGTCGATTTCACTGTGCCTCAGCGCTACAAGATTTTGTTGAAGTTCTTTGTGTACTTTTGCTCTCTGACTGCTTATTGGCAATCCAAGGTTATATTCAGTTTCTCCTTTAAAGACATTCTTTGGCTAACTCATCATGTCTATCATGCATTCGGAGGCCAACATGAGATGGAGTCCACATGAAATGAACTCTTACAATCATTAATAATTTTGTTGTATTTGTGTCTAGCTTCAGACACGATCATGTTACATCTATGTCTTAAGAGTTGAGAGCAATTAAGGATGATAGAGTCACAATGTATCAAGTTTGAAGACTTACACACTTCAGTGGGAGAATCGAGGCAAATACTTCTGTCTGAAGGGTAGAGCTCCAGTTATTTATACGGACTCGCAACTCAAAATATAAGCCCTCGCACAGTCAGGACAACTGAACTTCCAGCTGTTCACGCGGGGCGGTGTTGGGAACCATCAGTGCATTTGATTTGAGAGAGAGAATCCTCTCTGGACATAGCATCAATATGGATAAAGGCGTTGAGCTTTACCTCAAGACGAAGCTCGGGCTGATCTTTAATTTGTTTCTTGGGTGGAAAGGGAGATATTAAAATGGGAAATGGTGTAATCTCCCACGATGCAGTTAAGTGCCGTTGTTGTCTCTTGGTACAAATTATAAATAATATATTCAGAGTTCAGTTCGTTTTAGTTATCCATTTGGAACAATGTTGACCTTCAAATACAATAATCAAGGAGGGGCTCCTGTGCAAGGGTTAAGATGAGTTACCTTAAGCATTTTTATACCACTGACAGTTAATTTCAGTAACACGATCAACAACGCTCGGAATATTAAGTTACTTTCTTATGTTAAGTATCATTGTGATACGATGGCACCCAAGGATTATCCTCAAGGCCTCGTTCTGCAATTTTTCAAGCCCTCCAAGCTCTTTCAGGCATCAAAGCAAGCAGAGGTGCAGCATAATCCACTAAAGATCTGATGTCTGCAAGGTACATCATTTTGACAATTCTGACATTGGCATCATAGCCTGAGTGATAATCTACAATAGCCTTGAGATCTCTGAGCCTCTCTTTATACCGACGACAAAGTCTGAATATAACAGGTCCATACAGTGGCACCTCAAGGCCAAGTTATTTGAATTTGTTTACATAGTCAAGCTGGGATCTATCAGACAGTTACATCTTGCGAACAGCAGCTCCTTGCCCGGGTCCCAACCACTTGAGCTGGACGGTAGAGCGACGGTCTCGCTTCATGCAGGTCGATGTTCAATTCCCGGCCTTCCAAGTGGTTTGGAATCATTCGTTCCCCCCCCGTCCCGTCCCAAATCCTTATCCTGACCCCTTTTAAGTGCTATATAGTCATTATGGCTTGGCGCTTTCCCCCTGATAATTCCCTTCCCTTCCTCCTTGCCTGGCTGGGAGCCGATTTAGTATGTTTTATCTGCCGAGATGACTAAACCTAAGTCCTGACACGAGTTTAATACAGTTAAGAGTGTTCTGCGTGCGGGCATACCCAGTGGTGTGTATCTTATCAGCAACAGTTTTTTTTTTTTGGGGGGGCATGGAAATTCCTGCACGGGCCCCCTGGCTGGCACGCTAAATGTTGCTTGTTTCTATTTTACTTAGGCGGAGTGTGAGTATTTATGACTCGTGTGGTCGCTTCAGTAAGGTTTTGTCCTCATGTGTTTAACAACTTCTGCTCTGTTGAATCGAAATTGAAATCTTATCGAGTTTATAACTGTGCACAGTGTTAGATAATGCAGCATAGCTAATCATGTGCACGTTGTGTTTGTTTGGAACAGTTTAACAGCGTGTTTATTAAGGTACTAAATCATTTAGGACTGAGGACACCTCCCTGTGGGGTACCTAGTTCGAAGTCTCTTGTTACATAACTATGCCCCTGGAAAAACACACGACTTCCTGTTGGATAAGTAACCCCTAATCCAACAAAGAAGCCGACCACCCATAGTCATTCTCGCAAGCTCACTCAAGATAACATGTCGGTTTGCAATATCAAAGGCAGACTTGAGATCTAGGAAGGTGGTACATGATTTCAGTGTGAAGAGTAAGAAAGGTGGCGATGCAATGATGCACACTCCTTCCATGCATCATTGCATCACCACCATGATATATAGCTCCTTCAGATACATAGCTATATATCTGGGGGGGGGGGGATAACATTGTTCTTATTCTATGGAGGACACTGTTTAGAACCACACTCTCGAATGTTTTGTAAATGCAGCTAGTAAGGGAAATTGGGCGTAACGTATTATCTTGATTTAACTTGGTAATTGGAATGATTATACTGTTGGTCAGAGATAGGAAGTTCCCCAGTTACATAGGTCATATTATATATCTCAAGAAGGGGGATATTTCCTGGTACTAGAGGAAGCAAACAAAATGCCATAAGTGGTGCCATCCTCATCGGGTGATGTGGCTTTACCTTTGTTTAGGACGAACAAAAAAACTCTGTAAATAGCACGTTGCATTCATCTTCCTTGTGGTTCATGAAGTCAACGAGCCTTTCTAGATCTCCGTAACCAACATTTAATCTGATTATGATCTGGGTGAAGATTATTGAAGCTAGAGGTGGTTGCCCAAGCATCGACAACCTCGTTTGCTCTGTGTAGAGGGTGAGGGTGTGACACTTGAACGATCTTATCGCCTTTGAATATTCTTCCATGCCTGGCTGAGGGGTGTGTGAGAATTGAGACTTCACAAGTGTCCCAGGTTTCTTGCCTGAGCTCTGTCATGCGCTCCTTCGCCTTGGCTCGGGCTTTCTGAAAGAGCTTGAGCATTGCTGGCGTACATGTTACCCTATATGCAAGTCCAACCTGTTTAGCAGTGCATTTCAAAGAATGCAGTTTAGGGTCATTGTAATAGACATGGTGTTTATTACTTTTCATATCGTTCCGACCACTGGTTGGTGCAGAGGGCCGACTTAAAGGGTCAGCGAATATCTGAATGTTCTGTACTAGATCGTCGTTAAGTATCTGAACTGAGGAGGGATCATAAGTGCTGTAACACTGACACATGAGCGACAGTCTTTACGTCAAACAGGAGGAACACTGAGCCGTTTGCGTTTAAAAATACCACCATGCAGGATGGTATTTCACATACATAGTAGTCAATCTTGGATGCTCTGACATATCGTTTTTCTGACATCTTATATATTATCTGATATTATAACTTATGTTACAATAGATGTGGACCAGACCTGAGTGACGTTGAAACCAACACAGAGGTCTGGAATGCCTCCACAAATGTGTGGGTTCAAGGTCGCCCTCACTCTGCACATCTTCGTGACTATTTAGTAGCTAAAGCAGTTGATTCCCATTCCCGTTTCTGAAGCGAGAGCCGCCAATATCCCTGTGTCTAGCATTGCCGTCACCAAGAATGATTGTGGGCTCTGCTTGAGCGCAGGCCGGAAGATCAATATAATTTAACTCTCCTGCTGGAGCATATAGATTAAAAACATTGAGGATAGAGTTGCCCACAAATTCTCACTCCATAATATTGTTGCCCTTCAGTTTGCTTTTCTCGAAGAAGTTGATGGGGTAGGGATTGTTTGATTTATAGAATGCAAGAGTTACTGGATCTGAGGGAGTAAGAAGCAAATGAGAGCAATTTTGAGGGCGAGGTTCTTGCAGGAACTCTGCACTCGTGGAGACTTACAATATTGGTGTGTTCTGTAATTTACATCACAAAGTAACAACTGAACTTTCTTTGACGGATGCAATGTTCCAGCAAAGGATGGATAACTTATTTGTGCATTTCAAGTAAGCATTATATAGATTTATATTATTAGTCCACTTAATATATATATTATTTCACTAGATACAACTCCAGGAACATTTCTTAGCATATTACCAATGTCCCATTTGCCTTTAATTGTCTAGTACACTTTTTTTTTAGATATATACAAGAGTTGTTACAATCTTGTACAGCCACTAGTACGCCTAGCGTTTCGGGCAAGTCCCTGGAATACGACTCCCCCCCCCCCTCTGCGAAGAATCGTTTTTACAACGAAGTACCCATTTTACTGTTGAGTTAAACAGAGGCTACAGTTAAGGATTTGCGCCTAGTAAATCCTTCCCGGCCAGGATACCACCCATGACAAAGCGCTCGCGAACGCCAGGAGTGTGTCTTACCACTACACCACGGAGACTGGGACTGTTTGCCTTTTCATCAATAGAGTTGATCCAATATCTTAGCACAGCTTTGACAGTTAACCATCGTGGAAGGACTCCTCTACACACGCGTTCTAGATCACTGTTTCACCTGATTGGCAAGGGAGCACATGTTTGGAGGTTTCAGGGGTGGAAGGAGGGTATCATCTTGAGTTATCTTGAGATGATTTCGGGGCTTTTAAGTGTCCCCGCGCCCGGTCCTCGACCAGGCCTCCACCCCCAGGAAGCAGCCCGTGACAGTTGACTAACACCCAGGTACCTATTTACTGCTAGGTAACAGGAGCATAGGGTGAAAAACTCTGCCCATTGTTTCTCGTTGGCGCCCGGGATCGAACCCGGGACCACAGGGATCACAAGACCAGCGTGCTGTCCGCTCGGCCCACCGGCTCCCGGGGCAGGGGAAAAGGAGGGTGGCAGTCTTTGCTTAAAAGTTCCCTCATGCCCATGAGCAGCTCTGCAATGTTGCCAATGGATTTTCTCTCATATCGGAGCTGCTCTTTAAGCCGCTCCGTCTCCTGCTGTGACTGCTGCTGGTGTTCCTGCCACAGTTCACGATGGTCAGCATCGGCTTGATTAGTGGAGCGACCCAGTGGCGAGTTGATATGGAGGCTGAAGTGGCGATCCTTCTCAGCTTGATCCTGCTACTTTACCTCCCAACTTCCAGTTGACTGGGGTCCAGCTGTGGGAGGTCCCCCCAGAGTAGGCGACAGTCCCTGACCTGGGGAGTGACGACTCTACATCAGGGGCGTGCCCACTACTGGCAGAACCGAGGTGTGGCCATTCTACATTAGGGACATTCTACTTCTGCCCTCCAATGGCAGAAGTTACAGCACCTGGTACGTGTGGGGAAGCTGGAGTGATGGCAGGGAGTTTTTGGCACTGGTTCCCCTTGTGCACTTCGTAATTACCAGGTGTTGAGTTTTGTAGCCAGCTGGAGCGAGCATTACTCCAGATGGCTATGAACAGCGAATGGAGCTGGAGGCAGAACTTTGCAACCGTTCTTCATGGTGGTGTGGAGGAGAAGGCCTTAGGAGGCAGGTTCCTGGCACATTACGTGCATTAGGCTGAACAGAAACCTGCAGTCTGGCCCCCTGGTATACGTGGTGGTTGGCAGATGGTAAAGAATTTGATAGCCAGCTGCTACGAACACAACGTCCAGATGGCTCAGCACAGGTAGTAGAACCAGCAGCAGTACCTGGCAACCGTCCTCCCGGGTGGGTCCGGCTGGGCAGCCCTATGGTAAACGCCAATTACATATCCGGCAAGGCATCATACGCCAATTATATAATTTCTCCCCCTAATGAGGAACCGTTAGCACTAACAACAAACTGAATCACCACGTTACCTCGTTCCGGAGACCCAGGAATGTTCACCTCTAACACTTCAGTGTCTGCCGCCTGACCAACATATTTGTCAATTTGCAGAATTACTGCAGCGTTGCAGGGCTACCAATATTTTGTGCAAGAATGCGGATGATGGCCACGTAGCTGCAAGTGCTCAGGCCTCCCAAAACTGTCCGACGGTATATTCAGCTTGGTAGGTTATGCCCCGGCACTTTCCCCTCACACACTTTCGTCTACCCCAGCTGCAACATCACCCTCTTGGGTAATTTGTGTTTATAATTGAGTTGGACTGGTGAGATAGTAAAGACTAACAGAAGGTTGGATGGAGAGGGAAGAGCATTGATATGTACCCAAAAATGTTAGATGAACATTAACCCATGTTACACCATAACTAAATGTTCAAATTACTGGCCAGAAGAATGGTTTACCACTCTGAAGTGGTTAATGTAGAGAGTTCTTAGGCTATACCTATTAGAAGGCCACCGCTGCAAGGTATAACATGTTAAACTTAAACTAGTTCCCTTCACCTGTTGTACTTGTGGGAATATACACACACTACATTATGACCAATTGCGATTCAACAGTTTTCCCAAGTAACTTTAATCCCTCCATACCTGCAGTGCTGTTGTACGAGACCAATTTCTTGGGTCTGGTTGACCATACCTGCAGTGCCGTTGTACGAGGACGAATTTCTTGGGTCTGGTTGACCATACCTGCAGTGCCGTTGTACGAGACCAATTTCTTGGGTCTGGTTGACCATACCTGCAGTGCCGTTGTACGAGACCAATTTCTTGGGTCTGGTTGACCATACGTGCAGTGCCGATGTACTGATGCACCCTCGTACATACCTGAAATTACACAATACCTCAAAATACTAAATTGAACATATCCTCATTTAAAGACGAAGAAAATAACTAGACAATCGCTCAGGTCCACTTACTTTGATGTAAAAAAACAGGCTTATACCCAGAATGGCATATCCCAACCTCAGACTTGAGTCTTCTACAGCCCGTTTCTCAACGGTCAGGTGGTTCGTTAATCCGGCAGCCAAACATGAACGTGACATTTAACTTGTCCTCAGTCCTATGCTCGTCCGTGCACTGACCCACAACAGTTCATACATTTTAACACAAGATTTATTTTAAAACTGTTTTTGATACGTAAACTATTATAATGACATTATTATTTATGAGGCGAGGGAGACAGGTGGGAATGCACCTCACGTGCTATAATTCCATCAACAACTATCATAGTTGATATAAATTATTTAAATGTTACAAATATTTAAAATTACACACAATTTTAATGATCATTAATATACATTTGTAGTGGAACAAAATATAGTAATTTGTTACACAGGACGTTAATGTTACTTATTGCGTGTCTGGGGTTGGCTGCAGCGTGGAACGAGCACTGACTCAGTATGGCTAGTTTCATTCACACAGGATGGGCCTGGAGTATGGGGGGGGGATATGTGACGCTTGCTAGACTAAAAGTCTTTGTTCCGTATTTCAAAGATTGAAAATCTGATCGTTAACAAAGAAACACCTTATAAGCTGCCAGAATTTAACTATAATAATAATTGTATAAACTTTTTACACCAGCATTTGGTCGAACGGGTCAATTTCACTAGAAAGTTGACACTCAAGCCTCTGATGTGGAACAGTTAATCACACGTCTCGACCAATAGACAAATGTATTTTACTCTATCTTTACAAATGAATAAACCAAAACAAATTGATTTTTTTTAATAAAGCTTTAACTCTTTTAACTCTGCCTATTTAGATAATCAGCAAATAAAGACAATTCTACCAAGAGAATACAATGTGATAAAATAACTAATCATCTAGAGTACTTGCCTGTAAGCCTGGCGCAGGTAACCTCATGCACAGACTGTCCAGGTGACTAATTTAGTAAAACCAATGAGGCGGGCGCTGAGCAGCACCTCTCCCACGCCGGCCCGCGCCACACTGCCCGCCGCGCCTCTTGACTAGCTTGGCCTGATGGGTCAACTACCTGTGACGTCATTCACCTCACCTGACATGAGGCCGCCTCACATATAAATAATTCACAGTAAAGTCACTTCAACAATAGTAATATAGAGTTTATTTCTATTAATGTGAAGTATGAGCAAGTGTGAGTATGTATTAAAAGCACATACTTCACTACTGGACAATTAAACCCACTACCACACCCACCTAGTAGCTTGAAGCTCCATAACGCCTTCTGTAACTGTTATGTTGGGGTCTAGGCCAGGGGCCAGGTACAGCAACCGGTTACGGTGCTCAGCGTCCTGTGTGTGTATTTACTGTGTGCCTGTAGGGCCGGGCTCACTATAGACCGTGCTACATGGACATTCCTTCCGGGTACCTAAATCTATAACAATAAACATGTAGGGTCGATCTCTTAGCTCTTGGACCCCGCCTTTCTAATAGCTGGTTGTGTAATTTACCGACTCCAGCCCTATTTTCCCTCTTTCATATCAACTACATGTGATTTTTTTTCTCTTCCTCTCACATCACCCGCAGCAGCAGTTGCATAACTCCCAGGTACCTATTTACTGCTAGATGAAAAGATACATCAGGTGAAAGAAAATCGGCCCATTTCCTCTGTTTCGACCGGGAATCAAACCCGGGCCCTTAGGACAACGACCTCAGAGTGCTATACACTGTTGCAAGGACCTGTGCATGCGTGTATGTGTTTGTGCGGACTCGCATAGATGTACTCACCAAGATGTGCCTTCATGGTCATGCTAGGCTTTTAGTCCCACCTTCTAAACATTCTTAGATTAGTACAATGTCTGTTTTATCCAGCTTTATTCATATTTACATATAAATTTTTTAATATAATTAACTTCAACGACTTCAACGTTTAGCCAGTTCCATTTATTGACAGCTCTGACACTGAAAAAGTTCCTTCTGACGTCCATGTGACTCATTTGGGTCTTTAATTTCTTTCTATGACCCCTCGTTCTGCTGTTCTTTGCTTTGAACAATATTATTTTGTCTGCCTCTTCAATTTCCCTTAGAATTTTATATATTATCATATCCCCCTTCTCTCCCCTTTCCTACAGTGTGGTTCTCTGTCTTTCCTTAGAGCATAAACCCTTCAGCTCAGGAACGAGTCTCGTTGCATATCTTTGGACGTTTCCTAGTTTCTTCTTGTCCTTTTGTAGGTAAGGGTTCCATGCTGAGGATTCATATTCAAGTGTGGGTCTCACCTTTCCTGTATATAGGGACCGGAAAGCTCCCTTGCCCAAATTTCTGAAGGATACACAAATGTTGGCCAAAATGGTTTATGCAGCTGTTATTCTGCTAATGTGGGCTTCTGGCATCACAAATGGCGTTATGTCCACTCCCAGGCCTTTCTTCTTTTCCGATAATATAATCTGTTTTCCATTTATTCTATATTGCTGTACTGGTCTTAGTGCCCCTGTTCCCTTCCTCATAACTTTGCATTTGGCTGGGTTAAACTAACAGCCATTTTTGAGAACATTTTTGAAGTATGTCCAAATTTAACTGAATGCTCACAATCTCTCACTGTCCTGACTTCTCATTAGCTTTCCATTATTGGTAAATATTGATACAAGAGAACATTTCCTCTGTCCGATGATTGACATAAATTTTAAAAAGTTGGGTCCTAGAAGCGACCCTTGTGGTACTCCAATTGTAACCTCTCTCCACTCTGATATGTCTGCCCTTTTGATTCCTTCTTGAGATATATTATCTGACCCACGTTAGGACTTTTCCTGTTACACCAGCCTGCTCCTCTAATTTGAGTAGGAGTCTTTCATGCAGGATCGTATCAAATGTTTTCTGGCAGTCGAGGAATATGCATTCTGCCCATCCTTCTGTCTTGCTTGATTCCCGTCATCTTGTTATCAAATTCCAGCAAGTTTATCAAGCAGGATTTTTTCTTTACTAAAAGTGTCCTGGCGCCTCGAAACAAAACCGATTTGTTCTAAATGTTCCACAGGCCAGCTACGGATCTGTCAATCTCTAGTAACTTGTAACAGTTTAAGGAGCAAATAAAAAATAAAATACTCCCATCTATCACAAGTCACCACAGAGCTAAATCAGCGGAAGGAAGACTCACTGATGTAATAGAAACAAGACACTGTGTACTCCTCTTTCGAACCTGGCATTGTGATAGATGGGAGTATTTTATTTTTGATTTGCTCCTTAATCTGTGAAAAACTTGTTATTTTAACCTTTACAACAGGTAGAGCAGTGACAGTTTTTGCTAATGATCACTATAGCTACTGACCCATCACAATATATATGTAGTGTGCTTTCTGTAGTCAATTCTCTAATTATACAATCATATGTTGCTCTCAGCTTTCCTATCTCATTCATACTTTTTCTTTTGCACTGGAATAATTACTACGTCTACGTTACAATCCCCCCATGGTGGTGGGAATTCTCTCTTCGGCAAAGCAATACATTCTGGAATACCATCATGCTCTATAAGATTAGAACATAAGGTACTCATATTCTCTTATTATTCATTAACATTCATTGTTCATTACATTTCATAACAGACATTAATTCATTAGCTCCACCCCCTCATTAATCTAATCGCAGAGGCTACATTTGTCTCCAAAATTACATCCCGAATACTCTGTAGGGACCCCAGACATGAGGGCCGAGTCATTCATACCTGCTTTCCTTAGGTTTGTGGCCCATCGATCCTGTCCAAACTTTATTATCTCAGTCATTGGGTCCGAATTTATGGCAGGGGAAGCATGTCTGAGGGAAGTCTGGAATCACCCAGTGGTATGAACTGCCCTAAATCAACAGCAGTGCCACTGGAGGTTCATAACCCCATCCCCCTAGACCGTGGCATGAAGGCTTCTATGTCCGGATGGTGGGAACAGTCAAGTGGTGTTTAAGGAAAACCCTCCACCACCAGAAGATTGATCTACAAGAGCTTCACACCATCGTCACCAAAATTGAATCAAGGGTCAATAACAGACCACTGACCAACTTCTCTGACGATCTTTCACAACGGGACCCATTAAGTCTATCTAATCTGATGTATGGAGGAATTTGTAACCATCTAGCGTTCCTCAAGGCAGAGTTGGTGGGAGGCAGAGTTGGTGGGAGGCAGGGTTGGTGGGAGGCAGAGTTGGTGGGGCGGTAGAGTTGGTGGGTGGCAGAGTTGGTGGGTGGCAGAGATGGTGGGAGGCAGGGATGGAAGGAGGCAGAAATGGTGGGAGGAAGGGTTTCTTACTAAGAACCTCAAATTCATATGAAGAGCAGTAAACAAAATCAGGGGTTGTGAGACCAAATTTACAGCTCACCCAGATCCAGGAAATGTTTCTAATAAATTAGTAGATAAATGGGCTAGTGCTGCTAATATGGAGTCCTTATCTGAAGACACGAGTCACCGTCGAGTCATGGGAAAATATTAGAAATGGAGTAACTTTATGTGCATTAAATACTGGATCAGTAACATGCACCAAGATAACTTACGCTGAGCTACCTGATGCTATAGAAAGTGGCAGCTCTACTGCTCCGGGGTAAGATGGAGTAGTAGGCATCTGTCAATCCCTTAGGGTTATGGAGTTATGCCCTGGGTGTCTAGTTGTTGTAGTGTAGTTGGATGCAGCGCCTGCTGTGGTTGTGAAGGTCAACCTGAGAATGACAGTCCCGACTGCAGCGAACGCAGATAAACGCCGAAGCGGGTGCGTCTGACAGTGGTCGAGACCTCCTCTGAAGTCTATTATCCTCCGCCTGCCTCTTCAGTTCATCCTCGAATTGCTGGAGTCCCTTCTGCACTTTACATCTCCAGGCAGATCTGTCCGCAGCTGCTGCCTCCCAAGTGTTGATGTCGATGTTCATCTGCTTGAGGTCGCGTTTGCAGGCATCTTTGAAACAGTGGAGTGGGTCTAATTCCTGATGCCAGTTCTCCATATAATAGGTCCTTCGGTATGCGGCCATCGACCATGCGTGTGACATGTCCCAGCCATCGCATGCGTCTCTGTTTCAGGATAGTGAACATTGAAGGGACTCCTGTTTTCTTGAGTACTGTGTTGTTGGTGACGTGGTCTTTCCATGTGATGTCAAGGATGCGTCTCAGGTTCTGCATGTGAAAGGTATTGAGCCGTCTCTCCTGGCGAGAGCGCAGGGTCCAGGATTCCGAGCCGTAGAGAAGTGTACTCACCACACATGCCATGTAGACTTGTGCCTTGGTGTGCACTGTCAGTTTGGCATTTTCCCAAATGCGCTTTGTGAGCCTGGCCATTGTTGTTGCGGTCTTCCCGACATGCCTGTTGAGCTCAGTGTCCAGGGAAAGGGTGTCTGAGATTGTTGAGCCCTGGTACACAAACTCGTGAACTGCCTCCAGCACATAGTCTGCTATATTTATACAGGGTAGCTCATTGACATCTTGTCCAATCACCTTTGTCTTCTTCAGGCTGATTGTCAGGCCAAATACGGAACAGGCTGCAGCAAAGCAGTTGAGTAGCTGCTGCAGGCCTTCTGCTGTGTGTGTGGTGTTCGCTGCGTCTTCCCGCGTCGGATTTCGAGCGGGAAGATCGTGCCTCTCACAGCTACTTGAGCACTACGACAAAGTCACTGAGGCATTAGAAGAAAAACAGAATGCTGATGTGATATACACGGACTTCGCAAAGGCTTTCGATAAATGTGACCATGGCGTGATAGCACACAAAATGAAGTCAATGGGAATAACCGGTAAAGTAGGACGCTGGATAATCAGTTTTCTGTCAAATAGGACTCAGCGAGTAATGGTCAACCATATAAAATCTAGTCCAAGTGCAGTTAAAAGCTGTGTACCTCAGGGTACAGTCCTTGCACCGCTGCTTTTCCTTATTCTCATATCAGATATAGACAAAAATACAAGTCACAGCTTCGTATCATCCTTTGCAGATGACACAAAAATCAGTATGAAAATTACCTCGGCTGAAGACATTGAAAAACTTCAAGCTGATATTAATAAAGTTTTCGACTGGGCATCAGAAAATAGCATGATGTTTAACAGTGATAAATTCCAGGTACTCAGGTACGGTAAAAATGAGGACCTTAAACATAATACAGAGTACAAAACACAATCAAATGTACCCATAGTAGGAAAACAGCATGTAAAGGATTTGGGAATAATAATGTCTGATGACCTAACGTTTAAGGAGCATAACCAAGCAAATATTGCGACAGCCAGAAAAATGATAGGATGGATTACGAGAACTTTCAAATCCAGGGATCCCATCACAATGGTTGTACTCTTCAAGTCACTTGTGTTGTCGCGTCTTGAGTACTGCTCAGTACTCACTTTCCCCTTCAGAGCAGGAGAGATTGCTGAAATAGAGGGACTACAGAGAACATATACGGCACGCATAGGCGCAATAAAGCACCTAAATTATTGGGATCGTCTCAAAGCCCTCCAAATGTACTCACTAGAAAGAAGACAAGAGAGATATCAAATAATATACACCTGGAAGATACTGGAGGGTCAAGTACCAAATCTACACAGTAAAATAACAACGTACTGGAGTGAACGATATGAAAGAAAATGTAGAATAGAACCAGTGAAGAGCAGAGGTGCCATAGGCACAATCAGAAAACACTGTATAAACATCAGAGGTCCGCGGTTGTTCAACGTCCTCCCAGCAAGCATAAGAAATATTGCTGGAACAACCGTAGACATTTTCAAGAGGAAACTAGATTTATTCCTCCAAGGAGTGCCGGACCAACCGGGCTGTGGTGGGTATGTGGGCCTGCGGGCCGCTCCAAGCAACAGCCTAGTGGACCAAACTCTCACAAGTCAAGCCTGGCCTCGGGCCGGGCTTGGGGAGTAGAAGAACTCCCAGAACCCCATCAACCAGGTATCAACCAGGTATCGTCGGCGAAGAGGAACTCCCTGAGGATTCGCATCTGTACTTTTGTCTTTGCTCGGAATCTGGGATAGATTATAGAGCTTTCCATCAGATTTTGTACAGAGATAGATGCCTTCCGTGGTTGTTCCAAAGGCATGCTTGACGAGGATCGTGAAGAAGATGCCGAACAGGGTTGGAGCAAGAAGATACCCCTGTTTAACACCACTGTTAATGTTGAATGGTTCAGAAGTTGAGCCGTAGTACACGGCTGACCCTTCATGTGATTGTAGAACGATTGTATCATGCTGAGCAGGGTGGGTGGGCAGCCAATTTTGGCCAAGATCTTGAAGAGTCCGTCCCTACTCACGAGGTCGAAGGCCTTTGTAAGGTCAATGAAGGCGATGTACAAGGCTTTTCTCTGCTCCCTGCACTTTTCTTGAAGCTGTCTCAGGGAGAACACCATGTCAGTGGTCGACCTCTCTGCTCGGAAACCACACTGTGACTCGGGGTACACTCTTTCGGCAAGAATCTGAAGCCTGACTAAAACGACCCTAGCGAAAAGTTTGCCAATCACGCTGAGGAGGGATATGCCACGATAGTTGTTGACATCGCTTCTGTCACCTTTATTTTTGTAGAGAGTGATGATGTTTACATCTCTCATGTCTTGTGGCACCGAGCCCTCCCTCCAGCACTGGCACAGAAGTTCATGAAGCTCAGTTTTAAGTGTTCCACGAGCGCACTTGAAAACTTCAGGCGGAATCTCGTCGTCTCCTGGGGCCTTCCCTGAGGAAAGTGAATCCACTGCTTTCTCAACTTCTTTCACAGTTGGTTTAAGATCAAGTTCTTCCATGATGGGCAGGCATTCGATTGCATCCAAAGCCTATACACTGACGAAGTTCTCTCTGGAGTAGAGTTCAGAGTAATGTTCCACCCAGCGATTCATCTGTTGATCGCGGTCTTTAATTATCTCTCCAGTGGCTGACTTTAGAGGAACCATCCAGTTTTGTGTAGGGCCTGTTGCCTGTTTGATTCCTTCGTACATGCCTCTTATGTTGCCGACAGTGGCCGCAGTCTGGATGCTGGAACAGAGTCGAAGCCAGTAATCGTTAGCACAATGCCTCGCAGTTTGTTGAACTCTACTGCGGGCAGAATGGAGAGCCTGTAGGTTCCTTTCTGAGGGCAGGTTCTTGTATTATGAGAGAGAGCTCGTCTCTTTTCCTCTACGAGGGGTAACATTTCCTCTCCACTGGCCTCGAACTGATCTGCTGACTTGTACTGCCTCTTACCGAAGGTGGATGTTATATAAAAATGGTCTTGCTATGGGGGAACTAGTGCTATTCAAGGGTAAGGTCTGTCAGAATAAAGATGTATCTATTTGGGGAGACCCTTGGCTGACCCTTCATGTGATTGTAGAACGATTGTATCATGCTGAGCAGGGTGGGTGGGCAGCCAATTTTGGCCAAGATCTTGAAGAGTCCGTCCCTACTCACGAGGTCGAAGGCCTTTGTAAGGTCAATGAAGGCGATGTACAAGGCTTTTCTCTGCTCCCTGCACTTTTCTTGAAGCTGTCTCAGGGAGAACACCATGTCAGTGGTCGACCTCTCTGCTCGGAAACCACACTGTGACTCGGGGTACACTCTTTCGGCAAGAATCTGAAGCCTGACTAAAACGACCCTAGCGAAAAGTTTGCCAATCACGCTGAGGAGGGATATGCCACGATAGTTGTTGACATCGCTTCTGTCACCTTTATTTTTGTAGAGAGTGATGATGTTTACATCTCTCATGTCTTGTGGCACCGAGCCCTCCCTCCAGCACTGGCACAGAAGTTCATGAAGCTCAGTTTTAAGTGTTCCACGAGCGCACTTGAAAACTTCAGGCGGAATCTCGTCGTCTCCTGGGGCCTTCCCTGAGGAAAGTGAATCCACTGCTTTCTCAACTTCTTCCACAGTTGGTTTAAGATCAAGTTCTTCCATGAACTATACACTGACGAAGTTCTCTCTGGAGTAGAGTTCAGAGTAATGTTCCACCCAGCGATTCATCTGTTGATCGCGGTCTTTAATTATCTCTCCAGTGGCTGACTTTAGAGGAACCATCCAGTTTTGTGTAGGGCCTGTTGCCTGTTTGATTCCTTCGTACATGCCTCTTATGTTGCCGACAGTGGCCGCAGTCTGGATGCTGGAACAGAGTCGAAGCCAGTAATCGTTAGCACAATGCCTCGCAGTTTGTTGAACTCTACTGCGGGCAGAATGGAGAGCCTGTAGGTTCCTTTCTGAGGGCAGGTTCTTGTATTATGAGAGAGAGCTCGTCTCTTTTCCTCTACGAGGGGTAACATTTCCTCTCCACTGGCCTCGAACTGATCTGCTGACTTGTACTGCCTCTTACCGAAGGTGGATGTTATATAAAAATGGTCTTGCTATGGGGGAACTAGTGCTATTCAAGGGTAAGGTCTGTCAGAATAAAGATGTATCTATTTGGGGAGATCAGTAAGGCTCGGCCTCCATGGAAACTAAAAGTAGTGCTGACTACTTGGCTACACAACAAGGTCAGTCTAGGGAATGATCAAGATCTCCTACACAGGAAGAACGATACTCTTATAATTCATGTACTTATTTAATAACCCCTTAACAGCCCCCCATATACATTCACACCAATAACAATAATAATAATAACTTTACCACACTACCTTACGTTAAAAGCCTTGGTCCACATAAGCAGGATACAAGGTTTTACACTGAACACAAGCTAGGGTAAAGCTCTACTATTGAATAACTTGAAGTTAGAGTCAGCTTAGGGTAGGGGACCACGTGGTTTCAATGGGACCCCCTTTAGAATATCTAGTAATATAAACTCTAAAAACACCTACTACACACAAAATATACTACTCTACACATAGAACATGAGTATGCCAGACATGGAATAATAACTCAGTTGGTACTTATCTTGAACAAGACACAGAAATAAGGAAACGAAGAGGAGGGAGAGAAGGTTCCTTTCACCACAGCCAGCCAGCAGAGAAGACCGCTTCAGCCCCGATCATGCAGCCTCCCGCATCGTGTGGTGCCGGGAAGAGCCTAATTGATCGTGCAGCTAAGCACATTAAAAACATTTTCCCCTATGCCTCCTATTGTTACTTTACTCGTTCTAAGGATAGTTAATCTTATAACAATGTTACTTAATCCACAACAAGCTCAAGAGTCTGACTGCTTTGTGAGCAACAAGAATTGTCTTACGTCTGGCAGGGAAGATACAAACAAAGACACATCGAGTTGCGCTTTGCTACTCTAACGTAGCTTATTTAGTTAAATTTTGACCTCTGGTTTCCACTGAAGAACCCAGGGTCGTAACACTCCTCCCCCCTTCAGAGAAAAAAAAATGTGACTACTAGAATAGTAGTCATTTTTTTTTGTAAGAGTATACAGAGAATAAAAAGAAAAAATATATGACAACAAAAATCAATAAAAAACAACAATTTCTCTGCAAGAAAAATACAAAGGAGTTCTCTGAAAGAAAAAAAAACATACACACACAAAAAAAAAAACAGGGAAGTAAATAATTTGGACACGGAATATTTAATGTCATAGGAGAACCTAAAAAAAAAAATAACTAAAGCATGACAGTTGGTAAATGGCTTCCTGTGGCCTAGATGAATGTTATTCCGGCAACCTGGACAGAGCGTCGGCCATCACGTTGAGTCGGCCCGGTAGGTGGGTAATGGAAAGATTGAAGTCCTGTAGGTACAACGCCCACCTGAGGATGCGTTTATTCTTTACCCTTCATCTGAGTCAGGAAGACTAGTGGGTTATGGTCCGTGTACACTTCCACTATATTACCTGTGAGGTAAACTTCGAACTTTTTACATGTTAACACTAGCGCCAACGCCTCTTTTTCTACCACTGAATAATTGCGTTGCGCCTTGTCGAATTTCACAAAGTAATAATATACTGGGTGTTCCACCTGATCATCCCCAGTTTGCAACAACACTGCACCAGCACCCGAGTCAGCCGTGTCAACATGAATTTTAAACGGTCGGTCGAACCTTGGACTAGCAAGCACTGGGGTGGAAGCTAAGATCAATTTCAAATTTTTAAATACCTCTGCACAGTCTGATGACCACTTAAATTTAACGGCTTTCCACAACAAGTCTGTGAGAGGAGTGGCAACACTGGAAAAGTTCTGACAAAAGCATCGATAGTACGCACACATACCGATAAATCTTTGAACGTCCTTTTTAGACTTTAGTACTGGATACTCCAGAATGGCACTGATTTTATCTTGCCGAGGTAACACTTTTCCTTGGCCCACTTCATAACCGAGGTACGTCACTGTGCCTTGGCCAAAATGACACATTTTTGCGTTTAAGGTAAGATTTGCCTTTTTCAAGATCGCGAACAACTGGCGTAACCTAGCTATGTGGTCAGCCCAATTACTGTCAAAGAGCACGATATTATCTAAATACGCCCGACAATTTGGCACCTTAGCGAGCAAAGAGTTCATTATCCTCTGGAACGTGGCAGGGGCATTACGCAAGCCGAACGGTAACACTTGATACTCAAAAACACCCTCAGGTGTCACGAACGCAGTTAGTTGTTTAGCACGTTCAGTGAGTGGGATTTGATAATACCCCCTCGAGAGGTCGAATTTCGAGACGTACTTGGCGTTTCCCAGCTCGTCGATGCAGTCTTCGAGGAGGGGCAGCGGACAGGCATCCACAATGGTCACCTTGTTGAGCTGCCGATAGTCGGTGCATAATCGCCAGGAGCCGTCTGGTTTGGGGACCAAAAGGCAGGGCGAGCACCAAGAGCCCTGGCACGGCCGGATGAGGCCGTGCTGGAGCAAGAAGTCGACCTCCTTCCGTACGATGACCTTCTTTTCTGGACTCATCCGATAGGGTTGAAGGCGAATGGGGGTGTAGTCCGTCAACTTGACATCATGGCAAATGGCATCAGTCTGGGTCGGGACCTCCCCGAACAGACTGGAGAATTCATCAACCAACGACTGCACCTCTTCACCGTTGGGCCATCTGCAAACTGGGACAGTCCCTCCTCCACAGCATTCACAGAACTAGAATTATTGAGAATGAGATTAGTTGGGTCCCCAGAACAATCATCCCCTCCCTCACTGGAAATGGAAACATGGTTAGTGCAATGGGCCTGGGGCCTGGAACTTCTTCAGCCGATTTACATGTAATGAGCATTACCTGGGTACGTTTGTCAGAGTGCCTCACTTTGTACGTGAGGTCCCCCCAGTCTTTTCTGTCACAATGTAGGGGCCTTCGTACTTGTGGGACATAGTGTTCCTAGTCGAGGCTTTAATACAGGACAGGGTCGCCAGGCTGAAATACCCGCAACTTAGATTTAGCATCGTTACGTTCTTTCATCTTTTCTTGGGCCTTCCCAAGATACTTTAGTGCCGCCACCTTGCATTCCTTGAGTCTCTGGTGGTGTTGCGCAAAGAAAGCCGAACCTTCGGTTAACGTTACGTTCCCTCACAGATTCTCCTGTAACATTTGCAAAGGTCCACGAACTTTATGGCCAAAGACTAACTCAAAAGGAGAACAACCAGTGAACTTTGTAATCCCTCTCTAGCCGCAAACAAAACATACGGTAAATTCTCATCCCAGAAGGTGTGGGAACTCTCGCACGATGTCTTCAACATCTGCTTCAGAGTTAGATGGAAACGTTCAATTACCCCCTGACTCTGTGGATGGTATGGGCTGGAAACCTTATGAGTTATTCCATGGTCCTTACAAAATTGCTCAAAAATATCAGACTTAAAGTTAGTACCCATTGTCAGTTTGTACGACCCGAGGCGTCCAAACGTGAAAAAATTGCAACATACAAGCAACAACAGTTTTTGCTCGGATGTTCCTACAGCAAAAGCCTCTGGGTAACGAGTAGTGATACACATCATCGTGATTAGGTAAGTATTATCAGACTTAGTTCTAGGTAATGGTCCAACACAGTCATTACCACATGAGAAAATGGTTCCTCTGGCACGACAATAGGCCTTAGAGGAGCTTTAGGTAGAGTCTGGTTTGGTTTCCCAACCAGTTGACAAACAATACACGCATTGCAAAATTTTGCCATATCGCTTTTCAGCTTGGGCCAGAAAAAAATACTTTAAAATTTTGTGATACGTAATATTAATACCTTGATGTCCCCCTATAGAATCATCATGAGCAGCTGCCAAAATTCTTTCTCTATAGCAGGTCAGCAAACATAACCTGGTGGACTACCTCCCACTCATTGACAAGGGAGCACTCTGTGGTCTTCATTTTCTCATCAAAATCCGATCATTGTAGTAGTACCCAGTTGCTGCGTCTATAATTTCCTCCATAGAGACGGCCTGTCTCATGACAATCTGCAAGAGTGGGGTCAGCTTTCTGTAACCTCACTCAAGGAGGCATCTAGGCCTTGGTCAGATGCCATTGGCCGAGGCTCAACAGTGTTCTTCTCCACCTCCCCACTACTCTCGGTAGATGGCGGTGGCAGGCTCTCCACAATGTCCTTGGCCACGTCATCGAGTCGGGGCCCATGAATGTGTCCGCGAGGTCCACTTGGTTTTCACCACTCGGAAAGTTCCTCGTGTCCTCGGGATTTACCACCTTGGCAAGCACAGGGCTGCCCCTTACATTTAAGTCCCATAGACCTGGTCACACGCGCACGCAGGGTACACAACATTATCCTCTGCGGCTGGCTGGATCCAGGCAAACCTTAGGGGGTAGGCAACATAATAGGCAGTCTGGAATCCCCTACCTTATTCCCTGCTAAATCATTACCAACTATTACATCAACATTAGAGAAAGGTAGGTATGAAGTGACTCTAACTGTACAAACACCTTGTGGAAATCAGATTCCAGGGTAACCTTATGGAGGGGTACTGCTCGAGTATCACTAGTGACACTTTTCGACCAGTACCACCTCTCCAGTGTCAAGAGTGTTGGCACCTTTCAACGCACTCTCTAAAATTAAAGTCTGGATGGCACCGGTGTCTCGGAAGATCACCACGTCCTTCCAGGAAGAACCCTCAGACAAAAGTAGTCTCCCTTTCGATAAGAATGGGGTAAGCAAATCCAACCACTGTGGGTTGGAGGTCTTACTCCCTAACCCTTCCGAAGGCCTCAAGCCCTGTGTGCACAACTAGAGCATTGTGTCTTTTTTCCGGGTACAGTTGCCAACAATGGCTAATAGTGTGGTTTGGACGTTTACAGTGACCACAAAAAACTCGGGGAGAAAAGACATTACTAACAGAATTACCCTTCGGTTCACCCTTAGGTACCGTGGGGCTAGACACTTTAACAGGGTTAGTTATGTCTGAAACAGAAGTGCATTAGTTAAAGGGTTAGAATGAGCTGGTCTGGACTGGCTGTGGGTATAAGTTTTGCTACTTTGTGGAGTATAATTATTTTTATTGGGCCTTTTGCCCGCCAATTGGTAGTTTCTGCCAACTTGGCCAAATCCCCTATTTTAGAATTTTACCTCTACCCTTCCCCTTATGTACTGATCTACAATGTCTGGCATACTATCTATAAACTGTTTCTATTAACATACTATTCCTAAGTGCCTCGTATGTTTCGGCTTTAGCCGAGCGAATCCATTTATCAACAATCTAATTTGATCATTAGAAAATTCAGTGAGCGGTTGGTTGTGGATAGGCCTAAGGTTGCGATAAGCTTGGCGGTGAGCTTCAGGAGTAATTTCATATGCCCGCAAAATACGTTCCAAGACTTTATCATATTCAAACACTCGTCGTCAGGCATGTTTATAAAAATATTTTGTGCTTTACCTCTAAGTCTTCCCTGTAGGATTTTATCCACTCTTCCCTTTGGCCAGTTCATGGATGTGGCTAATCTCTGAAAATGGTTGAAAAACCTTTCAGGGTCCGACTCGGAAAATTCAGGCAAATATGCTTTTTCTCATAATGCCTGGGGTTTGAATCCCCGGCAGGTGGAGGTTCAGTGGCATTCGCTCTAATTCTAGCCTCCTCGGTTTTGAGTCTTTTGCTCCTCTAATTTTATTCTTGCTAACTCTACAGCTAATTCTCTATCCTATGAGCTGCACTTTCTGCTTGGCTAGGCTGGTATAAAGGTGTATCACTTGCCAATAGTTCTTCATCAATACAATGTTGTAATATTTCATTCCCCAAAGTCCACTTTTTATCCGCGTCATTTAATTCTAGGCCAAATTCCTTGCCTAACAATACTAAATTAGACTTGGTAAGTTTCTTTATCTCTACCACTGAAGGCTCCCTTGCCAGTCTCTGCATTTCAGATGACATCACTAATAATTTTAGCTCCCAGCCAAAGAAAAAATTAAAAAATAAAAATTGGGAAAAAAAACAAAAATTTGCACGGCCCCTAACACAAGGCCACACTAACCTTAATCGTGAAGGGATCCAGCCTGGGTGTCCAGTCAGTGCAAGAATGTCCTTTGCTAGATGAGCTGGACCCTAGGCTAGCACACAACCGTTCTGCGGAAAACAAAAAAATTTTAGTTTTGGCACTCAAGAATCTAATTTTTTACACTTATAAAGTTCCTCCCGGACTGGCAACACACTTGTTATAAAAAAAATTGGTGTTCTTGCTATGGGGGAACTAGTGCTATTCAGGGGTAAGGTCAGTCAGAATAAAGATGTATCTATTTGGGGAGATCAGTAAGCCGGCCCCCATGGAAACTAGAAGTAGTGCGGACTACTTTGCTACACAACAAGGTCAGTCTAGGGAATGATCAAGATCTCCTACACAGGAAGAACGATACTCTTATAATTCATGTACTTATTTATTACCCATTAACAGCCCCCCATATACATTCACACCAATAACAATAATAATAATAACTTTACCACACTACCTTACGTTAAAAGCCTTGGTCCACATAAGCAGGATACAAGGTTTTACACTGAACACAAGCTAGGGTAAAGCTCTACTATTGAATAACTTGAAGTTAGAGTCAGCTAGGGGTAGGGACCACGTGGTTTCAATGGGGACCCCCTTTAGAATATCTAGTAATATAAACTCTAAAAACACCTACTACACACAAAATATACTACTCTACACATAGAACATGAGTATGCCAGACACTGGAATAATAACTCAGTTGGTACTTATCTTGAACAAGACACAGAAATAAGAAAACGAAGAGGAGGGAGAGAAGGTTCCTTTTCACACCAGCTAGCCAGCAAGAAGACCGCTTCAGCCCCGATCATGCAGCCTCCCGCATCGTTGTGGTGCGGGGAAGGAGCCTAAATTGATCGTGCAGCTAAGCACATTAAACACATTTTCCCCTATTGCCTCTATTGTTACTTTACTCGTTCTAAGGATAGTTAATCTTATAACAATGTTACTTAATCCACAACAAGCTCAAGAGTCTGACTGCTTTGTGAGCAACAAGAATTGTCTTACGTCTGCAGGGAAGATACAAACAAAGATACATCGAGTTGCGCTTATGCTACTCTAACGTAGCTTATTTAGTTAAATTTTGACCTCTGGTTCCACTGAAGAACCCAGGGTCGTAACAGTGGACATGGCAGTGTTGAAAATAGTGCCCCTGAGATGTGACCACCTCACTTGCGCTATCGCAGGGTGGTAGAAGAAGGGCATTTACCAGTGCAGCAATGAATTCCTCCACCTTGTGAAGGTCACAGGTCTAGTTTACGTTAATGCGTGATCTTCCCTCCTTCTTTGCTCTGTGGATTTTCCGCGGCTGGAACTTTACTCTGCAAACGACGAGAGAGTGATCGGTGTCACAATCTGCGCTCTGGAAGCTGTGGGTCAGTTTGACATTTCTCAGACTGCTACGCCCCGTAAGCACCAGGTCGAGTTGGTGCCAATGCTTAGACCTGGGATGTCTCCAGGAAACCTTATGCCGGGGCTTGGTGTCGAAGAAGGAATTGGTGATGCAGAGATCATGACGGCAGCAGAACTCCAGGAGGCGCTGCCCACTCTCATTCATCTTTCCAAATCCAAACTGGCCCAGGCAGGAAGGTCAAGAGCTGTGATCAGAACCAACTCTTGCATTAAAATCTTTCAGGAGGAAGACTAGCTGTTCTTGAGGTATGTCTCTGAGAGCTAGGCTGAGGTCATCATAGAACTTGTCCTTCCCTTCGGTAGAGGAGGTCAGTGTTGGTGCATAGGCATTGATGAGGTTGACCATTCCTGCTGCTGTATGAAGATGAAGTTTGATGATCCTTGCAGACCCCTCCGTGGGCAGTACTATGGACCCTAACAACCTGTTCCTGATAGCAAAGCCACGCCATGCTCCCTTACCTCTTCTGGTGGTTTGCCCTGCCAGTAGAAGGTAAAGACCTTCTCCCGTGTGCTGCCGGTTGCGAGCAGACGTGTCTCCTGCAGGGCGACTATGTCCATCTGGAGCCTGCTCAGTTCATTGTTGATCAAAGCTGTCTTGCGGGCGTCGTTCATTTCTAGTAAATCTTCCAAGAGACCCGGTGTCTTGGTCCTTATGTTCCATGTGCCCAGTTTGAGAGCTGGGTGGCTCTATGTTTGTTTTATTTTGCCTGGTGCATGGGTTGATGATCCGCTTATTGGATTGTGGCCTAAGCCCCACGCACCCAGTGGAGCAGGCGGACTGTGGCGGGACAGCACCTTATTGGCTGGGAGCTGCCCAACTTGAGGTGGGCGGTAGCTGTCCTATGAAATCGGATGATTTCTCCCACTGACGGAAGCAACCTCTGGCGCCTCACTCTACGCCAATTGTGTGGTAGGCTTATCACTGGTAACTGTTGCTTCCCGTGTTGAGCCTGGAGTGTCCTCTCCAGGGCACAGGCCTGGGCAGTAATTATGGAGGACCAGCTGTTGCCCATGTAGCAGATCCACCCTCTCCACGCCACCGATGTGAACCAAGGAAAGGGCAGGTGCCGATATGCTTGGCACCAGTGTCGTCGCAGAAGTTGCCAGAATGTAGCTGTAAACAACTGCAAACTGCCTTAGGGACTCCGACTCCGGATTTTTCCTAAGGGTTGACTCCCGAAGTTTTTCCCATGAGTGGGTTTAGCCACAAGACAGCAGAGGTTTGAATTCGGGGTTTTCCATCCCCTAGATGAGCTGCCTTCCCTGGCTAAGGAGCCCATCTGCCCGAAGCAACTGGTTTTAAGGCGCCAGAGACCCGCCTTCGCCCCTTCTCCTGTTGGTAGAAGCAGTTCCGTCAGGCCTAGATGCTAAGCCACATGTGCAGGCCAGGAGCTGGACTTGGTTGTCAGAGGCTATTTGAGACGCACGCCATCAGGGGCACTTTACAGGCTGTGGGAGCTTATCTCTACAACCCTTCCTCCCGGCTATAACAACCCTTGGAACTCTTGGAGCTCTACTGCTCCGGAGTAAGATGGAGTAACGTATGACATTCTTAATTATTTTGCAGTTAGGAAACCTAGTCCCTTACTTTTAGGGAGGGAAAGTTTCCAAGAAAATGGAAGGAGGCTGTCATCATTCTTATACTCAAGTCAAACGGAGGCTACAGGCCTGTATCCCTAACATCCTGCTTTTGTATTATGATGGATAGGATTTTCTTACATAGGCTAATCGATTTTGTAGGAGATAACATGTCCAATAACCTCTTTGGCTTTATCAAGGGCAAAAGTACTGCGGATTGTCTCATAGAGTGTTTGTCAACTTTGGATGACAATTGTAGAGATTTGTTGATCTACAAGAAGCAGTTGATCTGGGGAGATCTGGAATATCAGGGAGATTGCTATATTGATTACGAGATTAGCTTCAAGTGAGAAAAGATCAGATGAATTGCCAGGGATACATGTCTGAGGAAAGGCGGTTTCAGTTAGGTACCCCACAAGGAGGAGTTTTAAGTCCCACCTTATTCAATGTATTAATGAACAGATTAGCATCAGAGATGTATCCTCCAGGGGTCACGACGATCATATATGCTGATGACATTCTTATACAAGGCACTTCTGGGAACAAAATTCAAACTGCTCTTTACATACTTGGTACAACCTGTCACAAGTTAGGCCTAGTTATAAATGCAGACAAAACCGAATATGAGTATTGGAAACGAAGAAATATAACACTTACTCTAAGTGGTAAGGATCTGAGCCGTGTTCAGAAGTACAAGTATCTGGGCATGTATGTTGGGTACACATGCCAGAGTGAAAGTGCTGAAAAAGATTCAGCACAAAGGTGCTGAATCATATCAGCACCTTTGTGTAGAGCCCAACAGCATCCTCTAAAGGCGCTAGCATTTTCTGGTAAAGGTGTTGGGCTACCTATCTTGCGGATGATATACATATGCACTGCTCGGTCCCTGATAGATTATGCAACGCTGGTTTTGTCTTACACTGGGCAAGGCAGAATTAAAAAACTAGAGTTGATACAGAACGAAGCTATGATGATCATTCTTGGATGTCAAAGAAATGCAATGGTTGAAATGATGAGAATGGAATTAAACTTACAGTGTGTGTGTGTGCGATACAGTCCGTGACATTAACACTGGAGTATCTATTCGTTTCATGAGGAGAGGAGGAGGGGATATGCTGTTTCACAGCGTTCAGAATTGCTTGAGTGACGTACACACTTCCAAGAAACGGAGAGAGACATGCTACACGAAGGTATTTACTAAGGACCTCAGGGAATACGATGTACTTGACTGCTGCAAACTCTCTCGACAGTGTAATAGGTCTGCTTCATGGAAAGTACAAAAAATAGAAGTCGAAATTGTTCCTCTCAAGGTCAAAAAGATTCATCCTGAAACGGGACAATTACGGTGTTTGTATGGAAGTATGATATCTCGGTTACCAAGAGGCAAAAGTTTACATATATATTGTGACGGGTCGGTGGAGGAGGATGACAGGGCAGGGTGTGGTGTCCTAAAAAAGGGAATATACTGAATTAGGAGCTGTGGACAGGAAAATTGAATTTCGACTTAGTAATTATATATCCACACACGCTGACTTGCTGACCATTCAGGCTTGTTCGGAGGAAGTACGTCAAGACGACAAAGATGTTTTTGTATTTGTCGATAGCCGAGGAGCACTTGATTCCTTAAACAGTCGAAATCCAATATTCAAGTCCATAGTTGAGGATTGTAAGAAAAGGATAAATGAGATACAGCTGAAAGGTCACACAGTGAAATTCTGTACTCAGCTAGTTGTGCTTGCGGGGGTTGAGCTTTGACTCTTTGGTCCCGCCTCTCAACCGTCAATCAACTGGTGTACAGATTCCTAAATATACTGGGCTCTATCATATATACATTTGAAACTGTATGTAGTCTGCCTCCACCACATCACTGCCTAATGCATTCCATTTGTTAACTACTCTGACACTGAAGATGTTCTTTCTAACTACGTTTCCACCTGTGTCCCCTTGTTCGCGTACCACACGTCTTAAACAGTTTATCTTTATCTACCCTATCAATTCCTTTGAGAATTTTGTAGGTTGTGATCATGTTTCCCCGAGCTCGCCTGTCTTCCAGCGACATGAGCTGCATTTCACGCAGCCTTTCCTCGTAACACATACCTCTTAATTCTGGGACTAGCCTAGTAGCAAACCTCTGAACCTTTTCCAGCTACGTCTTGTTGCTTGACAAGGTACGGACTCCATGCTGCGGTCGTGTAATCCAGGATTGGTCTTACATATGAGATATACAAAATTCTTAAGGATTCCTTACACAGATTCCTGAAGGCAGCCCTGATGTTACCCAGCCTTACATACACCGCTAATGTTATTCATTTCATGTGGGCTTCAGGAGACAGGTTTGGTGTGATATCAACCCCTAGATCTTTCTCTCTCTGCCCGTTTCATGAAGGATATCATCTCCCATCTGGTTTCCTGTGTCTGGCCTCCTATTTCCTCCCTCTAGTTTCTAAACCTTATATTTGCTTGGGTTGAACTTTAGTCGCCATTTGTTGGACTATTCATTCAGTTTGTCTAGATCAACTTGGAGCCTCACACTATTTTCCTCTAAATTAATCCTCTTCATAATTTTTGCATCACCAGCAAACAATGAGAGGAACGAGTCTATTTCCTCTGGGAGATCATTTACGTATATCAGGAACAGAATAGGTTCAAGGACTGATTCCTGCAGGACTCCACTGGTGACGCCTCGCCAATCTCTCAATTACTCGCTAATGTGGTATGCCCATCTCAAGCTGCAATAGTGGTCAACGAGGTGGCGGATGACTTGGCCAAACTCGCCACATCATAACCACAAGTTAACATTGAATGTGTTTTAACAATGAGTCAAATAAGAACCAAAATGACAAATATTCAGGCACAAACAGAAGTAGCGAGGAGAGGTATTATGTATGAGGGAAGCCAAACCATGCAACACGACGTGTGTGTGAGTCAAAACACTCATTTCACTCATGGTAAAATGAGAAATGCTTGGAGTGACTGTACACATGCAGCTCAGGCTTGGGAACAAATATTACTGGGAATATGGAATAGTTGTTAATGATAATGACACCAAGTGTAAACTTTGTGGTAGGTTAAGGTCTCACACCCTCACCCATTATGTTTTTGAGTGTCCGTTGATTAATGAATATAGAAATACTTAGATAAGGACTGTTCCTGAACAAATAGCCTGGATGTGTCACAACGGAAAGATTGGTAATATTCTCGAGAGATAAAAGAATTTTGCACCAAGATTGAAACTTTGTTCAATTTTCTGAATGTCTATTGCAAATTATCTGTGTACCTAATCATAAACGTATTTGGTTGTAACGTCTGGTAACATAATGAATGTGTAAAGGAAGAAATGTATATGTGTATCATTAAGAATGTTCAGTATATGCTTATTGATTGTGATGAGTGTGTCATCATCCCGTCTCCCATCAAACCTTCCTCCCACAAGCCCTGCCCCCCACCAGCCCCGCATCCCACCAGCCCTGCCTCCCACCAACCCTGCCTCCCACCAGCCCTGCCTCCCACCAGCCCTGCCTCCCACCACAGCCCTGCCTCCCACCAGCCCTGCCTCCCACCAGCCTGCCTCCCACCAGCCCTGCCTCCCACCAGCCCAGCCTCCCACCAGCCCTGCCTCCCACCAGCCCTGCCTCCCACCAGCCCTGCCTCCGACCATAGCCCTGCCTCCCACCAGCCCTGCCTCCCACCAGCCCTGCTTCCCACCAACCCTGCCTCCCACCAGCCCTGCCTCCCACCAGCCCTGCCTCCCACCACAGCCCTGCCTCCCACCAGCCCTGCCTCCCACCAGCCCTGCCTCCCACCAGCCTGCCTCCCACCAGCCTGCCTCCCACCAGCCCTGCCTCCCACCAGCACTGCCTCCCACAGCCCTGCCTCCCACCAGCCCTGCCTCCCACCAGCCCTGCCTCCCACCAGCCCTGCCTCCCACCACAGCCCTGCCTCCCACCAGCCCTGCCTCCCACCAGCCCTGCCTCCCACCAGCCCTGCCTCCCACCAGCCCTGCCTCCCACCAGCCCTGCCTCCGACTAACGCTGCCACCCACCAACTCTGCCACCCACCAACCCTGCCTCACACCAACCCTGCCTCCCACTAACCCTGCCTCCTACCAACTCTGCCTCCCACCAACCCTGCCTCCCACCAACCTTGCCACCCACCAACACTGCCTCTCACCAACCCTGCCTCCCACCACAGCCCTGCCTCCCACCAGCCCTGCCTCCCACCAGCCCTGCCTCCCACCAGCCCTGCCTCCCACCAGCCCAGCCTCCCACCAGCCCTGCCTCCCACCAGCCCTGCCTCCCACCAGCCCTGCCTCCGACCATAGCCCTGCCTCCACCAACCTTGCCTCCAACCAACCCTGCCTCCCACCAACCCTGCCTCCAACCAACCCTGCCTCACACCAACCCTGCCTCCCACTAACCCTGCCTCCTACCAACTCTGCCTCCCACCAACCCTGCTCCCACCAACCTTGCCACCCACCAACACTGCCTCTCACCAACCCTGCCTCCCACCAACCCTGCCTCCCACCAACCCTGCCTCCCACCAACCCTGCCTCCCACCAACCCTGCCTACCACCAACCCTGCCTCCCACGAATCCTGCCTCCCACGAATCCAGCCTCCCACTAACCTTGCCTCCCACCAACCTTGCCTCCCACCATATTCCCCCCCCCACCAACTCTTCCTCCCACCAAACCTGCCTCCCTCCAACTCTTCCTCCCTCCAAACCTGCCTCCCACCAACTCTGCCTCCCACCAACCTTCCTCCCACCAACCCCTGCCTCCACCAACCCTGCCTCCCACCAACCCTGCCTCCCACCAACCCTGCCTCCTACCAACCCTGCCTCCCACCAACCCTGCCTCCCACCAACCCTGCCTCCCCAAACCTGCCTCCCTCCAACCTTCCTCCCACCAAACCTGCCTCCCACCAACTCTGCCTCCACCAACCCTGCCTCCCACCAACCCTGCCTCCCACCAACCCTGCCTCCCACCAACCCTCCTCCCCACCAACCCTGCCTCCCACCAACCCTGCCTCCCACCAACCCTGCCTCCCACCAACCCTGCCTCCCACCAACCCTGCCTCCCACCAACCCTGCCTCCCACCAACTGCCTCCCTCCCACCAACTCTGCTTACCAACAACCCTCCCTCCCACCAACCCTGCCTACCACCAACCCTGCCTCCACCAGCCCTGCCTCCCACCAGCCCTGCCTACCACCAGCCCTGCCTCCCACCAGCCCTGCCTCCCACCAGCCCTGCCTCCGACTAACTCTGCCACCCACCAACTCCGCCACCCACCAACCCTGCCTCCCAACAACTCTGCCTCCCACCAACCCTGCCTCCCACCAACCCTGCCACCCACCAACCATGCCTCCCACCAACCCTGCCTCCCACCAATCCTAATTCCCACCAAACCCTGCCTCCCACCAACCCTGCCTACCACCAACCCTGCCTCCCTCCATCCTTGCCTCCACCAACCCTGCCTCCCACCAACCTTCCTCCCACTAACCCTGCCTCCCACCAACCCTGCCTCCACCAACCCTGCCTCCCACCAACCATGCCTCCCACCAACCATGCCTCCCACCAACCCTGCCTCCCACCAACCCTGCCTCCCACCAATCCTACTTATCACCAACCCTGCCTCCCTCCATCCCTGCCTCCCAGCAACCCTGCCTCCCACCAACCTTCCTCTCACCAACCCTGCCTCCCACCAAATCTGCCTCCCACCAACCTTGCCCCCAACCAACACTGCCTCCCGCCAACAATGCCTCCTACTATCCCTGCCTCCCAACCTCCCTGCCTCCCACCAACCCTGTTTCTCGTCAACCCTGTTTTCTCGCCAACTCTGCCTCCCACCAACACTGCCTCCCTCCAACCCTACCTCCCACCATCATGCTAACGACCAACCCTGTCTCCCACCAACCCATCCTCCCACTAACTCTCCCTCCCACTAACACTGCCTCCAACCAACCCTGCCACCCACCAACCTTGCCTCCCTCCAACCCTGCATCCCACTAACCCTGCCTCCCACCAACCCTGCCTCCCACTAACCCTCCCGTCCACCAACTCTTCCTCCCACCAACCCTGCCACCCACCAACCCCTCCCACTAACCCTGCCTCCCCAACCCTGCCTCCCACCAACCATGCCACCCACCAACCCTGCCTCCCACCAACCCTGCATCCCACTTACCCTGCCTCCCACCATCCCTGCCTCCCACCAACCCTGCCTCCCACCATCTCTGCCTCCATCCAACACTACCTCCCACCAAGCCTGCCTCCCACCAACCATGCTTCCAACCAACCCTGCCTCCCACCAACCCTGCCTCCCACCAACCCTGCCTCCCACCAACCCTGCTTTCCACCAACCCTGCCTCCCACCAACCCTGCCTCCCACCAACCCTGCCTCCCACCAACCCTGCCTCCCACCAACCCTGCCTCCCACCAACCCTGCCTCCCACCATCTCTGCCTCCATCCAACACTACCTCCCACCAACCCTGCCTCCCACCAACCCTGCTTTCCACCAACCCTGCCTCCCACCAACCCTGCCTCCCACCAACCCTGCCTCCCACCAACCCTGCTTTCCACCAACCCTGCCTCCCACCAACCCTGCTTCCAACCAACCCTGCCTCCCACCAACCCTGCCTCCCACCAACCCTGCCTCCCACCATCCCTGCCTCCCCCAACCCTGCTTTCCACCAACCCTGCCTCCCACCAACACTGCCTCCCACCAACCCTGCCTCTCACCAGCCTTGATCCCACCAACCTTGCTTCCAACCAATCTGCTCCCCACCAACCCTGCCTCCCACCAACCCTGCCTCCCACCAACCCTGCCTCCCACCAACCCTGCCTCCCACCAACCCTGCCTCCCACCAACCCTGCCTCCCACCAACCCTGCCTCCCACCAACCCTGCTTCCAACCAACTCTGCCCCCCCAACCCTGCCTCCCACCAACCCTGCCTCCCACCAACCCTGCTTCCAACCAACTCTGCCTCCCACCAACCCTGCCTCCCAGCAACCTTCCTCCCACTAACCATGCCTCCCACCAACCCTGCCTCCCACCAACCCTGCCTCCCACCAACCCTGCCTCCCCCATCCTTGCCTCCCACCAACCCTGCCTCCCACCAACCTTCCTCCCACTAACCCTGCCTCCCACCAACCCTGCCTCCCACCAACCCTGCCTCCTACCAACCATGCCTCCCACCAACCATGCCTCCCACCAACCCTGCCTCCCACCAACCCTGCCTCCCACCAATCCTACTTATCACCAACCCTGCCTCCCTCCATCCCTGCCTCCCAGCAACCCTGCCTCCCACCAACCTTCCTCTCACCAACCCTGCCTCCACCAATCTGCCTCCCACCAACCTTGCCCCCAACCAACACTGCCTCCCGCCAACAATGCCTCCTACTATCCCTGCCTCCCAACCTCCCTGCCTCCCACCAACCCTGTTTCTCGCCAACCCTGTTTCTCGCCAACTCTGCCTCCCACCAACACTGCCTCCCTCCAACCCTACCTCCCACCATCATGCTAACGACCAACCCTGTTTCCCACCAACCCATCCTCCCACTAACTCTCTCTCCCACTAACACTGCCTCCAACCAACCCTGCCACCCACCAACCTTGCCTCCCTCCAACCCTGCATCCCACTAACCCTGCCTCCCACCAACCCTGCCTCCCACTAACCCTCCCGTCCACCAACTCTTCCTCCCACCAACCCTGCCACCCACCAACCCTGCCTCCCACTAACCCTGCCTCCAACCAACCCTGCCTCCCACCAACCATGCCACCCACCAACCCTGCCTCCCACCAACCCTGCCTCCCACCAACCCTGCCTCCCACCAACCCTGCTTCCAACCAACTCTGCCTCCCACCAACCCTGCCTCCCACCAACCCTGCCTCCCCCAACCCTGCTTCCAACCAACTCTGCCTCCCACCAACCCTGCCTCCCACCAACCTTCCTCCCACTAACCATGCCTCCCACCAACCCTGCCTCCACCAACCCTGCCTCCCACCAACCCTGCCTCCCTCCATCCTTGCCTCCCACCAACCCTGCCTCCCACCAACCTTCCTCCCACTAACCCTGCCTCCCACCAACCCTGCCTCCCACCAACCCTGCCTCCTACCAACCATGCCTCCCACCAACCATGCCTCCCACCAACCCTGCCTCCCACCAACCCTGCCTCCCACCAATCCTACTTATCACCAACCCTGCCTCCCTCCATCCCTGCCTCCCAGCAACCCTGCCTCCCACCAACCTTCCTCTCACCAACCCTGCCTCCCACCAAATCTGCCTCCCACCAACCTTGCCCCCAACCAACACTGCCTCCCGCCAACAATGCCTCCTACTATCCCTGCCTCCCAACCTCCCTGCCTCCCACCAACCCTGTTTCTCGCCAACCCTGTTTCTCGCCAACTCTGCCTCCCACCAACACTGCCTCCCTCCAACCCTACCTCCCACCATCATGCTAACGACCAACCCTGTTTCCCACCAACCCATCCTCCCACTAACTCTCTCTCCCACTAACACTGCCTCCAACCCCCTGCCACCCACCAACCTTGCCTCCCTCCAACCCTGCATCCCACTAACCCTGCCTCCCACCAACCCTGCCTCCCACTAACCCTCCCGTCCACCAACTCTTCCTCCCACCAACCCTGCCACCCACCAACCCTGCCTCCCACTAACCCTGCCTCCAACCAACCCTGCCTCCCACCAACCATGCCACCCACCAACCCTGCCTCCCACCAACCCTGCCTCCCACCAACCCTGCCTCCCACCAACCCTGCTTCCAACCAACTCTGCCTCCCACCAACCCTGCCTCCCACCAACCCTGCCTCCCACCAACCCTGCTTCCAACCAACTCTGCCTCCCACCAACCCTGCCTCCCACCAACCCTGCCACCCACCAACCCTGCCTCCAACCAACCCTGCCTCCCACCAACCCTGCTTCCAGCCAACACTGCCTCCATCCAACTCTGCCTCCCACCAACCCTGCCTCACACCAACCATGCTTCCCACCAACCCTGCCTCCCACCAACCCTGCTTCCCACCAACCCTGCCTCCCACCAACCCTGCTTCCAACCAACCCTGCCTCCCACCAACCCTGCCTCCCACCAACCCTGCCTCCCACCAACCCTGCTTCCCACCAACCCTGCCTCCCACCAACCCTGCTTCCAACCAACCCTGCCTCCCACCAACCCTGCCTCCCACCAACCCTGCCTCCCACCAACCCTGCCTCCCACCAACCCTGCTTCCCACCAACCCTGCCTCCCACCAACCCTGCCTCCCACCAACCCTGCTTCCCACCAACCCTGCTTCCCACCAACCCTGCCTCCCACCAACCCTGCCTCCCACCAATCCTGCCTCCCACCAACCCTGCTTCCCCCAACCCTGTCTCCCACCAACCCTGCCTCCCACCAACCCTGCTTCCACCAACCCTGCCTTCCTCCAACCCTGCCTCCCACCAACCCTGCCTCCCACCAACTCTGCCTCCCACCAACCCTGCCTTCCTCCAACTCCGCATTCCTCCAACTCCGCCTTCCTCCAACCCTGCCTCCCACCAACCCTGCTTCCCACCAACCCTGCCTCCCACCAACTCTGCCTCCCACCAACCCTGCCTCCCACCAACCCTGCCTCCCACCAACCCTGCTTCCCACCAACCCTGCCTCCCACCAACCCTGCTTCCCCCAACCCTGCCTCCCACCAACCCTGCTTCCCACCAACCCTGCCTCCCACCAACCCTGCTTTCCACCAACTCTGCCTCCCACCAACCCTGCCTCCCACCAACCCTGCCTCCCACCAACCCTGCCTCCCACCAACCCTGCCTCCCACCAACCCTGCCTCCCACCAACCCTGCCTCTCACCATCTCTGCCTCATCCAACCCTGCCTCCCACCAACCCTGCCTCTCACCAACCCTGCCTCCCACCAACCTTGCCTCCCACCAACCCTGCCTCCCACCAAACCTGCCTCCCACCAACCCTGCCTCCCATCACCCCTGCCTCCCACCATCCCTGCCTCTTACTAACCCTGCCTCCCACCAACCTTCCTCCCACCACCCCTGCCTCCCACCAACCCTGCCTCCCACCAACCTTGCCTCCCATCAACCTTGCCTCCCACCAACCATGTCTTCCACCAACCCTGCCTCCCACCAACTCTGCCTCCCACCAACCCTGCCTCCCACCAACCCTGCCTCTCACCAACCCTGCCTCCCACCAACCCTGCCTCCCACCAACCCTGCCTCCCACCAACCCTGCCTCCCACCAACCCTGCCTCCCACCAACCCTGCTTCCAACCAACTCTGCCTCCCACCAACCCTGCCTCCCACCAACCCTGCCTCCCACCAACCCTGCTTCCAACCAACTCTGCCTCCCACCAACCCTGCCTCCCACCAACCCTGCCACCCACCAACCCTGCCTCCCACCAACCCTGCCTCCCACCAACCCTGCTTCCAGCCAACACTGCCTCCATCCAACTCTGCCTCCCACCAACCCTGCCTCACACCAACAATGCTTCCCACCACCCTGCCTCCCACCAACCCTGCTTCCCACCAACCCTGCCTCCCACCAACCCTCCTTCCAACCAACCCTGCCTCCCACCAACCCTGCCTCCCACCAACCCTACCTCCCAACCCTGCTTCCCACCAACCCTACCTCCCACTAACCCTGCTTCCAACCAACCCTGCCTCCCACCAACCTTGCCTCCCACCAACCCTGCCTCCCACCAACCCTGCCTCCCACCAACCCCGCTTCCCACCAACCCTGCCTCCCACCAATCCTGCCTTCCACCAACCCTGCTTCCCACCAACCCTGCTTCCCACCAACCCTGCCTCCCACCAACCCTGCCTCCCACCAATCCTGCCTCCCACCAACCATGCTTCCCACCAACCCTGACTCCCACCAACCCTGCCTCCCACCAACCCTGCTTCCCACCAACCCTGCCTTCCTCCAACCCTGCCTCCCACCAACCCTGCCTCCCACCAACTCTGCCTCCCACCAACCCTGCCTTCCTCCAACTCCGAATTCCTCCAACTCCGCCTTCCTCCAACCCTGCCTCCCACCAACCCTGCTTCCCACCAACCCTGCCTCCCACCAACTCTGCCTCCCACCACCCTGCCTCCCACGAACCCTGCCTCCCACCAACCCTGCTTCCCACCAACCCTGCCTCCCACCAACCCTGCTTCCCACCAACCCTGCCTCCCACCAACCCTGCTTCCCACCAACCCTGCCTCCCACCAACCCTGCTTTCCACCAACTCTGCCTCCCACCAACCCTGCCTCCCACCAACCCTGCCTCCCACCAACCCTGCTTCCCACCAAACCTGCCTCCCACCACCCTGCTTCCAACCAACCCTGCCTCCCACCAACCCTGCCTCTCACCATCTCTGCCTCATCCAACCCTGCCTCCCACCAACCCTGCCTCTCACCAACCCTTCCTCCCACCAACCCTGCCTCCCACCAACCCTGCCTCCCACCAACCCTGCCTCCCACCAACCCTGCCTCCCACCAACCCTGCCTCCCATCACCCCTGCCTCCCACCATCCCTGCTCCACTAACCCTGCCTCCCACCAACCTTCCTCCCACCACCCCTGCCTCCCACCAACCCTGCCTCCCACCAACCTTGCCTCCCATCAACCTTGCCTCCCACCAACCATGTCTTCCACCAACCCTGCCTCCCACCAACTCTGCCTCCCACCAACCCTGCCTCCCACCAACCCTGCCTCCCACCAACCTTGCCTCCCACCAACCATGTCTTCCACCAACCCTGCCTCCCACCAACCCTGCTTCCCACCAACCCTGCCTCCCACCAACCCTGCTTCCAACCAACCCTGCCTCCCACCAACCCTGCTTCCAACCAACCCTGCATGCCACCAACCCTGCTTCCCACCAACTCTGCTTCCCACCAACCCTGCCTCCCACCAACCCTGCTTCCCACCAACCCTGCCTCCCACCAACCCTGCTTCCCACCAACCCTGCTTCCCACCAACTCTGCTTCCCACCAACCCTGCCTCCCACCAACCCTGCTTCCCACGAACCCTGCCTCCCACTAACCCTGCTTCCCACCAATCCTGCCTCCCACCAACCCTGCCTCCCACCAGCCTTGCTTCCCACCAACCCTGCCTCCCACAACCCTGCCTCCCACCAACCCTGCCTCCCACCAACCCTGCCTCCCACCAACCCTGCCTCCCACCAACCCTGCCTCCCACCAACCCTGCCTCCCACCAAACCTGCCTCCCACCAACCCTGCCTCCCACCAACCCTGCCTCGCACCAACCCTGCCTCCCACCAACCTTGCCTCCCACCAACCATGTCTTCCACCAACCCTGCCTCCCACCAACCCTGCTTCCCACCATCCCTGCCTCCCACCAACCCTGCTTCCAACCAACCCTGCCTCCCACCAACCCTGCTTCCCACCAACCCTGCATCCCACCAACCCTGCTTCCCACCAACTCTGCTTCCCACCAACCCTTTCTCCCACCAACCCTGCTTCCCACCAACCCTGCCTCCCACTAACCCTGCTTCCCACCAACCCTGCCTCCCACCAATCCTGCCTCCCACCAACCCTGCCTCCCACCATCCTTGCTTCCCACCAACCCTGCCTCCCACCAACCCTGCCTCCCACCAACCCTGCCTCCCACCAACCCTGCCTCCCACCAACCCTGCCTCCCACCAACCCTGCTTCCCACCAACCCTGCCTCCCACCAATCCTGCCTCCCACCAACCCTGCCTCCCACCAACCCTGCCTCCCACCAACCCTGCCTCCCACCAACCCTGCCTCCCACCAATCCTGCCTCCCACCAACCCTGCCTCCCACCAACCCTGCCTCCCACCAACCCTGCCTCCCCCAATCCTGCCTCCCACCACCCTGCCTCCCACCAACCCTGCCTCCCACCAACCCTGCCTCCCACCAATCCTGCCTCCCACCAACCCTGCCTCCCACGAGCATTGCTTCCCACCAACCCTGCCTCCCACCAACCCTTCCTCCCACCAACCCTGCCTCCCACCAACCCTGCCTCCCACCAACCCTGCCTCCCACCAACATTGCTTCCCACCAACCCTGCCTCCCACCAACCCTTCCTCCCACCAACCCTGCCTCCCACCAACCCGTCCTCCCACCAACCCTGCCTCCCACCAACCCTGCCTCCCACCAATCCTGCCTCCGCATTTAGCACGTTGGGTCATTGGGGGCCTTACAGCGTATTAGGGACGATGACGTCAAAAAAGAAGGTAACTGCAGAAGGCCTTATTTCAAAACATGAGAGGCTTGCTTTTACTTAATGAGTATTTTTTCTTTGTTATATGCTACAGTAAGGTGTGAGAGGTATGTTTTGAGCGAATGTGAGATGTGCATATATATTTATGCACGCGCATATATATTTATGCGTTAATTCAGTAATATTGATTACTACTGAAATCGCATTGAAGTCACCACGCCTGGCAGGGGACTGTTTTCATACAAATGGTTGATAGTGGGTTTTCATTTTTATTTGTCCTGTGCTACATAAGCAATCTCTGAAGAAAGATTGACAAAGCTTAAAAAACATTCACTAGAAAGGCGAAAAAGACATAGGGGTGACATGATAGAGGTGTGCCTGAATGGATTCATGAACTATAAGGCAATCACTAGCAGAGGTAACTAAAAACGGGTACACCAAGTCAGGACCGTCAAATCTCATTGAGGTAACTAAAACGGGTACGCCAAGTCAGGACCGTCGAAAAAAGCAAAACGGTCCTGACTTGGCGTACTCTCCACTACTCATTGTCCCCCGTCCTCCCAACTCCACTATCCTCTCTTCCTTCCCACCATGCCCCACTCCCCTGTCCCTTCGTCCTACCCACCATTCTCTATTCCCCCATCCCCCTCTTTCCCACCATCCCAAACTCCCCCCGTCCCCTCGTCCTAACCCACCATTACCCCTTCTCTTGTCCCCTCGTCCTCCCCACTATCTCTCACTTCCGTCTCCTCCTCATCCCCACCATTCCCCACTCCCTCGTCCAATGCCTTCCCAAATGGTCTGATGCTCCCATCAGAAAATTGGGAACATCAAGTGATCTGATGTTCCAATCACTGAAATATAAGAAAAACAGTTAAAAATGAAATGAAATAATGAAAAAAAAACTATTCTCACGAAATGAACGGTATGGTAAACAACACAGCTCAATACCAACGCAATTCAAACAAAATAATTCAATCAAAATGCAAATAAATCAAAATCTATGAAAATTTCATTTATCAATGCAGTCAGAAACATTGAAATGGAATTGTTACATATTTAGTATATTATGTGTGTGTGTTGCTCTTACATGCAACAGATGGCGCTCTTAAAAAAAACATGTTTTTTCCCGTCACAGGTGAGGCATGTATATAGTAGATATATAAAAAGACGTGCCTATTCGAATGCAACGTTGTGTCAAAATTTCAAAGCAATCGGTAAAGAAGTTTCGAAGATTTTCCTCACTTGAAAACATATGAAAAACACAGTTTTTCAGAGAAGCATGCTTTTTTTACCGTCACAGACGTGTCATCTATATAGTATGTATATAAAAACCTGGCCGGATGCGAATGGAACATTGTGTGAAAATTTCAAAGCAATCGGTGAAAAACTTTCGGAGATTAACGATTTTGAACAAACGAACATTTTCATTTTTTTATATAGTTTTAAAATAAATATATATATGTCGTACCTAGTAGCCAGAACGCACTTCTCTGCCTACTATGCAAGGCCCGATTTGCCTAATAAGCCAAGTTTTCATGAATTAATTGTTTTTCGACTACCTAACCTACCTAACCTAACCTAACCTAACTTTTTTGGCTACCTAACCTAACCTAACCAATAAAGAGAGGTTAGGTTAGGTTAGGTTAGGTTAGGTAGGGTTGGTTAGGTTCGGTCATATATCTACGTTAATTTTAACTCCAATAAAAAAAATGACCTCATACATAATGAAATGGGTAGCTTTATCATTTCATAAGAAAAAAATTAGAGAAAAATATTTATACAGGAAAACTTGGCTTATTAGGCCAATCGGGCCTTGCATATTAGGCCGAGTACGACGTTCTGGCTACTAGGTACAACATATATATATATAATATATATATAATATATATATATATATATATATATATATATATATATATATATATATAACGAGAAGACTACTAACGAGGAAAAAGTTATTATACAAAAATTTTAACATGTGGAATATAAATATAACTTCCAAATCTAACACAACTGGCCGTTCCTCGGTGGCTTGATTGTCTTAGTTGTCAGTCGGGCTCTGAGGCGGCCGGGTCAAACCCCGCCCCAGACAGTCCCAGTGTTGTCTGTGTGGGATGACCTTGTTGCTGACCTGGGCTTAACTGTCTGGGTGGGATGTGACTGCTGACCTTGGCTTAACTGTCTGGGTGGGATGTGACTGCTGACCTTGGCTTAACTGTCTGTGTGGGATGACCTTGTTGCTGACCTGGGCTTAATTGTCTGGGTGGGATGTGACTGCTGACCTTGGCTTAACTGTCTGGGTGGGATGTGACTGCTGACCTGGGCTTAACTGTCTGGGTGGGATGTGACTGCTGACCTTGGCTTAACTGTCTGGGTGGGATGTGACTGCTGACCTGGGCTTAACTGTCTGGGTGGGATGTGACTGCTGACCTTGGCTTAACTGTCTGGGTGGGATGTGACTGCTGACCTTGGCTTAACTGTCTGGGTGGGATGTGACTGCTGACCTGGGCTTAACTGTCTGGGTGGGATGTGACTGCTGACCTTGGCTTAACTGTCTGGGTGGGATGTGACTGCTGACCTTGGCTTAACTGTCTGGGTGGGATGTGACTGCTGACCTTGGCTTAACTGTCTGGGTGAAACTTTTTTTAAACTAATTAAAACTTTTTTCTTAATTAAAACTTTTTTACAAAAGGAATTACATATAGGGTACAAAGATGATTGTCATAAGTTGTCGAGTTCCTCCAGTACCTCAGATGGCGGCCAGGATCCCTGAATGCAGTGAGCATTTCCCGTCTGTATCACCACACTAAGGCCCTGGAAAAGGAAGCTGGCAGCTCTAGGGATCTCTTGTTTCAATTAACCCAAAACCCATTTCCTTCGGTGTTTGATCCAACACAAAAACAGTAAAACAAGAACATAGAACATGCCCTGGCCTATTAATACCCATTATACTTGCCTCTTTTTATTATTATATATATATATATATATATATTATATATATATATATATATATATATATATATATATATACATACAACTTTAGAACACTTTCCCACCAGGAGACTCGAACCCTAGCCAGCACAGAAGCCTTCCAGCAACTGGCATAACAGGTACGCCTTAACCCGCTCCACACCTGCTCAGACCCTTAAAAGAGATGGTAATTTCGGAGTATTTATATACCTCAAAGATCACCACCTCCCAAGAGCACTAGAGCAAGTGAGGGGTCATTTATACGTTTATTTCATCAAGTCCCTGTTAATATGGGAGAACACTGTGTCTATGCTTAAGACATAGACACAGTGTCCTTTGCTTAAGCATAGACACAGTGTTCTCCCATATTACAGGGACTTGATGAAATAAACGTATAAATGACCCCTCACTTGCTCTAGTGCTCTTGGGAGGTGGTGATCTTTGGGGTATATAAATACTCCGAAATTACCATCTCTTTTAAGGGTCTGAGCAGGTGGTGGAGCGGGTTAAGGCGTACCTGTTATGCCAGTTGCTGGAAGGCTTCTGTGCTGGCTAGGGTTCGAGTCTCCTGGTGGGAAAGTGTTCTAAAGTTGTATACTTCACTCTCGTGTTTAGGAGAGTTGTGCCATATATATATATATATATATATATATATATATATATATATATATATATATATATATATATATGGCTGTTTGTCAAGCTTGAACTCGCCAGCAACAGTGCCAGTGAGGGAGGCCTACCACCTTAACGGCCGGGGCGGGATGGGGAAGGGCGGGGGCGGAGGGAGGCGCGTGAGGGAAAGTGAACCTTAGAGTAAGGCGTCACTAAGAACACCCGCTCACCAGTCAGGCGGAGGAGGCTGGTAGTGGCCGCATTTCAAACTGCCCTCACCACCACACCACCCCACCACCTCCCTCGTGGGCTCAGTGAATGATAGTGAACAATTTCTGTCTGTTTGGTGTATACTTTGCGGCCCCGACATACAAAGTGAATACCATGTATATATAGTGCCATAGTGAAATATACATCTCAAAGTGCCAACTCCGATACTCAGTGCCATACACACCACAAAGTGTCAACCCCAGTTTATAGTGTCATACATATAACAAAGTGCCAACCCCATATTCTCAGTGTCATACATACCCTGGTGTACATATATGTGAATGTATATTGTGTGTCATGTGTATAGCCCACTCGATACCACGCCTCCCCCCCAAACCGACCCCATCCCCCCCCCCCCCGCACCTCACTACCTGAGCTGACCCTCGCCCCACCGGCCTCCACACCCAGCCGCGGCCTCCACACCCGGCTGATGCCTCCACACCCAGCCGCGGCCTCCAAACCCAGCTGATGCCGCCACACCCAGCTGATGCCTCCACACCCAGTTGATGCCTCCACACCCAGCCGCGGCCTCCACACCCAGTTGCTGGCTCCACACCCAGTTGCTGGCTCCACACCCAGTTGATGCCTCCACACCCAGTTGCTGGCTCCACACCCAGTTGATGCCTCCACACCCAGTTGCTGGCTCCACACCCAGTTGTTGGCTCCACACCCAGTTGCTTGGCCATGACCCAGTGTGTTTGCCCCCCTCTATAGAATAATGCACAGTTTAACTCGGCCAACCGAGTTGAAATGGAAGGGGTCCCAGCGGTCGGGCAGGACTCCACAAGCCTTGAGGTGCCAACAACTGCTCCTAAAAGAGGTTTTTGCCGAGTTTGCAACAAAAACACCGCCATAAACTCCACCGGTGGTGTTATCCGCTTTCACACCTTCAACGAGGAAAGATGCAGTGGTTCCCACCAGCTTCCGAAGGGAAGCAATGGCCAGCTGCCATTAACAGTTAGGGAAGAGACTCCCATTAACCTAATCTCATCTGAGAACCTCACCCAAGCGATCATAGCGACGTCTGCTAGAACATTACCACACATCCCAAAAGCAGCCCGCCCAAATGCAGCAGCCAAACTTTGTAATCTTCTGAAAAGGGTCAATGATGCACCGGAAAACATTCAAGCGTGGCATAATGTCCTTCTGTTTGGCAATGTATGCCTCACCGTCCCTCCAAGGAGGGACAAATCACTTGCTTCCTCGGTCCTGAGGGCGATAAATGAATACCCAAGGGGGGACAACCTAGTTCGCCTGCCTCTCCGAGCAAACCACACCCACCGCAGAAATGGTAACAACAACATACCGGAAACGTACAAAATCAGAGCACAAATCACCAAGAAAATTGAAGAGGGAAATACCGCAAGTGCTATTAGAGTCCTCACCAGTGACGAGAAAATTGCTCCTCGAAACTCAGCCACAGCACGGGCCCTGCAAAGCAAGCACCCACCCAGAGCCCCTCAAGGCGACAACATCGTTCCGCCATCAGCCGACACCATTTCAGACCCATTAACAGTTGGTGAATCTGAGGTCTACAAAGCAGCCCTTTCTTTTCCACCTGGGTCAGCAGGCGGCTTTACAGGGTTAAAACCTCAACATATCAAGCAAATGTTAAATCCTGCGGTTGGTGATGCTGCACAAGATCTTCTTATGGAACTCACAAGGTTCGTCAACATGTGTCTGGCTGGTGAGATACCTGAGGTCATCAGGCCTCTCTTTTTGGTGCCTCCCTCTGTGCTCTCAAAAAGAAGGACGAAGGAATCAGGCCAATCGCTGTTGGCAACACTCTCCGACGCCTGATTGCCAAGGCTGCTACGAGGGTTGTCAGCCAGCAAGCGGCTGAATTGCTGAAACCAATCCAGCTAGGATTTGGAATCCCCAAGGCTGTGAAGCGGCTGCCCATGCAGCACGAGCATACATCACAAACATTTCTGATGAAAAGGCCCTGCTCAAACTGGACTTTAAGAATGCCTTCAACATGGTAAGAAGAGATGCAGTACTTTGTGCCGTACATCGCCATTTCCGGCCCCTCTACCCGTTCATACTATCGTGCTACAGTGGCGAGTCAAAACTGCTCTTTGGTGAACATGAAATCAGATCATGTGAAGGTGTTCAGCAAGGTGATCCTCTTGCTCCCCTTCTTTTCTGCTTAGTCTTAAAAGAAATCACCGAAAGCTTGTCCAGCGAGTTCAACATCTGGTTTTTGGATGATGGCACTATAGCTGGCACCGTAGACCACCTCTTGTCAGATATCAGGAAAATAAGGGAGCAAGAAGTAAGCCTGGGTCTCGTCCTGAACCCTTCCAAGTGTGAAGTAGTCTCCTCCAACCCAGACATCGTAGCTCGTAGCTAGAATAAGGTCTGCCTTGCCTGGAGCCCATGTCATTAGGGCCGAGAACAGCACCCTCCTTGGAGCTCCCCTCGGGTCTAACGCCATTGAGGAGATCCTCGACAAGAAAATCGCAGACCTTAGGAGGATGGAAGACAGAATAGGTGACATCGATGCCCACGATGCTTTTTATCTCCTCACCAAATGCCTATCCCTTCCGAGGCTAACCTACTTTCTGAGGTGCGCCCCATCTTACAACAACCCAAAGCTTGACGAGTATGACCTCCTACTGAAGACCATGCTGGAAAAAGTTGTTAACCTCTCTCTCAACGAATGCCAGTGGAAACAAGCCACTCTTCCTGTCAGGCTCGGTGGCTTGGGTGTCCGCACCGCCACCCAAATTGCAGTCCCAGCCTTCCTGTCTTCCTCCTCAGCATCAGATGACCTGGTTAAGGAAATTCTACCTGACACCCTGAGTGATGTAGCGGGGATACAGGACCCCCACTACACGGAATGTGACACGAAATGGGGTGCCATGACAGACCCAGCACTCAGACCAGCCATGCCGAAAGCCAAGAAACAATCCAGTTGGGACAGCCCCATTGCAGACAAAGAAGCCACAGCTTTGCTGGAGGCAGCAACAACCCCCCAGTGATCGTGCACGCCTCACAGCTGTGCAGGCTCCCCATGCAGGGGGACTTCCTTCTGGCAGTCCCTATGTCTGCGACAGGCACACGTCTTGATCCGCAGGAGCTCCGTATTGCAGTCGCTCTCCGCCTTGCTGCCCCTATCCACACTGTTCACAGGTGTATTTTGCGGCGAGGCAGATGCTGACGAATATGGATTGCATGGCCTGCACTGTGGAAAATCGGGTGGTTGGCACACTAGACACGACGAAGTCAACGACATCATTAAAAGAAGCCTTGCCTCTGCTCAGTGTCCAGCGGAGAGAGAGCCCCGCAACCTACTGAACCGTGACTCTGTTAGCTTTGCCGGCCGACCAGACGGAATCACACTGCGTCCGTGGAAGGGTGGCAGGCAGTTAGCATGGGACTATACTTGCGTATCCACCCTGGCAACGACATACATCACCCTCTCTGCCGGCACGGCAGGCGCCGCAGCGACACACAGAGAAAAACAAAAGTCAGTCAAGTACAGGCAATTAGATCAAAGGTACAATTTCGTTCCAATAGGGTCTGAGACCCTAGGCCCATGGGGTGAGAGTGCAAGAAGGTTTCTTAAGGATCTTGGTTCCAAGCTCATTGACACCACAAGAGACCCTAGAGCAGCAAGTTTTCTCTTTCAGCGCCTCAGTGTCGCGATCCAGAGGGGAAATGCCCGCTGCATCTCGGTTCCTGCCCGGCGTCGGAGGAGTTCGAGGAAATCTACAGCCTCTAGGAAGCGAACTTTTTCTTGTGTCCTCTTAATGTTCATTTTTGTATAAAATCAGATATGTAACTGTATAACCTTGCATAATAAAGTGTACATCATAATAAAAAAAAAAAGGGGGGTGGTAGGAGAAGTGAACACTCTTTCGTATTCAGAGTTAAATGTCAAGTTTTTCCCTGAGTGCTCTGTGTTCCCTTCTCTGAGGCTGTGGGTCCCTATAATTACACCAGTGGTGGTACCCCCCTATATATATATATATATATATATATATATATATATATATATATATTCTTCAATATTATATCTCTTATATATCTACTAATATCTCTTCTATATTATATATATAATAAACATTATACCTTTGTGCATCTCAATCATGTCCTGTATCACCTCACCCAAAGCGAATATAAGCTTTGGCAGAGTACGGAAAATTTGCCTTTGAAAATGTATGGAGTGCCTTGCGAAACGCTTCCCTAGGCGTCCGACCATATATATAGTGTGAAAATAAACTTTGGAGAGTTAATTTTTCAACTTCCCTCGCCATTGAAGATATATAAGAAATATTGAGAAGATTCTTGTTAGAATGATTAATCTTTCCCCTTTCGGTCTTTTTCAACAACATACGTTCACAAGAATGACTGCTACCAAAATATGCCAGTATTAGAATGCACGACCCAGCAGAAAGAAATCAAGCTTTCACGATAAAATATCGTCAATATCTGATTCTAAATCAGATACACAAGGCAGAGATTAACGATAAGAAAGCGCAACTACTTCAGGCTACAGACCAATGGAGACACACCAACATCGGCGAAGACCTCCGTACTCGAATCGACCGAAACCTCGACATTCTTGCAGATTGACATCGCCACAGCACCGAAACCAGGATCCCCAAGAAACTGACAACATTATTCGGAGGACCTATGGCGATTCCTCGACCTAGAAATGGCTTCTTAAACTTTGCTGAATCAATCTCACGGAGAACCAAATCTCTCTCTTAAATCTGGGAATAAACAGTTACGTTATGTCCAGACCAAGTGAGATGTCCCGGAAAGTGGAGTTGGAGACTCCTATTGGAGGACATATTCGACCTCGAGAAGCAAGTGAAGGTTACCACTAAAGACACCTTGCAAGCGGAACTTATTGCAGAAGGAAATATTCGAGGTAACTACTGAAGCACAATACTGTTCCCTGAGCTCAGAGCAGAAGCTAAGGGCCTTCCTGAAAATAAGGAGATAGTCGTCAGGAGAGGTGACAAGTCGCCAATATACATTATTCTTAAAAAAAAGACGAATATCTAGCAAAAATGAACCTCATCCTCTCCGCCAAAATAAATTCCAAAGTGTCACGAGGGACACTAAAGCCGAATTGAAAACGAAGAATCACAGAATGAAACTGTGAATGCCAAGAATTCTGGAGTCCACCTGTCAAAGATTACCGGGGAATAGAAACCTGGTTATGCATATGGGAATGTCAAGACCCACAAACCTGGAAACCCTCTTCGGCAAATCATCAGCCAGACACCCACACCCATATACAGACTTGCCAAGCAACTCAACTGCCTGCTGATGTGCCTTGTGCTTTTTAGCCTGAAGTCTCCAAACGCCATGCAACCTCTGAAGAATCAACTAACAACTCTCTGTTATTAGTGTGTTTTACAGGATTTTCTTTTCGACTGTTCATAAAACGGAGGAAAGTGTCCTAAAAGATATTATTTATAGGAAAGTTGTCCCCACAAACACAAATAAGAAGATACAATTAACAATTTACTAGAAAAACATACAAACGGCAAACCTATTTATGAAGAACTCTCCGGACACCAAACAGAACGCCTTAAAAGAGACCAACGTCGTCTATGCATTGCCCACTTGGGGACTCTCAGCCCCAAAGATCTCAGTATAGGCAAGACAACAACGTCTCTCTCTAGGGGATTAACAATGCACAAACAACACGGCTCCATCATGGAACATATAATCCCCTCACACAACCAGACCATCACCAGAGAAATCTTAACAAGCAACACACAAATTATCGACAGATACAACGACAACAGGAGACTCGACATCAGCGAGGCCCTACACTTCAAAAAGTCAAAACCAACTATCAACAGCCAATTAACACATAATTACATTCTACCCACTTCAAGACCCCGATCAAACACAAAAACAGTAGAAGCAAGAACATAGAACACGCAATAGCCGATCTATACCCATTGATCTATTTGTTCATCTCAATTATGTTCTGTATCATCTCACTCAAAGCGAATATAAGCCTTGGCAGAGTATGGAGAATTAATCTTTGAAGAAGTAAGGAGTGCCTTGTGAAATGCTTCCCTAGGCATCAGACCATAAATATAGTGAGGAAAATGAACTTTGGAGGGTAATTTTTCAACTTTTCTCGACAGTAAAGAAAAACATAAGAAATATGGAGAAGATTCGTGTTAGAATAATTAGTCTTACCCTTTTGGTCATTTACAACAACATATGAGTCGGAGGAACGTGTCGGGTGTGTGACGAATCTCACGGCCTTAGAAACGATGGAACTCTATGCCAACACAACGGCTGTGAGGGGTTCATGGATGCTACCTGTAGAGAGAGAAGGTCTGCAGGTCCCTCAGGCACCCCCACGCATCCCAGTAAACTTCGTGTCATCAGATAACCTCCTGGGGGCCATCAAAGCATCCACCACCAGAACTCTACTCCACATTCCTAAAGCAGCGCGCCCATTTGCAGCAGGGAAATATACAGACCTTCTAAGGAAAGTGAATGAACGGTCAGCAAATCTTAATGCTGCGGTCATTCCTAGTGCTTCCTCACCCCTTCCTAGTGCTAAATAGTCTAAATGGCTTAGCGCTTTCCCCCGATAGTTCCCTTCCCTTCCCTCCTTCCACAGTCGAAAATTAACAGACTATGACTCACTCACAAGCAGGTATATAAGGTCAATAACCAAGAAAGTGTTAAATAACCAAGAAAGTGTTAAATCTCTCCCTGCAAGATGACCAATGGGACCAAGCAACGCTTCCAGTTAGACTCGGGGAATAGGTATTCGAAAGGCGACATAGTTAGCATTGCTGGCATTCTTATCCTCGACCAGTGCTACAGGTGAATTAGTTAAAGAAATACTACCGGAACACCTAAGAGACTCCTTTGGGATTCATGATCCCTAATTCGCGGAAGGAGCCGGTCAGTGGGACAATCTTGCCAACTTTCACCCTCGACCAACTTTTCCAAATGACTGCAAACAGGCCAAATGGGATAGCCCCATAGTGGAGAACATCTCAACATCATTGCTGGAGGCAGCTTCCGGGAAAGACAGAGCGCGTCTTCTAGCTGTGTAAGCTCCCCATGCTGTAAACTTCCTGTTGGCAGTTCCTAATTCTGCCTTCGGCACCCGCCTAGACCATCTGGATCTAAGTATAGGTGTTGCCCAGCGCCTTGCCACCCCTATCTCCACCGATCATCGGTGTATTTGCAGCCATGCACAGGCGGACCAATATCAAACCAAATGAAATGTTTATTCAGGTAAAGGTACATACAAAGAGGATTAGTTACAAACAATGTTGGATTTATAGATAGAGCTATAACATACAACACCTAAATCCACTAGTATGCATAGCGTTTTGGGCACCTGCCTGGGTGTTGGCATATGGCAGCCATGGTCTCATCTGTCTTAAGTCACAGGGAAAGTTTGCCAGACATGAAGCAGTCAATGACATCAAGAGAAGTTTGGCTTCAGCTGGGTGTCCAACACAAAGGAAACCTCAGATGTGCAGACCTGACAACAGCCAAAAACGCCCAGATGGAGTCACCCTGCAGCCATGGAGGGAAGGTAAACAGGTCGTATGGGATTACACATGTGGGTCTACATTGGCTGATACCTATCTGCCTTACAGCACAGCTGAGGGAGGTGGGGCAGCCACCTTCAGGGAGACCCAGAAAACCAACAAGTACAGAGACCTTGAACGTTGTTACAGGTTCGTTCCGATAGGCTCTGAGACTCTGGGCGCCTTGGGTAAATGTGCACTTAAGTTCCTAAAGGAGGTGGGTGAGGACCTCATTGGGAAAACTAAAGACTCAAGAGCGGCCAGTTTCATGTTCCAGCACCTCAGTGTCGCATTTCAGAAGGGAAATGCGTGCTGTATCTTGGGTACGCACCCGACCTCCGAAGAGCTGGACGAGGTCTTCGAACACTGATTGTTATATTGTTCTATAAGTGTGTGTTCTCTGTAAACTGTAGCAATGCAATAAAATTAAATATATATATATATATATATATATATATATATATATATATATATATATATATATATATATAATGACGAGAAAAAATGGTGTTCGTGCAGTCTCTCTAGAGCAGATGGAATGCCAATCATATAAAAAAGCAAAAAAAAAAAGTAAAAGAAAAAAGAATTAGACTAACTTCACTGTGTGACAACTGTAGGATAAAGCACACAACAGAAAAAAAACATTTAAAAATACTTTACCTATTAATAATAACTTTAAACAAATTACAAAACAAAAAAAACAATATCCAAGCTTGGCTTGATACAAAGAGTGCAAAGCAAACAAGACAGACAAACAATTAAATTTACGTTACGTTAATGTGCAATTAAAAAATATGGTGCTAGAATACTATGAGCTAGACTGCATAAACCTGTTACCACACCGAGATATGTCAACAGGTCTACTCAGTAGAGCACTCAGGAGTAATATGAATCGTGGTGATGGCTGGCTTCTATTTATATGGAAAGACGGCCGTTCAGGTGGCGCTGATATCGTCGATAACTAGGAACCAGCTCACTTTAACTGCTTGTTTTAGGGGTGGCATGATACCGTGGCATCACCATGTGCGAGGAGGGTGACGTGCAGTGGGGAAGGTAGACTGGTGGTGGTACTGTCTAGACGTTTTGAGAGATGGTGGTGTTGCTTTTGTGGCTGCAGTTCTTTAATATATAGACGTAGTATGATAGAATAGGTGATGATGGAGCAGGCCGAATCTCTTTCTGGAGAGATTACCGTGACAGCTCTCCCCCGAAGCCTACTCCTGTTGCCTATTCGACTGCAGCGGAGTGTAGAATAGTAGGAGTGGAATGTTCTACCTCGTGGACTTTGGAAAGCGCATCGGCGACGACGTTGTCCGAGTCCTTGATATAGTAGATGGTAATCTTGAAGTTCTGCAGATACAGAACCCAGCGAAGCAAATATAGGTGTTAGTTGGTTGAACTGGGTCTGCTGCAGAAACTGAAGAGAATGGTGCTTGTAGAAGATGTTGAGATAGCTCTGCAGGACTCTGTAAAGTATGAATTTGCTAGTGAATCGAGCCTGCTGAATGGATCGTCGAGAATAGCGATCCAAGGAGATGGCGAGATGGTTCGTCTGATGCAAGGCCCAGCATAGCGCTGATGGGAGAACTGGGCTAGCAGTAGGAACTGAAGGAGATTGTGATACATGTTGTTCACATAGTGATGCAGGATTCAGCGAAGTTTGGAGAACTGATCCTGATGTAGGGACCAAAGAATGTTGAGGCCTTAGAAGAGGTTAAAGTTGAGCTACAGGACCCAGCGGAGTACTAGACTGAGGTTGAACTGGGCCTGCTGGATGGACCGAAGAATGTTGAAGACCGAGGAGAGGTTGAAGTTGCAACCTCATAGATTGAAGGGTTCGTTGTGTTGCACGCAGGGCAGGATGTTGAGTGGCTCCTCTCTGACGACTGTAGTTGGAGTGTATGATCCCATCTCGCTGCGGTATGATGGTGTTCCTATAGCCAGGGTGGAAGACTGAGGGTTTTCTAATACCTGGCAGGGCGAGAATGGGGTTAGTACAAGACAAGGATTTATGCCTTTCAAATGCAATGGAAGGTAAGTTTGTCTTACAATATTTTAGCTGAGGGCTGGTAAAGTTGTCTGGAGGAGCACGTTCACATGGATTTGGTTTGTAGAGAGAAGGATCTTTCCTGGTGTTGGAGTAGATCGAGAATTTAGAACCATTGTAGTTAGGCCAAGTACAACGAGAAGGATTAGAAAATACCTTTGAGGCGTAGATTGTCTTACAACGGTCGTGAGAGATGGTATCACACTTGTTCTGACTTTCCTGGAGATGTCCGTACTGCGGGCACTGTTTCCCGAGGTGTTTCACAACGTTAGCAGCCATACTCTTCTGGACGGAAACTGCTGTAGAATACCTGATGGTAGAACACGGGATAGTATATACAGAAACATTACCTAAGCTTGTCTGGGACAGAGGCTCTTCATAGTTGATGGTGTGGCTGAACGGCTCAGAAGACACTGGTACCTGTATCAGGGATGTCTTAATAGAGGAGCGTTCGGCTTATCTGTCATCTGAGACATGCGACAATTCTTGACAAGGTGTTTAATATCTCGTATTATACCTGGCCAGTAGTAGTCCTGTTTCAGGGCCTTGTAGGTCTTGTAGAAGCCGCAGTGTGAGTGAGATCCATGGACCAGACGCTGATTGAAGGCTGGTGGGAACTACCAGTTGGTTAATGTTGGCCCGATCGTCGTCCTCCTTCAATTTCTTGGTTCTATAATGCCGGTATAATACTGTTTACTACAAAGAAACCAGGGATAGTGTTAGGTTGTGTCTCAGCCTGTAAGAATAAAGATGTTAAGGAGGGATCCTCTCTCTGCAACTTACGGAACTCCAGCCTGGTGGGATTCGGTGGGAGGTTCTGTGAATCTTAAACAGCTGCAGCAGCTGGTTTTGGGCAAGCAGCTGTGACCCGCTTCGTCACCATAACAGGAGGGGAGACGTCATCTGAATCATCAGTTGCTTGGACCTCTTCTTTAACAAACTGCAAGACAGGATTTTCCACTGCAGAGTAGCATACCTGGGGTTTGTCGATGATTAATTCGCAAGTGGTTGATCTTCTGCCAAGTCGTTGCCCAGGAGAAGTTGAACTGACATGGGAAAAAGGCTTTTCCCGGATGGCGACTTGGACTTTGTTACCTATCGTTCGTTACGGCTCGTGACCCTACAGCAGCCAAGCTTTAATTACGTCTAGGGATACCACTGCTGCTCTCTAAAGCGCGTCACCAGTATAACCCCTTGATAAGTAATGAGCACATAAATAAAACTCTTCCTTTAGGACTGAAGAATAGATACAAAATATTATATAGATATATATTCAAGACAGTATAATATAAAAACACATATGGTTAAGTTAACTTATAGTATAAATGAAAGTATTGTCATTTCACGTAATATATACTAGTAAATATGGCACAACAAGAAATAACAGACTTATCTCCCACATGTTACTCCTCCTGGTTCCCCGAAGCTACTGAACTCTCGCTCTGTCGCCACCCACATTCTCACCTCCCATCTGCCTCATCCCAGGATGAGGGATGGAAACTAAGGACTTTTTAATATTTAAAACTAATTGAACAACCACTTGTTCTCAAAACACACAAGAATGCAATTTACAGATAATAGTTACTTACAAAATATATAAGTATAATACCACCTGTTTAATTACAGAATATAACAATTATATATACTAAATAAAAGTGACATCTGGAACTTCCAAACTGAACAGGTCCAGCTTTCCCGTATCAATCAGGTACTAGACGTGTGCAACGCAACCCCGCTCCTGTCTCCACTAACACTGCCACACCATACGACAATTTACAAAACACAATGTGTGTACATATACAGGCAATGATAAAATGGAACATAAAAAGTTATTTTAAATTTATATATGTATTCTGCTAGGAGTACGTAACACTTCCACCTCCAAGAAAAAAAATGCAATAGATTGAAGATCAATGGCATTTTTTCAAAGTAAAATGTATGACACTTGAGATTTATGGTATTAATTACACCAAACATGTAAAAGTAATAAGAACACATCTCTGGACCAAAATGAAAACACTCCAAATATAGTCTTATAGGAAACTCAGAAATTTCAGTCTTATGACTATGTTCTACATATGTGTCACTGGAGTATGCAAATTTATCTCTCCAAGGTACTATCTCATTTATTTCACTTTGTTTCAGATCATATTTCACACTCCTATCTACATTATCATTATTAGCATGAATAGAATTGTCAATAAAGGTAGCTGCTTTCACACAGTTATCATGGCAATTTTGCTTTTCATATGTTTCTACTATTTCTCCAAGATCAGTTTCATTTTTCCATGTGATTCCTTTTCCACATGGTGAATTTTTCCAAGACAGACTCCAGTTCCCATTACTCCCTTTTTCTGGAGCTGAACTGCTTAATTGAAGCTGACTGGATGTTGAGTAGATTTGGGACTTCTCCTGGGTATGCTCTGACACAGACATCTGCTCTTCATCACTCTTGATCCTCTGTGGAACACATACTCTCGCCCAATGTATACTAAAATTAGAGAAATTAACATTAAATCTCACAATTATGCATAAGACTTTCCCATTCATAGAACCTTCCGAAACACAAGACACCAACTTAGCAAACCTTTGACCTTCAAACCAAGAAATACAACCCAAGATAAGTGCAAAGACTACCTGATCGAACTGACTCAGCTGATCCATAAGGAACACAGAAATCAATTTCCTCATAACTCTGTCATAACGATCAGTGAAAGAAAACAGGCATATGCCTAGGCACCATATCTCAATCATAACTCTCAAGACAAGTTCACACCCCCTGATGGTGAACTTGAACACAACACACACTTTCATCAACCGTCTAGTCTTCCAAAAGACTAAATAAAACATGCCGAAAACTTTACAACCCTCACCATCACTTCCCAAGTGATTTACGTCTGATGACAACCAATCAACCAAGAGGTTTAAGGGTCTTAACATCTTGAAGATGAACAGCAGATTACCTGGGAAACACCCAAGGATAATCTGTAACCCTTCACAATGATTAACTCTAGGTAGGATAACCTTATCCTCCAACTTGAAATACACACCTGGAGCCTCAAACATCTGCTCCCCAGTATGATTTAATCCTTCACCCACAATATGACTCTGAAAATCAACTCCAATATGACTCTGAAAGTCAACACCACACTTAAGTGGAACATACACTTTTATCACTCGTGCATCAAAATTACCTGGATCTGAATATAGAGACACTGCTCTAGCATAACTCACCACTTCCTCAGAACTGCTGGGTGCACAACCTACTTGAGTAAACTCTCTCTGCTCAACCACAAGGCTTGACAAAGATGTCCCACAGTCCATTACTTCACAAGAAAATGGCTGCAGAATAAAAGTAGATTTCAACATCCTACACACACTCTGACTCAATGTACACAATGAGAAATACTTACTCCACATGGAATAAGAATCACAACTCCGCAACTTAGATCCAAATGCTACTTTACCACTCTTAATGATTTTACCAAAATTTCCTCCCATGACTTCTGGAGCTGCTTGGAGTACTGTCTGCTCACAATCAATAATATCACTACCAAGCTGGGTCACATCCTCACAGACAACTGAAGAGGGAGGCTCAATGGGTCTCCATCTACTCAACAGAAGCTGATCCTCTGGCTGCTTTCCCACACTCTCCAACACTGGATCTACAGTACAGACTGTCTCCTTGCTTCTCTCTGAAATCTTAGGGTCAGTTCTACTCAAAGCACATAAATGAAGGGAATCTGAAGCGAGCGGGCAAGTAACAGGTAGTTTGACCTCCTCCCCTATTATATCACCTTGACTAGGGTGAGGCGGGGCCTCTACAACGGACTTACTCTCGACAACTGATTCTAAACTTGGAGTGAGCGGGAATACTTCTGCCAACCCAACATCTTGTCCTAAACCATTCACTTGGCTGGAATACAGAGTCGTGGCTTTTAAGTTTCTCTCAACTCCTGGCACAACGTTCGTAGTGAGCGGGCAAGACAATGGTACATGGACATCCTTTCCCAATTTATTGGAATAAAGCAGAGTCATAGTATCAGGCTTACTCTCAACAACTAAATCGGCCACACAGGAATCTGGAACAACCACATCCCACTTCTCCACTGAAGGGGTACTGGTTACTGGAACAAATTCTTGAGTAACATCAGAACTGACAACTGGATTTATATTAGTACTGACATCAGCACAGGTAGAAGGGACAAAACCATCTTCTACAACAGGTTCATTCATAGAACTAACTTCAGCACAGGCAGAATAAACATGGTCTGCAACTGGCTGTTTACACAAACGGGGATCAATCTCACCCACAACATGATTTATGGCCACATCATTACCCAATATAACATCCACACCTGGGATGGGCAACTGTGTACTAACACCCAGAGTGCATAAACGTGGTGTAATGGTGGATCTGAAATTAATGTCTATTAGAGGTACAGTTTTACATCCTGCAACACTCTGAAGAACAACAAACTTTCCTGTCTCTCTCTTTTCAACATCAGAAAGAATACTGGATGAAATTATGGTTTGGGAAGCACCTGTATCACGAAGAATAACCACTGGCTTCCACTTCCCATTAATACACAAGACTTCACCTGAAGACATATATGGTGAATACTGTTTCACCCAATTGGGGTTTACAGTTACATGTTTATTAGTAAGTTTATTTTGCACACCTCTGCAATAAATGAGACCAGTTGGTCGTAACTCAGGGTGCAATATAAAACATGAATGAATTCCATGGCCTTTTCTCTTACAATGGGAACAGGACCTTACAGTGGACACACTAGTAGAACCAACTGTAGGTTTAGAAACAACCTTATTATTATTTGACATTCCTGACAATGAAGTAGCAGGGTTAGGTTTTGTAAGAGGAGAGCTCATGGGAGTAACTGGAGTACTAGGACGGGATGGATTCTGATAAGGAGTTCGGTGAGCATTATAATTTACTCTACGACTAGACTTAGGTGAAGTGGCCGTAAACTGGGCCTTAGTCAACAACTCATGCTCATCCGCGAGCTTTGACAGCTCATAAATGTCTGTTACATTGTTTTGTTCTGCCATAAAAGTAGACAACTGGTCTGGGAGACATGACAATACTTCTTCCATTATAAGAAGATTCTTTAAAGCATCAAAATCAGTGACTGAAAGTGACTTTAACCATCTGTTACAAAAATTCGTCTTCTGACGAGTAAAATCTGCTATTGTCTGATCACTTGTCCTCCTTAGATTTCTAAACTTTTGCCTGTGTGCCTCTGGATTTAATTGATAAGCATTTAAGATGCTTTTCTTTACAAATTCGTAATCAAAACTATGAGCGTCAGGTAGGGATGTAAAAACCTCCTGACTACGCCCCTTAAATTGAGACTGCATAATGGCTACCCACTGATCCCTTGGCCAGTTCATACTGATGGCAATTTTATAAAAATGTGCAAAGAAAACCTCAGGATCCTCCTCATTGAACTTGGGCAACTCTATATACTTATGGTCCTGATGGGATTATTATCACTATTTATTGAAACATTACTAGTATTTCCATGCCCAGCTGCCATACGCTGTGTTTCAAGCCTGAAGTTAGTGTCAGCCATTTGTTGTTGAATCTCTAATTGCCTAGTTTGTTCCTCGGCTTGTTGCTTTTTTTGTGGCTTCTATTTGCAACTGTGCCTCAATTTCTAAACGTCTAGTCTCAAGCTCCCTTTGCTGAGCTTCAGCCTCTAATATTCTCTGTTCTTTTTGAGCTTCAAGCTTAGCATTGGCTATTTGCGCTTCTAACTCAAGACGCTTTAACGTCATCTGATCACTCGACTCCTCTTTTAACTCTTCTAGAATTTCCTCATCTAACTCCCCATTCTCAACAAAATGTGTCACAATGACTTTCAATATTTGGGTTTTAACCATTCTATTGTTGGCGGTCAAATCCAACTGATTTGCCATTTGTATTAACTCAGTCTTTTTAAGGCTCTGAATCCTTTCAAAGTCTGGGTGAGCCACCAACGCTGCAACTTTCTCCTCCATCGTTACTAACACTTGGCACTTAATTCACAAAAATAATTAAAACAATGGCACTGCACTACTCTTCACTGTAAAATTGTCACCACACTGAAAATTCGCTTGGCCTCACTGCACAAACAAAATATATAGGATGACTTACCTCAAAATCGTGAAACGTTGTTACTTGACACACAGGAAGGCTTGCTTGGCACATGGAATAGTTCTTAAGAAACACACAGACACTTGACACAATGGTACCTAGGAAGGCAAGGTTAGATTAGCATAATTAAGGTTAAGTGGGAACAATATTTCCCGGCACAGGCCCCCATAACTCTTTGTTACCTATCGTTCGTTACGGCTCGTGACCCTACAGCAGCCAAGCTTTAATTACGTCTAGGGATACCACTGCTGCTCTCTAAAGCGCGTCACCAGTATAACCCCTTGATAAGTAATGAGCACATAAATAAAACTCTTCCTTTAGGACTGAAGAATAGATACAAAATATTATATAGATATATATTCAAGACAGTATAATATAAAAACACAGATGGTTAAGTTAACTTATAGTATAAATGAAAGTATTGTCATTTCACGTAATATATACTAGTAAATATGGCACAACAAGAAATAACAGACTTATCTCCCACATGTTACTCCTCCTGGTTCCCCGAAGCTACTGAACTCTCGCTCTGTCGCCACCCACATTCTCACCTCCCGTCTGCCTCATCCCAGGATGAGGGATGGAAACTAAGGACTTTTTAATATTTAAAACTAATTGAACAACCACTTGTTCTCAAAACACACAAGAATGCAATTTACAGATAATAGTTACTTACAAAATATATAAGTACAATGCCACCTGTTTAATTACAGAATATAACAATTATATATACTAAATAAAAGTGACATCTGGAACTTCCAAACTGAACAGGTCCAGCTTTCCCGTATCAATCAGGTACTAGACGTGTGCAACGCAACCCCGCTCCTGTCTCCACTAACACTGCCACACCATACGACAATTTACAAAACACAATGTGTGTACATATACAGGCAATGATAAAATGGAACATAAAAAGTTATTTTAAATTTATATACGTATTCTGCTAGGAGTACGTAACAGACTTCATCTTGCATAAACAGACAATCCAAGCGATTTCGGGGAAGTGGATATGGAGTAGTGGCAGTTAGGTCCGTGATGAGGACAGTTTCTCTGGTGTAGGTGACGCTGGGTACAGTTGACTTCAGAAGAATAGATTGCAGAGCAGCTGTGTCCCTCAAGATCTTTACTTTGAACCTTTCCTCCGAATCTCCACTGCTGGCAGAGACTGTTCCGGAGTACAAGTGTCTGTTGAAGAGAGAGAGATCAGTGGATTAAACAAAAATATTAATCACAGGCTTAGGACTCGTATGAATTTTAGGAGAAGGTGATTTGGGCTTAGTCTCACGGCTGACCTTACAGTGACGATTGGTACACTTTTTTATGGCATGCCCGTAGTCTTTGCAATAATTGCAATACAACGAGGAGTTCACATTACTGGCACTCACTTTCTCAGGACTAAACCAGGAGGTCTTACTAGATGGTGTGTCGGATGGTACTCTGTGAATAAGACTGTAGGAGTCTGCCAACTGAGCACACCTAGTAAGGTCGGTTTCTTCCTTGTCGGCTAAGTAGAGACGTATGGGATTAGGTACACGCCTGGGAAATTCTTCTACCAGGATGAGGTTGACGAGATCTGTAAAGGTGGAGACTTGTGCGGCTTCCAGCCACTTCATAAAATATAGCGTTTTGTTATTTGCAAACTCTAAGTAAATGGTAGCACTTGCTTTAAGGTAATCCCCGAACTTACGTCTGTAGGTCTCGAAGGAAAGGAGGTAGGCATCGAGCACTGCCTGTTTCAATAGCTTGTAGTTGGTTTCGGACGCTATAGTACTGAGAGTCACTGCAGCTCTACCTGTTAAATGAGACCTGAGAAGCACAGACCACTGATCCTGAGGCCAGCTAAGTTGGGTAGTCAGAGCCTCAAATAAAGTAAAAATTACATCTACTTCTGCCTCAAAAAAGAAGGCATCAACTAAATTGCATGAGAAAGGTTAAAACGTACTGGAAGGGTAGCTTCTGCTGATGCTGGCGCCGAGTGTGGTGTGTAGTTTCTAAGTCAAACTCTCTTTTACGCTGGTCTAGAGCCATGGCGGCTTGTTTCTTCTCGTGTTCACGTTGTATCTCCAGTTCACGTTCTCTTATCTCAAGCTGTTCCTGTTCACGCTCACGTTGTAGGGCAGCTTGTTCTTTCTCACGCTCACGTTCTTGGGCAGCTTGTTCTTTCTGGAGCTGAAGAGCTTCTCTCTGAAGAGCAGCTTGTTCCTTCAGACGATCGCGTTCGGCGTTAGCGAGTTCTAGGAAGAAGCCTCGATAGACTGAGATTTTAGGTTCTAATCCGTCTCAAAGCAACCTCTCCTGTAGTGTAGGATGTCTGTGCCTTTGGTTGTTATGCATTAGAAGTGTTGCAATTTTGTGCACATCACTTGCGCATTCCATTGCAGGATCTTTAGTCCTCTTTAATATTGAAACTTGTTTGTTACCGTGACATCCGTCAGATGAACTCGCCATGGAAGTTGGAATTGGAATTTTTGAAGTTGCTGCACCTGAAACTGACAAATCAATATCGATTTCAGAAGTACTGGACTCGACCTGTCTTTTGTGTGGGTTAGTTTTTTCTCCCCTGCATCCTTGAACGTGAGGATATTATTGAAATTTCTCTCTCCAGTACACCTGAGCTGACACCATAAAGGTAGGTACAGCCGTCAGATCCTTCTCACTGCGACCCGTTGAGGGTGTGGACACAATGCGACCCAAACCTCTAAAGGTTAGAGCTATCATCTTTGACGGTCATTCTTTCGGGAAAAGTTATATTCTGAAGGTCCTGAAGGACGTGGCCGGCATCACACCCTCTGATATTAGTCAGGAAGGTAGTAATATCGTGCTCTTTCATGTGAGGAAGAACTAGAAAAACTCTTGACCAACGATGCCATACTAAGCAAGGCGCACCACCTACGTCCTCACTTCCCGCGTCAGTTCCTGGCCGGAAGGACTGTTTTTACCAGCAGGACCAACCAGTGCATTGCTGACCGACAGCAACATAAAATTATGGGCAGTATTGAGGCCGAAAATACGAACCTGAGAGTAATCAACCTAGAGTTCTGTAGCACCAACAAATCATCAATGAAGATTACTTTCACCGCCATAGCTGCTGCTACACAGGCTGCCACACAAGGTTTCTACCGTTTTGGCTTACAAATTCCACCCCACCAAGTAAAAAAAAGGAACATTCCCAGGACCTCCAGCAGTGCTTAAAGTGCTACGAGCTCTCCCACCCTAACAAGTGTCAGCACCCCCTCCAAAAGTGCAGCCCATGCGCAATAGACCATCAATACTACATATGCAAGACAACAACCCATCACTGCTTCCTCTGCGAGGACAATCACCCCACAATTTCCTACCGCTCTCCCCGCAGACGGTAAAACATCAAGGCCCAGGTTGAAGCAAAGAGAAGCAACCCTTCTACCACCACAACCAGAGCCCAGGGCTCAACCCACCACCTCAGCTCCCCACCCACCAAGCGACCGGAACACTTTTCAGTCTTACCAAATAGTAGCTCCTCCCACTAGGCGACCCAGCCTTCACAATGGGAACCCAAGGCCCCACAGGCTCTTTCGCAGCCCCCTGCATCACGTGCAGGCATGTTGCAGACTCATCAGACGAGGAAATTTTAGGAGCTCCACCGCCGCACCACAAATACGACACCTACTCGGAACAAGACTTCATTGAGGCCACCTCACCAAACTCCAACGACAGCACGGCTCGGCTAAAGTTTCGGGCAAAGAAAACAACGGAAGACGTGGAAGTCTACTCGTAACCCACCAGCTCCATAACTGATGCAACCAGCCCTCCGGGGATAGAAGCCACAATGAAGACCCTCATCCATCCCCAAATCTCTAGTATCAGCTATTGATACAGATAATGGCTCCGAAGAGCCTCCACTTACGGGCTCACCACACCCCATGCAACTTGGAATGTTTTGTTCTGAGTAGCTGAATCTAAAACTACATAATATCCTTAACAAGTACGCCAAAACAACCCCCCCCCCCTCCTCTATTTAAAACTTTGACCTAAATGTCACAGTAAGAAGGTTACCGCGAATAACCAAACTCAATTACGGCTCGTGCTACAAAGAAATTTTGTAGCCAGTAGCTGAATCTAAAACATTTTTTTTCCACATTGCTGAAGAGGGTCCTTGTTTGGGACTGAAATATGCATTCTACGTTTCGTTGTGTTTTCAAAATAGTGTGTTATTTTCATTTATATATATATTATAAATAACAAAGGTGTCAGGACAGTGCCTTAATTTAAAAGTTTCACACTCGGACTAAACTTCATTTATAGTATCTCTTGCTACATTTGGTATAACCATGTCCTAATCCACCGAAAGAGAGCACCCCCCCTGATACCGTGATAATGTCGTGTTTACTTTCATGTGGCACTGTAATACCTTTTCTGGCGTCAACGTACACAATGACAAACCTTTTCACCAGTCAACTCCCTCTATTATGCTGGAATAGATTGCTAGAAATTTGTCAAATAAACGGCCGTTATTAAAACTATATTGTGAATCTTTATTAATCCGTTTTTCAAGATGAAGAAGAGTGCTTTTACAATTATTGATTTAAGCCACTTTAAGACGATAGGCTAATTGACTGATAGTTTGACGCAGGTGATCTATTTGCTTTCTTAAATATTGAAAACATTAGAATCAAGGAAACTGTAGAAGGCCTAACCTGCACTTGAAACAGTCAAGGGATCCTACGTGTTCCACAAAGCGTAACCGAACCAGTATTTACCCAGGTCTTTCATATATCTAAACTAATAAAATTTATATCCATTGTTTCATGTTTTATTATGTGTTGGTACTTTTAATACCTTATTAATATTCCTTTGTTATGCCTGTTCATCCACTTCTACACCTCAATAATGTCAGTAAGTTATTGTATATATTAAAAAAACGCAAAACAATGGATATAAAATGGATAAGTTTAGATTTTAGATACCTGGCAATTAATCGACTAATAACAGGTTTATGGATTTGTGGAACCAGTTATCAGGTAACATAATAGATGTACAGTGAGGCACAGTAAGAGGGTTTGTTAGATGGAGCTCCAATTGTCCTGATACTGAAAATGAAGGTTGTAGTGAGTGAACTGTCACCAGTTCACTCACTAAAACTTCCAGGAGGAGAGCAATGTGGAGCTCAGAGCAAAGTTGGACTCCATGTGGAAGGAGCTAGGACAGATGCAGGAGCCAAGGCAGATGAAACAACCTCAAGAGGGAGTAAATGAGGAGAGCAACAGTAGAAAGTCTTCGTCTTGGGATGTCGCAAAGGACGGGGGGGGGTTTAAGAAGACTATGACAAAGTCGCATGGAAATGTCAGAGACTTCCAACCCATTTGCCATGCTGGAAGAAGTGTTGTAGGGAGACGGCAGTTCGCTCGAAAGACAAGACAACGAAGGGAGCACAGGTCCCTCAGGATGTTATCTTCTTGAGGTTATCTTGAGATGATTTCGGGGCTTTTTAGTGTCCCCGCGGCCCGGTCCTCGACCAGGCCTCCACCCCCAGGAAGCAGCCCGTGACAGCCAGGTACCTATTTACTGCTAGGTAACAGGGGCATTCAGGGTGAAAGAAACTTTGCCCATTTGTTTCTGTCTCGTGCGGGAATCGAACCCGCGCCACAGAATTACGAGTCCTGCGCGCTATCCACCAGGCTACGAGGCCCCCCCCCCCCCAAAGGACAAACACAAAGGAACAGGAAGTTCACAAAGGAAAGGAAGTACTTGAGCGAATTTTGGTTGTTGGAGATTCCCAGGTGAGGTATTTGGATAGAGCCTGTTGTGCCAGAGATACGGGGGAACTGGTTAAGGGTTTGCTATCCGGGACCATGAATTGGTGATAAAGTAAACAACATGAATGTTATGGCTGGAAATGGGAACAAACCCATTATTTGGATCAGTGCTTGTGAAAATTATGTAGGAAGATATATGAGTGAGGAACTGATAGAGAGGTTTAAGACAACCATAAAATTAGCTAGGAGCAAGGGAGGAATCCCGATCATATGTGGCATTGTTTCACAAGGGCTGTGATGAGGGTTCGAACTTACGTGCAGGATCCCAGATGCACCTGTCGTCTGTCAGATTCAATGTCGTGGCGCAGTCGATTAAGGCGCGCGTCTGGGATCATCCTGGACGTACGTTCGATCCCTCTTCACAACCCATGTGGATTTGTTCTTGTTGACATGAATGCTCGGGCTGGGGTTGTTGCCGTTACCAACTCGTTGGAACCTGTGGTGGCAGGCGTGTGTGTGGGTTTAAACTGTTAGTAGATAGTGGTATGGGAATAGATATGGAGAAAGGATGCAATAAAAGTATGTGTTGTGAGGGGGGGGGGATGAAATAGGAAGACAAATAAGAATACACTTAAGGTATATTACACGAACAGTAGGAGTCTAAAAAACAAAATAAAAGATTTAAATGCTCTTGTCTGCACAGAAACAATAGACATTATTGCACTTACCGAAACATGGAATGTAGAAAACGAAGAACAAGTAGCTGAATATCAAATAAACGGATTTAAACTAGTTCACAAATGTATATATATTAGAAGAGGATGGGAAGTAGGCATATGTGTTTGGGAAAATTTGAAATGTAGTCTCAGGCGGGAATTAAAACCGAGTCATATACAAACTATCTGGCTATCTTGAGATAATTTCGGAGCTTTAGTGTCCCCGCGGCCACGTCCTCGACCAGGCCTCCACCTCCAGGAAGCAGCCCGTGACAGCTGACTAACTCCCAGGTACCTATTTTACTGCTAGGTAACAGGGGCATTGGGTCAAAGAAACTCTGCCCATTGTTTCTCGCAGGCGCCCGAGAGAATTAACCCGGCTAGAATTAACTGAAAAGCTAAAAATCTTATAGTAGTTATATAGAGGCCACCAAGGGTAGATTAGAAGCAAATCATCTGAGATGAAATACCTAAAGCATATAGGTCAAACAGTATTTGTCATGGGTGACTTTAATTTTTGTTGAATTAACAAGCTTACCAGAGCAGGGAATAATGAAGCAGAAGATTATCAATAAATGAGAATTTCTTCTTTAAGCAACACATTATAGCAGTATGGAACGTGTGAAAATATTTTATATACACTGATATAAATAATGGGTTTGTTCACGTTTGCAGTCATTATGTAATTCATGTTTACTATATCAACAATTCCTGCTCAGAGATAACAAACCCTTAACCTGTTCCCACTATCTCTGGTACAAAAGGCTCTATCCAAATACCTCGTATGGGAATCTCCCATCAGCAAAATTCGCTTAGCTATTTCCTATAATTTGTGAACACACTGAGGGACCTGGGCTCCTTCGTTGTCTTGCCTTTCTAGTGAACGGCAGTCTCCTTGCAGCACTCCTCTTTCAGCAAAAGTGAATGACTTGGAAGTCTTTGATATCTGTAGTCGGCCTCGCCAGTCTTTTTAAGACCCCCGTCCCATACAATATTCCAAGACAAGGACCCTCTACTGCTGCTCTCCTCCTTTGCTTCTGTAGCGAGTAGATTATCCCAATAATATACTCGCTCCAAATGTATTGTTAATATTCCTGTCAACCTTTGGAGATGAATGAGATGAGGCGTTGCCCGGGCAACACGGTGAGGTGTTGCCCGAGCATATAAGCAGCAGAATAGCAAACAACTCACAATTTGGTCACCATTTGGTTCGGGAGACATCTCCCGTCACGCAGGGTGCAGTTGCGCCTCCACAGATCTTCAGTATCATCTTTTGATACTGGTAATGGCTCACGGGCATGAATAGCTCACTTACGGGCTATTCATGCCCGTGCCACCTCTTGGGTGGCTTAATCTTCATCAATCAATCAATCAAACATTAACTAGTCTACTTTCAAGTGTGGTCTAGAGCAGACACTTGCGAGATACTGTACCGACGCTCAGTGCGCTCAACTCACACCAAAGTATCACCTGTGTACGTCTGTATATTCGACCAAATATATATATAGTATCTTAGTGTCTGTGTTTATTTGTCACCATACTTTACGTAACAATAGAAACGTTACATTGGTGACCCCAGAGAGTTTCGACAATACCCAGCCACGATGGACTACAACATGGACTCTCACTGGACCTCTACTGCTACTGTTTGCTGTGATGGAACACTGCCAACACCCTCGCCACAGCTATGATTTTCATCGCGTCCATCTCTGCATTTTCATCTACTACGGCTTGCTGCTCCACGATCGTTACTCACTCATCTGACAGCCTCATCAATGATTACATCATGTTGGATCTACAGCTTGTCCTGCCGACTCTCCGTCGCTGCCAGGGCACTGCTTGTCCTACGCCCACGACAGCTGCTCTGTCATCAGATTCATCTACACGTTCACTGCATTTTGATACTCGGCCGACTCAAGCCCTTTGCGCAGTACAGGACTTACAGCTTGCGTTTCCGACACTTCGTCGCCTTCAGGACAATTCAGCTCTAGATGTGATTACCTCGTTGTCCTAACTACGTGCCTACATTACCTCCTAATGTCCTGGTGCCCGAGCCCATCTGCCCCGGATCTAAATGCTCCACCAGCGACCCAAGGACGCAACAATTATGCACATTCTTCTCTCCTGCTACACCGAGCTTGTCCACACACTGCCTACATCTTTTGGTACCAGACTACAATTTCCACAGTCAACAATGTAGTACTCGGCATGTACAGTCCTAATCAACCCAAGGCGCTACAGCTTCGACACAGAGCAGACAGCAGACTACGACCGCATCGAGCCGCCACGCTCTCGCTCCCCGAGTTCAGACACTCACAATTCTCAATCCAGCCGCCACGCTCTCCCACATAGAGCTCCACGACTCCGGCCTCACTCAGCTCTCTGCTCTGCTCCAGGCTTCGTCTCAACGTCTGCGACACTGCTAAATCCAGAGACACATCCGCCGACTACGCAGTTCACATTTCGACCACAGTTACCAGCAGCACCGCCACCTACGACAACGGACGATCCTGTACGACCTCCCACCCTACAACCCCAGTTACCAGCCGCACCACAACCTGATCCTACGACGACGGACGATCCTGTGCGACCTCCCACCCTACGACCCCAGTTAGATGACATCAGCGAAAAGGAGGAAGTTAACTTTGATGATTATGTAATGCGAGCAGGGCGTACAATTCACCGACCAGCTAAGTTCCTTGATCAAGTATTTTTCCTTTCATCCCCTGGGAGGGGGAGTTCTGTAGCGAGTAGATTATCCCAATAATATACTCGCTCCAAATGCATTGTTAATATTACTGTCAACCTTTGGAGATGAATGAGGTGAGGCGTTGCCCGGGCAACACGGTGAGGTGTTGCCCGAGCATATAAGCAGCAGAATAGCAAACATTAACTCACAATTTGGTCACCATTTGGTCCGGGAGACATCTCCCGTCACGCAGGGTGCAGTTGCGCCTCCACAGATCTCCAGTATCATCTTTTGATACTGGTAATGGCTCACGGGCATGAATAGCTCACTTACGGGCTATTCATGCCCGTGCCACCTCTTGGGTGGCTTAATCTTCATCAATCAATCAATCAAACATTAACTAGTCTTCTTTCAAGTGTGGTCTAGAGCAGACATTTGCGAGATACTGTACCGACGCTCAGTGCGCTCAACTCACACCAAAGTATCACCTGTGTACGTCTGTATATTCGACCAAATATATATATAGTATCTTAGTGTCTGTGTTTATTTGTCCCCATACTTTACGTAACAATAGAATCATTACACTTCCTCGGGACGTTGTTTCGTCTGTCTTGGCTCTTGCATCTGTCGTAGCCCCTCCCGCGGGGAATCCAACTCTGTTTCAGAGCTCCACATAGCTAGCTCGCTAGCACCAGTTCACTCACTACACCTTCCATTTTCAGTATCAAATCAATTGATACCAGTAACAGGGTTGCTGATTTGTAGAACCAATTACCACGTAACATAATAGGAGGAGGATCACTTGAATGTTTCAAGCGTAGGTTAGACATGTATATGGATAGGTTTTGGTGGGTATAATTATTTGTTGCTACGTACTGGTCAATAGGACTTTTACAGTTAACAATGAAGTTATTAACTGTTTTCATTGACATAACTATAGTCTTAGTAGAAACTTTGCTTACGAGAAGGTACAAAACATTGCAAACCTTTCCACTATCAACTGCCTCAGTTATGCTGGAATAGAATATCAAATTTGTCAACAGCGAGTGGCCTTATTAAAACCATGTTGTAAATCATTTATTTAACCTGATTTTCAAAATGTAGAAAAAACTTTTGTAATTTTAGTTTGAAGTAATCTTCCAGCAATAGACGTTAAACTAATTGGCCGTTACTTCGACGCAGTTGATCTACTCCTTTCTTAATGTGTACCACATTGGCAACCCTCCACGACTCCAGCGCACTGCCCAACTCTAATGATTTAATAAAAATGCTGGAGAATGGCTCATAAAGCTCATCTTTACAGTCTTTAAGTACATTGGTAAAGACTTCATCTGCCCTTGGGGACTTGTTTGGCTTTAACTTATCGATTTGCTTAATAACTTTAGTTCCTACAAAGGAGAACCATTGTAAGCACTAAACTATGAATCACCAATAAAGACTTGTCTGGTTGAAGGGCATAATGTTAAGCTCTTCATTAGTAAATAATGACTAAATACTTCTTGAAAATTAGCATTATTTTTGATCAGTTGTCTGACCAATCTGTTTTAGTGGCTGTTTTGTCCCCCTATTTGATATATTAGAAAAACAAACTTTTAGGGGTTTCTTTTCCTGTTGTACGAACTTCATTTCCTGAAAGAAATCCACAAGTAAATAACAGTTCGGTTGCATAGACCTCGTCTGGGTCACATATGCAACTGGGAGACTACTGGGAATGCATCTTCTGCCAAACAATCACAGAAAATCCACTGCTTTACTGTGAATCAACCAAGGACCTTAAAAGAGCTTTAAAATTCCATGAAACTAAAAGTAACCCACAAACTAGTGGTGCTGAAGCCATCATTACGGTAACTATTCTGGTAAAAAATGTCAGCAGCTGTACTCATAAATACTGTCAAGCAATATCTTGCCCTACGATAACAACCACAAAGTATGGACTGACAATCCAAATGAGCATTCAACATATGGTATACAGCACACCAAGACCAACGACCTCCCAGTGATTAGAAAAACTTAGCCGACTGGTTAATCACCTCAAAACAGCTACCAACTACGGACATGCCTGTGTCCACCTCTTTGTGGATAAATTTTCATCAAACAAGCAACGGCAAGGCCTTAGACAGTTCTGCAATCACTGGCTTGTCTGAAGCAAATGTTGGACATGTATGTAATTGGTTTGGTTGAGTATATAGAGTATATTGAGTGCATGTTTGGAGGCAGTTTTCTTTACGAATATGTTCTAAGGAAGGTAAAACAAATTTTTGGAAGAAATATACTAATTTTAAATGTCAATTCCTCTGAAATCATGGGATACTCGATGAAGCATGTTATACATAATCATTTATATTTACACAAGAAGAATTGAAGAAAATACATTGTTTATATATCACAAAGCGAAACATAAGTACCCAAGTTCAGCACAGGTAATTTAATGAATGATGCCTTCAAAATAAATAGTAATAGTAACATAGTAATTTGTCGAGTTGGGTTTATTACAGGTAATTTCCGACTTGATTAGGACAGTTGCACAAGTAACACACTGTCGTGTTCGTTACTGTCGCCCTTGACAAGTTGGCTCAGCCATGATGAAACGCGCACTTTGTGATTATTTCAAGTGTTTTGCAAGCCAGACCATCTGCCAGAAGACACACTCCCACGGACCAGTCATCTTGACCGATGACATTTCCATACGTCTGGCTAAAATGTGGCCAAGATCATTACTAAAGTATACCCTTTTGGCGTCTAATATTGCTGTGGTTTTAGTACTGAGAAACCGCTCTACCGACTGTCAGTTGTAAAATATGATTAGCACAGACGCGTGTTCTTCATCCATAATAACTGCGTGAAGTATTCCCTGGCAGTGTAACTTTACTAAACAATAATAATCATACCCACTTGTTCCTTTCACTCTGAACTTTAATAAACGTTAGTTAACGGCCCGTTGTTCACCATTTATCTTTATTGTAACCTTAGCCCAGTGATGTCTTGTAATACTTGGTGTTTGATCACAAAGTGCCACAGGTACAAGAATACACTGCTACCACCAGTTACAAATACTCTTAACCCTTCCATCACCATCTTTATAACCTGATGTAATAAGCTAATTGACTGTTAAGAAGGAAACGGCCAATTAGTTAGGAATCCCAAGAATCTGAATTCCCAATTACTGAAAGAGAGGGGCGAATTTACGCTAAGACGGCTTACTCAATCAAGGGAAAATATTACTATAAGGATGCTTGGAGGAGTCACATGAAATTTACAAAACAAAATATCTGGATCATGGACTAAGAAATAATATAAGGGAGCTTGTCTAAACAGAGGAAATAAACTAATCACTTTTTATTTAATAAAATAATCAAAGGATGAGATCAGCATACCCCACCTTGACCTTGTTGTTACCTTGAGGTGTTTCCGGGGCTTAGCGTCTCCGCGGCCCGGTCGTCGACCGGGCCGCGGAGACTCCTTGTTGCTGGACTGGTCAACCTGGCTGATGGGCGCGGCTGCTCGCAGCCGGACGTACGAGTCACAGCCTGGTTAATCAAGTATCCTTTGGAGGTGTATATCGAGCTCTCTGTTGAATACTGTGATGGGTCAGCCAGTTATGTCCCTTATGTGTAGTGGAAGCATGTTGAACAGTCTCGGGCTTCTGATGTTGATAGTTATCTCTGAGTACCTATTGCACCTCTGCTCTTCAACAGGGGTATTCTGTACATTGTCATGCCTTCTGGTCTCGTGTGGTGTTATTTCTGTGTGCAGATTTGGAACCAGCCCCTCTACTATTTTCCACGTATAAATTATTATGTATCTCTCCCGCCTGGGCTCAAGAAAATACAGATTTAGGCTCTTTAGTCGGTCCCAGTAGTTTAGGTGTTTTACTGAGTGGATTCTAGCAGTAAAGGATCTCTGCACGCTCTCTGGGTCAGCAATCTCTCCAGCTTTGAAAGTGGCTGTCATTGTGCAGCAGTACTCCACTCTAGAGAACACTTGCGTCTTGAAAAGTATCATCATTGGTATAGCATCTCTGGTGTGAAAGGTTCTTGTTATCCTACCTGTCATTATTCCTGCAGTTGTAACGGCTACTTTATTTTATGTAAATTATTTTTACACCTAAAAGATACCTAAAATGTAATTTTTCCAACCACTATTAATTTATTCCTGTGCCTCAATAATATGTGTTTCCTTAGAATCTGAGAATTGAATGGAAAAACAAAGGGAATAATGTAAATAAATTTATCATTCTATAAAAACTACTGCATAAACTATGAAAGATTATATTTGTATAGCTAAAATATGTACAATCTTAGCTCAAACTAGTTTAATATCCCATCACATATTTAAGTTATGTAATTAAAAATTACAAAAACGCATTTGAAAAAGCAGTGACGATGTCTTGTGAAATTATATACAAATTAAAACATTTTCTTGTTTGGAAAATGGCCACCTCGACCAGATTTTCGCTTCTTTGCAGGATTTGTACGAGCTCTGGATCGAGCTTCCTTCATCTTCTTTAGCTGCGCTTCCTCTTCCTCTCCTTCAACAATTGGCAATTCTGCATCAATGTCTTTTACCTTTAATTTCCTTTCCAACGTTTCCATAACTTGTTTGTTGATATCTTCGTCCTTGAAGCGTATGTAGCCCTTGGTTATACCACGGCTAGCCATACTACATAACCCCTAGCTTAATGATTCCTGGCTTGAGGCACTTATTAGAAAAAGGATTTTAATAAAACTTAAAGTTTCTGCCTTGTATATCTGATAAATCGAAAGATAAATCGATAAAAAAAGAAAGATCGAGAAAATTCGTGTTAAAATTATTAATCTTACTTTTTCGGTCATATTTAATAATATATGTCTACAGGAAAGACTGCTACCAAAATATACTAATATTAAAATGCACGACCCAGCAGCAAGGAATCAAGCCTTCACGATAAAATATCGCCAAGATCTGATTCGTAATCAGATATACAAGGCAGAAAATGAAATCAAAGACAACAAAACGCAACTACTTCATGCTACAAACGAATGGAGAAACAGCAACATCGACGAAAGTCTCCGTACTCGCATTGAACAACACCTCGACATCCTCACAGACCGACATCACCTCAGCACTGAAACAAGGATAATCAAGAAACTAACAACGTTATATGGAGGACCTATGGCAATTCCACGACCAAGAGACGGCTTCCTGAACCTTGCAGGAATCAACCTCACTGAGGACCAAGTCACTCTCCTAAATCTGGGTATAAACTGCCACGTTATTTCCAGACCAAGTGAGATGGCCCGGAAAGTGGAGTTGGAGATTCTGTTGGACGACATATTCGACCTCGAGACACAAAAGAAGGTCACCACCAAAGACACCTTACAAGCAGAACTTATTGCGGAAGGAGGAAAGAATCGAGGCAACTACAGAAGCACCATACTGTCCCCCGAGCTCAAAGCGGCAGCTAAGAGACTTCGTGAGAATAAGGAGATAGTTGTCAGGAGAGGTGACAAGTCGCCAATATACGTCATTCTTAAAAAAGACGAATATCTGGCGAAAATGAACCTCATACTCTCTGACCAACCTAAATTCCAAAGGGTAACGAAAAACACTACAGCCGAATTGAAAGCAAAGGTCAACAAATTGATCGAAACTGTGAACGCCAAGAAATCCGGAGTCCACCTGCCAAAGATTATTGGGGAACATAAACCTGGATACGCGTATGGAAATGTCAAGACACATAAGCCTGGAAACCCACTTCGGCCAATCATCAGCCAGATACCCACACCCACGTACAGACTGGCGAAACGATTCAACGGCTTGCTGACTCCTTATGTCCCTTGCGCCTTCAGCCTGAAGTCTCCAAAGGAATTTGTTGACTTACTGCGGGGAACACGGGCCACAGGGATAAGAGCCTCGTTGGACGTAGAATCACTGTTTACAAACGTACCTGTGGATGAAACAATCGGGATGATAGCGGACAGAGTGTATCGTGATCAGGCCTGTACTCCTCTTGACATACCAGAAAACATTCTAAGGAAACTACTCCAAGCTTGTACTAAAGAGGCACCCTTCTAGAGCCCGGATGGGCACATGTATAAGCAAGTAGATGGGGTCGCCATGGGTTCTCCCCTAGGTGTCCTGTTTGCGAACTTCTACATGGGTACCATCGATCAAAAAGTCTTAGTCGACATGAACTTGAAACTGGCCATATACTGCAGGTATGTTGACGACATTTTTACACAGGTACCTGATGTCAGACATCTGCAGGAGCTGAAGGAGGCATTTGAGCAGAATTCTGTGTTGCATTTCACTTACGAGATGGAAAAGGATGGGAAGCTGCCCTTTCTAGATGTAACAGTCATGGAAAGGAGCGGAGGTTTCCACACTGCAGTCTACACTAAGGAAACGAACATAGGAATGTGCCTAAATGCCAACAGTGACTGCCCAGACAGGTACAAGAGGAGTGTTGTTAACGCTTATGTCGACCGTGCTCTCAGCCACAGCTCAGGATGGAAGCAAGTCAACGAAGAACTCTGTAGGGTAAGGCAGGTCCTAGTCAACAACGGCTTCTCCAATGGTTTCGTTGAAGACATCATAAGAAGGAAAGTGAAACGCCATGCAACCTCTGAAGAGACAACTAACACAACACCTATACACCCTATTAGACTATTTTACAGGAACTTCTTTTCCACAGCTCATAAAACGGAGGAAAGGGTCCTGAAAGATATTGTTAATAGAAACGTTATCCCTACAGACAAAAATCAGAAGATACAACTGACGATTTACTATAAAACCAAAAAAACGGCCAGCCTACTTATAAGAAACTCTCCAGACACAAAGCAGAACACTTTAAAAAGAGACCAACGTTGTCTATGCCTTCAAATGCCCTCTTGGGGACTGTAAGCCTCAAAAAACTCAGTATATAGGCAAGACAACAACATCTCTTTCCAGGCGTTTAACGATGCATAAGCAACAGGTCTCCATTAAGGAACATATAATCTCTTCTCACAACCAAACCATCACCAGAGAAATCTTAGCAAACAACACAGAAATCATCGATAGATACAGCGATAGCAGGCGGCTTGACATCTGCGAGGCACCACACATCAAGAAGTCAACACCAGCAATCAACAGCCAAATAATGCACAACTATATTCTACCCACTTCAAGACTCCGCTCCAATATAGAAGCATCAAGAAATATGGGCCAATAGGCCCTCTGCAATTACTTCCATTCTTACCTTCAATACCCATTATTTCGTGTTCTGTCTTGTGTTGAAAGTTTGTTTTCACCTCATCCAAAACTGTTGTAACATATCACTTCACCTAATGCATGTATAAAAAATCGAAGATGTTTAAGCTCTATTCAGTTATAGTTGAGTTGTGTGTATGTAAACTAAAGTCTTTGAAAATGTAAAGTTTTACGAAACACGCTCAAGTGTCGCGTCAGACTAGAAATAAAAATGAATTTTGGAGAATTGATTTTTCAATTACCATCAACAGTGAAAAGAAACATAAGAAAGATCGAGAAAATTCGTGTTAGAATTATTAATCTTACTTTTTCGGTCATATTTAATAATATATGTCTACAGGAAAGACTGCTACCAAAATATACCCCCCTCCCCGCTCAGCTTGTTGCCGTGAGGGGGGCTTAGTGGGCGGCTGCCGGAGTGTGATGCTCCTTGGGACAGTCCTCTGTCCTTTTCTAGCCTTGTGCTCCTGTTGCCTTCCTCTCCAATTCTGCTGGGCACCTTTTCCTTTTCCTTCTGTTTCGTTTTTCTCCCCCCTCTTCTCCTATCTGCTTGCCGTTTCCTGCCGACCTTTTGCTTGTTCTGGTTCTTCCCTTGGACTTCTTCTATTTTGACGCCCGGGTGCTTGAGGAGGCATACTCTTGCACCCATAGAACTGTAGTACCCGACGTCGAGAGCGAGGGGAACCTTTTATTGTCAATTCCCCTTTCGTCACTGAACCCGATCTCGACGGACTGTCGGTTTCTTAAGGTGGCGTTTGTGGGGCGTATCCTCACGACGCACCACTAGGAGGCCCCGGCAAGATCGGTGAGAGCTTCCTGTTGGGTGTCCTGCCTCTAATTGTGGCTCCATGGTGGGTGTGGGGGCACATTCGTGAATGAATATTCCTTTTCGTAATGATGATGACCCAACTACTGCGCCTTTTAACCCCTCTCTCTCTGGGGGTTCTCACCACCGTCCTCGTCACGACCACCCTCGCTCGATTCCTTCCAGTTCTGCTACCTATCAAGCCTTGTTTGGTCCCGCTTCGTGGACCAAATATTTTGATCTCCTCCCTCTTGATTCTGCGCTTCCTGACGATTTCTCCCTCCATCGACATCTCGTTGATTCCGTGGATGCCTCCATTACTTTCAACCCCACTCGTCTCGGTACACGTGTCGTTGCTGCTCCTTCTCAGGATGCTGCTTCCCGCTTGGCTGCCTTATCCTGCCTTGGCGAGACCCCTGTTCGGGTCTCAAAGAACGTTCAGTTGAATGCCAGTGTTGGCACTATTCTGCTCCCGCCCCATGTTGCGACCGGTGTTCGGGACCTGCGTGACTGCCACGACGATATTCGACATATCCTTGCTGCCCAGGGCCATTCTATTCTCCAGGTGGACACGTTTACTCGTCCCCCTCGTGGTAGTCGCCGTCAACCCCTCCGGGTTGTGAAGATTACCTATGATGGTATGACCCTTCCACCCTCTGTCATTCTTGCTGGTGCCAGGTGCTCTGTCCAGGAGTACATTCCTTCTCCTCGGCTCTGTAACAAGTGCTGGAGGTTTAGGCATGGTGCCCTCCGCTGCTCCGGGACTGTCTCTCTCTGTCCTTTGTGTGGTGGCGAAGGTCACTCTAAGTCGGAGTGCACTTCTCCCAGGCTCGTTGCCTCAACTGCAGTGAGGCCCATCCTACCTTCTCCCGTGCGTGTGTCCATTACAAGCTTGAGGCAGCCGTCCTCAACTTGAAGCACTGGGAGCGTTTATCTTTTCCTGAGGCGAGACGCCAGGTTTGCCGGCTCCCGCCTTATGCTAATATCTCTTATGCTTGCGTGTTGCGCTCTTCCTCTCCTCGTCCTTCCCACTTTCCTCAGACTCACAACCGTTTCCGGGCCTTGGACCCTGATACGCCCACTGCCCCCTCCTCTGTTCCTTTGGATTCTCTCTCGAAGGATTCACCTCCTGGTCCTCTGTCTGGGGTTCCCCTTCTTTCTACCCGGTCTGTCATGTCTCCTGTGTCTTCTTCCTCGTCTCCTTCCGTTCCGCCTTCCCATCCTTCCCCTCCGTCTCTTGACTCTCCCCGCCGCCTGTCGGTGCGGGCTGATGTCCATCGCTCTCCGAACGGCCGTCATGTGTGCTCTCGTTCAGCTTCTCCTGTTGAGACGCTAGAATCCGTTGCCCAGTACGTGGTTGCCGGGACACCTGTCTCTTTATGTCAGAAGCGTAAGCCTGGCTACTCTCCTTCCTCCTCCCCGGCGGGTAAAAAGGTTTCGCTTTCTTCCTCGGCCCCTACTTCTGCCTCTCTCGCTCCTTCCCCTCCCATTTCAGTGGTTGCACCCCCTGTTCCTGCTATGGAGGTTTCTTTAGCCCCCGCTTCCCTCTCGGTTGCTGCCCTTGCTGAGGTGTGCTCCCCTCTTTCTACCCCCTCTTCCTGCTGCTGTCCTTGACTGCTCCTCTCCGTTGTCTCCTCCTCCTCCTCCTCCAGACCCTGCCCGCCCACCTCTGATTTGTTCTCCCGTTTCCTTCCCTCCGTCTTTGCTCAGTTTACCCATGCCCCCTAACCCTGATCCCGACCCTGATATTCTTTTACATGCTCTGTTGCTCTTTCGCCTTTGTTTCTTCCTTGTACTCTGCTTTTGTCCTTTCTCTTCTCGTCGTTGTCCATTCTTCAATGGAACGTTTGAGGTTATTACGCCAATTTCCTCGAACTCCAACTTCTGATTTCGTGGTTTTCGCCCCTTTGTGTCTGTCTCCAGGAGCCGATGCTTGGTGCTCGTCCTGGTCGTTTTCGTGGCTATTCCTTTCTCTCCACCCCCCCCCCCCAGCCGTTGATGGGGCTTCTAATTCTTGTGCTCTCTTGATTCGTGCTGATGTTCCTTTTGTTCCTTCACTTTTTCCTTCGCCTCTCCATTGTTCTGCTGCTCGTATCTTTGTGGGGAAATGGTACACAGTTTGTTCCATTTATCTCCCCGCGAGTGTCCCGCTTTCTCTTCCTGAATTGAAACACCTCCTAGACTCCTTGCTGGAGCCTGTGCTCCTGCTGGGTGACTTCAATTGTCGTCATTCTCTTTGGGGTGACGTTCTGACGAATACCTGGGGTCGCCTTCTTGAGCCGTTTCTCCTCTCTTCTTCCCTGTCTCTTCTGAATTCTGGTGAGCCCACTCATTTGGACTCTCGGACTCGCACCCTTTCTTGTCTTGATCTTTCTCTCTGCTCTTCTTCTCTTTACTTAGATTTCACGTGGCAGGTTCTTGATGACCTCCATGGAAGTGATCATTTCCCCATCCTTGTTTCCTTTTTCTCTTTTCGCCCTTCCCTCTCTTTCCCTAGGTGGCAGTTTGCTAAGGTGGGTTGGACCCTATTTACCCTCAGTGCTACTCTCTCTTACCTCTCCCTTCTGCCTCTCTCTCGCGCTCTCCTCCTTTTTCATGACACTGTCTTCAATGCTGCCCTCCACTCTATCCCTCGCTCTTCCTCTCGGGGTCCATGGAAGTGCATTCCCTGGTGGAATGCGGACTGTACTCGGGCTGTCCGCTGTAAGCGTGCAGCCTGGAAGAGGCATCGCTGTAGGCAGACGATCGATTCTTTCCTTTTCTTTTGGAAAGCGAGTGCGGTGGCCCGTAGGGCCATCCGTACGGCTAAACGTGAATGTTGGGCATCTTATGTCTCACCAATTACGTCCATAACTCCTCTGGCCCAGATCTGGAAGCGTATCCGCAAGATAGCGGGTAAGTTCGTTCCCGATGTTTCACCGGTCCTTCACCTCCATGATACTCTTGTGGCGGACCCGTTGCAGGTCGCTTCCGTACTGGGTTCCCACTTTTCTTCTGTTAGCTCTGGTCTTCATCTTCCCCAATCTTTCCTTCTTCGTAAACCTGTCCTTGAGTCTCGTCCTTTAGATTTCTGCACTCGTCTTCAGCTTCCCTATAATGATCCCTTCTCTCTCTCTGAACTTCGTTCTGCCCTGGCCCTCTGCGGTTCTACGGCGGCGGGCTCCGATGGTATTCATTATGAGATGCTTCGCCATCTCCCTCCGTGCACGTCTCAGTATTTACTGAGTCTGTATAATCGTATCTGGGAGTCGTCGTCAGTCCCTGAGGACTGGCTGGATGCCGTTGTCCTCCCTGTTCGCAAACCGGGGTCTCTGGGTACTTCCCCTAAGGACTTTCGCCCTATTGCTCTCACAAGTTGTGTCTGCAAACTCTTTGAACGTATGGTTAACGTTCGTCTGATGTGGTTCCTGGAACACCATCACCTCCTCTCCCCTTCTCAATTTGGTTTCCTCAAGTGCCGCAGCACGACAGATGTCCTGGTGAACTTGGAGGTCTATATTCGTACTGCTTTTGCTGCGAAGACCTCCGTTGTTGCCATCCTTTTTGACCTGGAAAAGGCTTACGACACCACTTGGCGATATCATATTCTATCTCAACTTCATTCTTTTGGCCTTCGTGGTCATCTCCCTCTCTTTCTCCGCAGCTTCCTCTCTCGTCGTTCCTTTCGGGTGCGCCTTGGTACCGCTCTCACTGCCTCTTTTCAGCAATACGAAGGTGTGCCCCAGGGTAGTGTTCTGAGCACTACTCTTTTTCTGGTTGCCCTCAATGGTCTTCTTTCCTCTCTTCCTTCTGGTGTCTTCTCCGCTCTCTATGTCGATGATCTTACCCTTTGCTGTCAGGGTGATGATTCGCCTCTCCTTCAGCGCCGGCTTCAACTTGCAATTGATGCCGTGTCGTCTTGGGCCACCGATCATGGTTTCAAGTTCTCTACTTCTAAGACTTGTGCCATGACTTTTACGCGGAAACGGGTCGTTCTTCGTTCCTCTTTGTCACTTTATGGTCATCCCCTTGAATACAAAGATTCCGCGAAGCTTTTGGGGTTATTCCTTGACACTCGTTTGTCTTGGTCTCCCCATATCTCTTACCTCCGTGTTGAGTGCTCTAAGGCCCTTACCCTCCTTCGGGTCTTGTCCCATACTTCTTGGGGGGCAGATAGGCGCACTCTCCTTGCTTTACATTCCTCTCTCGTCCTGTCTAAGCTCGATTATGGTTGCCCTGCTTACTCGTCTGCTTCTCCTTCTACTCTTCGCCGTCTTGATGCTTTGCACCATACCGGGTTGCGCCTCAGTTCTGGTGCCTTTCGTTCGACTCCCGTCCTTAGCTTGTATGTTGATACCGGCTTCCTGTCTCTTCAGGACCGCCGTGATCGCTACTGTCTTAGCTATCTTGCGCGGTCCTTGCAACATCCTTCCTCTCGCCTCTGTCGTGCTTTAACTTTTACCCCTCCTGCGGTTCCTGTTCCTCTTCACCACCTCCCTCTTTCTGTCCGGTTATCTCGCCTCCAGGATTCTCTTTCCGTTCGTATTTCGAATGTTTCTCCTCGTGTTGTTCCTTCTTTGCCCCCATGGAGAGTCTCTCTTCTGTGGTTTTGTACTTCCTTGACCCGTATCACTAAAGCTTTTACCCCTTCTACGGTTCTAAAATGCCTTTTCCTTGAGCACTTTTCTTCTCACTCCCGCTCCGTTTCTGTCTTCACTGATGGGTCTAAGTCTGCGGACGGTGTTGGCTACTCTGTTGTTTTTCCTGATCGCACTTATATGTGTCGCTTACCTCCGGAGACCAGCATCTTTACAGCGGAACTTTATGCTATTCTCTATGCTCTTCGTCTCCTGCTTTCTCGTTGCTAATCTTCCTTTGTAGTTGTTGTTGACTCTCGTAGTGCCCTCATGGCTCTCGAGTCCTTTAATCCGGTTCATCTAGTAGTTGTCGAGATCCAGCATTGGCTGTTTCTTGTTCACAGTAAATTTAAGTCGGTTGAGTTTTGTTGGGTTCCCAGCCATATTGGTGTGTGCTCACCTAATTGTGCTTGCGGGGGTTGAGCTCTGGCTCTTTGGTCCCGCCTCTCAACCGTCAATCAACTGGTGTACAGATTCCTGAGCCTATTGGGCTCTATCATATCTACATTTGAAACTGTGAATGGAGTCAGCCTCCACCACATCACTTCCTAATGCATTCCATTTGCTAACTACTCTGACACTGAAAAAGTTCTTTCTAACGTCTCTGTGGCTCATTTGGGTACTCAGCTTCCACCTGTGTCCCCTTGTTCGCGTCCCACCAGTGTTGAAAAGTTCGTCCTTGTTTACCCGGTCGATTCCCCTGAGGATTTTGTAGGTTGTGATCATGTCCCCCCTTACTCTTCTGTCTTCCAGTGTCGTGAGGTGCATTTCCCGCAGCCTTTCCTCATAACTCATGCCTCTTAGTTCTGGGACTAGTCTAGTAGCATACCTTTGGACTTTTTCCAGCTTCTTCTTGTGCTTGACAAGGTACGGGCTCCATGCTGGGGCCGCATACTCCAGGATTGGTCTTACATATGTGGTGTACAAGATTCTGAATGATTCCTTACACAGGTTCCTGAACGCCGTTCTGATGTTAGCCAGCCTCGCATATGCCGCAGACGTTATTCTCTTTATGTGGGCTTCAGGAGACAGGTTTGGTGTGATATCAACTCCTAGATCTTTCTCTCTGTCTGTTTCATTAAGTACTTCATCTCCTATTCTGTATCCTGTGCCTGGCCTCCTGTTTCCACTGCCTAGTTTCATTACTTTGCATTTACTCGGGTTGAACTTCAACAGCCATTTGTTGGACCATTCACTCAGTCTATCCAGGTCATCTTGTAGCCTCCTACTATCATCCTCTGTTTCAATCCTCCTCATAATTTTTGCATCGTCGGCAAACATTGAGAGGAACGAATCTATACCCTCTGGGAGATCATTTACATATACCAGAAACAGTATAGGTCCAAGGACTGACCCCTGCGGGACTCCACTTGTGACGTCTCGCCAATCTGAGACCTCACCCCTCACACAGACTCGTTGTCTCCTGTTGCTTAGGTATTCCTCTATCCACCGGAGTACCTTCCCTCTCACTCCAGCCTGCATCTCCAACTTTCGCACTAGCCTCTTGTGTGGCACTGTATCAAAGGCTTTCTGACAATCCAAAAATATGCAGTCTGCCCACCCTTCTCTTTCTTGCCTTATTTTTGTTGCCTGGTCGTAGAATTCAAGTAACCCTGTGAGGCAGGACCTGCCATCCCTGAACCCATGTTGATGCTGTGTTACAAAGTTCCTTCGCTCCAGATGCTCCACTAGTTTTTTCGCACAATCTTCTCCATCAGCTTGCATGGTATGCAGGTTAGGGACACTGGCCTGTAGTTCAGTGCCTCCTGTCTATCCCCTTTCTTGTATATCGGGACTACGTTAGCTGCTTTCCAAGTATCTGGCAGTTCCCCTGTTGCCAGTGATTTGTTATACACTATGGAGAGTGGTAGGCTCAGTTCTCTTGCTCCTTCCTTTAGAACCCAAGGGGAGATTCCATCTGGGCCTATAGCCTTCGTCACGTCCAACTCTAGTAAACACTTCCTTACTTCCCCACTGGTAATCTCAAACTCTTCCAGTGGTTCCTGGTTAGCTATTCCCTCACTTACCTCTGGAATTTCTCCTTGTTCTAAGGTGAAGACCTCCTGGAATTTCTTATTCAATTCCTCACACACTTCCTTGTCATTTGTAGTGAATCCTTCCGCCCCTATCCTTAATCTCATAACCTGTTCCTTTACTGTTGTTTTTCTCCTAATGTGGCTATGCAACAATTTAGGCTGAGTCTTTGCCTTGCTTGCGATGTCATTTTCGTATTGTCTTTCTGCCTCTCTTCTCATCCTGACATATTCATTCCTGGCATTCTGGTATCTTTCTCTGCTCTCCAGTGTCCTGTTATTCCTATAGTTTCTCCATGCCCTTTTACTTTGCTGCTTAGCTAGCCTACATCTTTGATTAAACCATGGGTTTCTCATCTTCATTTCTCTGTTTTCCTTTTGGACTGGGACAAACTTGTTTGCTGCGTCCTTGCACTTCTGCGTGATGTAATCCATCATATCTTGGGCCGTCTTTCCCCTGAGCTCTGTTTCCCATGCTATATCTGTTAGGAATTTTCTTATCCCCTCATAGTTTCCCTTTCGGTATGCTAACCTTTTGGTTTCGGTATCCCTCCTCGAGTTCAATAACCCTTCTTCAATCAAGTACTCAAACACCAGTACACTGTGGTCGCTCATTCCTACTGGGTCCTCAAAACCGATTTCTCTTATGTCGGAGTCGTTCAGAGTGAAGACTAGGTCGAGTCTCGCTGGTTCGTCATTGCCTCTCATCCTTGTGGGTTCTCCGACATGCTGCGTTAAAAAGTTGCTTGTCACCACCTCCAATAGTTTGGCTCTCCACGTATCCTCGCCTCCATGCGGTTCCTTGTTCTCCCAGTCAATCTTTCCGTGATTGAAGTCGCCCATGATGAGCAGGTGGGATCTATTTCTACAGGCAGCAGAGGCTGCCCTCTCAATTATAGTGTTAACTGCCTTGTTGTTGTTTTCATACTCTTGACTGGGTCTCCTGTCATTTGGTGGAGGGTTGTATATTACTGCTACTACTATTCTTGGTCCTCCCATTGTTATGGTGCCTGCTATGTAGTCTCTGAACTCCTCACAGCCCGGGATGGCCATCTCCTTAAAACTCCATTCCCTTCTCATGAGTAGGGCCACTCCGCCTCCTCCTCTACCTTCCCTCTCTTTCCTTATTACTGAATACTCCTGGGGAAACACGGCATTCGTTATGATTCCAGAGAGTTTTGTTTCAGTGAGTCCGATTACATCTGGGTTAACTTCTTGTGCTCTTTCCCTTAGTTCACTTGTCTTGCTTGTGATCCCATCTATGTTCGAGTACATCACCCTGAAACTGACTCTCTTCTGCTTCTTTTCTGGGGGGGACCTTTGGGATCTGGGGTGAGTGGGAGCTGGGGGGACCTGGCACGGGGGGATTGGTGGAGGAGGGAGGGCTTGGGGTGGTGGGGGAGAGGGGGAGGGTACAGGGGGTGGATAAGAGGGGGAGGGTACAGGGGGTGGATAAGAGGGGGAGGGTACAGGGGGTGGATAAGAGGGGGAGGGTACAGGGGGTGGGTAAGAGAGGGAGGGTTGGGGAAGCATGGGGGGAGGAGAGGCTGTGGGGGATAGGGGAGATGGGGGGGCTTGGGGGGAGAGAAAAGGGTGGAGGGCTTGGGGGGCGTGGGGGAAAAGGGAGGGCTGAGGTGGGTGAGGAAGAGGGGAGGGTTTAGGGGAGTGGGGGAGAGGGGAAGACTTAGGTGGGGTGGGGGAGAGTGGGGGGCTTAGGGGGGAGGGGGAGAAGGGAGGGCATGGGGGTGGGAGAGACGGGAAGGCATGTGGGAGAAGGGAGGGCATGGGGGATGGGGGAGAAGGGAGGTCCTGGGGAGAGGGGTGAGGGGGAGAAGGGGGGTGAGTGGGGGGAGGGGGGTGGGTGGGGGGAGGGTGCCCTAGGTGGGTACTTAGTGGGGGGCTGACAGGGGACGGGGCAGGTTGGGTGTCTGTTGGGTAGAATTTGGGGGTGGTGCCCCAATCCCTGTGGCTGTTGCACTGTTTGAGGAGGGTTCTCCACTTCCCTCTGGGATTGTAGGGTTCTGGGTTGTGGTACTCTGATTTCCTTCTCTCTCCCTGCGCTCCTTCCTCGCGTCTGCTGTCCGTATTCTCTCTTCCCTTGTCATATCCCTCTGCAGGAATATTTTCTTGAACTTCTCTACACCTTTTAGACAACACTTCCTTGCTAGCAGTTCCTCTTTCGCGATTTCGCTCATGAAAACCACCTTTATCATTCGGTCTCTGTCCTTGTTGTACTTTCCAAGCCTGAAAACCTTTTCAACATTTCGCTCAGCTCCCTCCATCCTTACCTCTTTAAGGATCTCTTTAATCATGTTTTTGTCCTTGTCTCTCCGCTCCTTTGGTCTGGTCCCTGTTTGTTCTTCAATGCCTGCTACTACTACTGCTCTATTTCTCTCTATCAGCCGGCTAGTACATCTAGCTGCTTCCTGAGAGGAAGCCACTTCCATGGCAACTTCCTTAACCGCAGACCTAGCTTCAGGGCTCTTTTTAAGCATTTCAGCAAATGAGATCTGGGTTGTGGTGGTCCCCTCCACAGTAGCATTCCCATCTCCCTGGGGTACGGTTTGTGCCTGGTATTGTGGAAGAGTCTCCTTTAGGTATCTTATCTCCTCCTTTGCTGCCCTTAAATCATCTTGCAGGTTGGCTACTGTCTCCCTCATTACCCTCAGTCCTTCACTGAATTCATTCTGCATTTGCTGGAGTACTTCCTTCATCCAGGCTTCCTGTTCCATCCCATCCTCTGTGTTTGTTCCAGTTGTGAATTTCCTGCGTTTGGCAGTCAGAGTTCGTCTCCCTTCCATGATTTCCCTATGAGTGTGTGTGTGTGTGTGTGAGAGAGAGAGAGAGAGAGAGAGAGAGAGAGAGAGAGAGAGAGAGAGAGAGAGAGAGAGAGAGAGAGAGAGAGAGAGAGAGACAGACACAGAGAGAGAGGGGGGGAGGGAGAGAGAGGGGGGGAGGGAGAGAGAGGGGGGGAGGAAGAGAGAGAGGGGGAGGAAGAGAGAGAGGGGTGGGAGCGAGAGAGGGGAGGGAGAGAGAGGGGGGGAGGAAGAGAGAGAGGGGGAGGAAGAGAGAGAGGGGTGGGAGCGAGAGAGGGGAGGGAGAGAGAGAGGGGAGGGAGAGAGAGAGGGGAGGGAGAGAGGGGGGTGAGGGAGAGAGAGGGGGAGGGGGAGAGAGAGAGAGGGGGGAGAGAGGGGGAGGGGGAGAGAGAGAGGGGGAGGGGGAGAGAGAGGGGGGAGGGGGAGAGAGAGGGGGGGAGGGGGAGAGAGAGGGGGGGAGGGGGAGAGAGAGGGGGAGGGAGAGAGAGAGGGGGGAGGGAGAGAGAGGGGGGAGGGAGAGAGAGGGGGAGAGGGAGAGAGAGGGGGAGAGGGAGAGAGAGGGGGAGAGGGAGGGAGAGGGGGAGAGTGAGAGAGAGGGGGAGAGGGAGGGAGAGGGGGAGAGTGAGAGAGAGGGGGAGAGGGAGAGAGAGGGGGAGAGGGAGAGAGAGGGGGAGAGGGAGAGAAAGGGGGAGGGAGAGAGAGAGAGAGAAAGGGGGAGGGAGAGAGAGAGAGAGAGAGAGAGAGAGAGAGAGAGAGAGAGAGAGAGAGAGAGAGAGAGAGAGAGAGAGAGAGAGGGGGGGGAGAGAGAGAGGGGGGGAGAGAGAGAGAGAGAGAGAGAGAGAGAGAGAGAGAGAGAGAGAGAGAGAGAGAGAGAGAGAGAGAGAGAGAGAGAGAGAGAGAGAGAGAGAGGAGGTGTGTGAGTATATGGGGAGAGGTGGAAGGTGGAAGTGAGGGAGGGGGATGGAGAGGGTGTGTGGGGGTGGGTTAGTGCGGGAGGGTACAGAGAGAGATTGTGTGTGTGTGCGTGTGTGTGTGTACTCACCTAGTTGTACTCACCTAGTTGTGTTTGCGGGGGTTGAGCTCTGGCTCTTTGGTCCCGCCTCTCAACCGTCAATCAACAGGTGTACAGATTCCTGAGCCTATCGGGCTCTGTCATATCTACACTTGAAACTGTGTATGGAGTCAGCCTCCACCACATCACCCCCTAATGCATTCCATTTGTCAACCACTCTGACACTAAAAAAGTTCTTTCTAATATCTCTGTGGCTCATTTGGGCACTCAGTTTCCACCTGTGTCCCCTTGTGCGTGTTCCCCTTGTGTTAAATAGACTGTCTTTATCTACCACATGTGTGTGTGTGTGTGTGTGTGTGTGTGTGTGTGTGTGTGTGTGCGTGTGTGTGTGTGTGTGTGTGTGTGTGTGTGTGTGTGTGTGTGTGTGTGTGTTTGTATGTGTGTGTGTGTGTGTGTGTGTGTTGAGTGCGGGGGTGTTTGTGTATAGGGGGAGGGGTAGGGGGGTGTCTTGGGGTACTGTAAGGCGTGGGAACGTGAGGGGTGAGGGTGGGTGAGTGAGGGTGAGCGGTGTCTTTAAATGAGCGTGCGGATGCTGCCGCCAAGGAAGCTGTCCGCTCTTGTCCCATCTCTCGTAAAGGTATTCCATATTCCGACTTTTACCCGGTTATCCATTCCTCCGTCCTTTCCCGTTGGCAGGCTTCTTGGTCGTCTGTTACTGGTAACAAACTACGTTCTCTTAAATGTTGTGTTTCCTCGTGGCCGTCCTCCTAGCACCGTAACCGGCGATGGGAAACAGCTCTGGCGAGGTTGCGTATTGGCCATACTCGCTTAACCCATGGTCACTTGATGGAGCGCCGCCCTGCTCCTTATTGTCCTAGTTGCATTGTCCCTCTTATGGTCGTGCATGTCCTTCTTGAATGTCCTGACTTCAAGGACGAGCGTGTGTCTTGCTTTTCGACCGCCCCTTGCGGTCACTTGTCCCTCAATAGAAGTCTTGGTGACTCGGATACTTTTGATATCGTTCGCCTTATGCGTTTTTGTTCTCGTATTGGCATCCTTGGTGATATTTAGCGCCCTTTGATTATTCTGTGCATTTGATGGTGCTACATAGCCTTCCCGGTTTGGTGCCTTCTTTTGATAATTACTTACTTACCAAAATATACTAATATATATATATATATATATATATATATATATATATATATATATATATACATATACATATATATATATATATATATATATATATATATATATATATATATATATATATATACAACTTTAGAACACTTTCCCACCAGGAGACTCGAACCCTAGCCAGCACAGAAGCATTCCAGCAACTGGCATAACAGGTACGCCTTAACCCGCTCCACCACCTGCTCAGACCCATAAAAGAGATGGTAATTTCGGAGTATTTAAATACCACAAAGATCACCACCTCCCAAGAGCACTAGAGCAAGTGAGGGGTCATTTATACGTTTATTTCATCAAGTCCCTGTTAATATGGGAGAACACTGTGTCTATGAACTTAAGGCACAACTCTCCTAAACACGAGAGTGAAGTATACAACTTTAGAACACTTTCCCACCAGGAGACTCGAACCCTAGCCAGCACAGAAGCCTTCCAGCAACTGGCATAACAGGTACGCCTTAACCCGCTCCACCACCTGCTCAGACCCTTAAAAGAGATGGTAATTTCGGAGTATTTAAATACCACAAAGATCACCACCTCCCAAGAGCACTAGAGCAAGTGAGAGGTCATTTATACGTTTATTTCATCAAGTCCCTGTTAATATGGGAGAACACTGTGTCTATGAACTTAAGGCACAACTCTCCTAAACACGAGAGTGAAGTATACAACTTTAGAACACTTTCCCACCAGGAGACTCGAACCCTAGCCAGCACAGAAGCCTTCCAGCAACTGGCATAACAGGTACGCCTTAACCCGCTCCACCACCTGCTCAGACCCTTAAAAGAGATGGTAATTTCGGAGTATTTAAATACCACAAAGATCACCACCTCCCAAGAGCACTAGAGCAAGTGAGGGGTCATTTATACGTTTATTTCATCAAGTCCCTGTTAATATGGGAGAACACTGTGTCTATGAACTTAAGGCACAACTCTCCTAAACACGAGAGTGAAGTATACAACTTTAGAACACTTTCCCACCAGGAGACTCGAACCCTAGCCAGCACAGAAGCCTTCCAGCAACTGGCATAACAGGTACGCCTTAACCCGCTCCACCACCTGCTCAGACCCTTAAAAGAGATGGTAATTTCGGAGTATTTAAATACCACAAAGATCACCACCTCCCAAGAGCACTAGAGCAAGTGAGGGGTCATTTATACGTTTATTTCATCAAGTCCCTGTTAATATGGGAGAACACTGTGTCTATGAACTTAAGGCACAACTCTCCTAAACACGTGAGTGAAGTATACAACTTTAGAACACTTTCCCACCAGGAGACTCGAACCCTAGCCAGCACAGAAGCCTTCCAGCAACTGGCATAACAGGTACGCCTTAACCTGCTCAGACCCTTAAAAGAGATGGTAATTTCGGAGTATTTAAATACCACAAAGATCACCACCTCCCAAGAGCACTAGAGCAAGTGAGGGATCATTTATACGTTTATTTCATCAAGTCCCTGTTAATATGGGAGAACACTGTGTCTATGAACTTAAGGCACAACTCTCCTAAACACGAGAGTGAAGTATACAACTTTGCCTGACAATGTTATGTGTTGCCACTCTTACAGTGTTGAATCAGGATTGCCAGACTCGGATACGTTTCAATAAATATCAGTGTTACTCCAACTCTGCCAGCCACTAGGATATTTCCATATGAAATAATACTGCTGGTATGTAAGTGGTGCTATAGTATCACTTGCTAATGCTCAAAGAGATATGGAGGGCGCACATAAACACGTCAGTAAAATTATATGAAGTTTATGAACGAAAACTATATTAAATATATGAATAATAATACATGGGTGAATATATGAAATAGATGTTCTGGAGAATGTTGGCAGCTCTCCTCTCGCCGCCTCCGGCAACTCTGTCAGCTGGGCAAATTTAAATGGGGGACTCGCACCCTCTCTCGAGGGGAACAGCTTCATCAACGTCGTCCGCCGCTTCACCAACTGCCAGGCCGTCCACACACTGTCTTCTCCAAATAGTAGAAAATACTGGCTGTCCTATAGCCTACTCTAATACTAATATAATAAGAAATATACTACTAATATATATATATAAAATGTGATATATAGAGCGTAATATACACGATGGGATATATATAGAGCGCGATATACAAAATGGAAATGGAGCAATATATATAAAATGCGATATATGAAGAGGGATATACAGAACACCATAAATAAAATATGAATACAACTAGGTGAATACTACAGTACGTGGTACTGCATATAAATGCGATTTGTAAACTGCAATTTATGAAGAGCAATATATAAAAGACAATTTATAACACAATATGCAAACTGCGATTAGTATAACAATATGTAAACTACGATTTACAAAACAGGTAAATAGGGTGGGAGGCAGACTCGATGACTAAGTGAAAACTTCGCCTGTGTTTGGTGTGTCAGCGGTGTTGGTGTTGTGAACAATAAACCAACACAAAAAACACCTCAAATTAATTAATTTAATAACATCTGAAACAAACACATATTATCCCACCTGTAAGAAGCAGCGGCGCCGGCTCCTGCGACACGTTCCAACTCCTCACGTGGAATGGACTCCAAGACTCCCGAGGGCAGGTAAGGTGGGGATGGAAGACTGGGGCGAAGATGGAGACAACTTGAGCAAGGAACACGGTACAAGTCGGAGGAGGTGGAGGGTACAGCTCGCTGGCCCAACCCTCGTGGGTATCACTTGGCACTGATACTGTATGGTGTTCACTTTGTCCATGAACAGGGGCTGGGATCCTAGGCACTGATACTGTATGGTGTTCACTTTGTCCATGAACAGGGGCCGGGATCCTAGGCAGTGATACTGTATGGTGTTCACTTTGTCCATGAACAGGGGCTGGGATCCTAGGCAGGTGGCAGGTGTTAGTTCACTCTTGGGTCTCCGTTCTGCAAGTTTCATTTGGATGGTAATTTTCTCGAAGTGGTCGAGGTTGTCCTCTTTTGCGTAGAACAACTTCCTGTCCTTCCTGGCGTAAGTGGACGGGTGTGACGGTGGTGGCGGAGGGGGGGGAGGAGAAGGCTTGCAGTAGTTCACTCTTGGAAGGAGCATCATGAGTGTGCAGGAAGTTGGCCTTCACTTTCTGAAGCCTGGTACCAGGTGACGGGGTCGCAGCAGTGGTTTACGACGACTTGTGGAGTGGCTCAAGCTTGCTGGAGCTGCTCTACCCGACAATGCTCACTACATAAGGAGACCCTCCATCAAGTTCATGTTCATGTTTATTGAGACAAGAAAGAAATACATCTCAAAGGGATAGAGTAGCTTAGGGTATTTCTACCCCGACCCCCATCTTCACCCCGTGTAAGTACAGGATAATAGTGAAGCTGACCACCTAGTGTAATGTGCCTTGTCAACTATCACTCTGTCTCCTCACATCAGGTTCCATCTTCAGCTGCCTTATTCACTCTTGTGTTGATGATGATATCCTCATAATGCAGCCAGTCTGCCAGTGTAGACTACTCATCACGTGCCTCTGTATGACTAACCATCCTGTGTGATGAAGATGTTTAGCATCACGTAGTTAGCTTTTTGACACACTGTACTCCCCTTCACACAGTCTAGGGCAGCTGCACAAGTGCACATGTACCTAATGTGTTAATAACAAAAATCCATGTTCAAGGAATTGTTTATTTTCCACAAACACTAGATTATTTTCTAACCTAACTTCACTTATTTGTTCATAGGGAATATATTAGGTTAACTGTTTGTTCCGTAAGTCCCTCAACGTGACTTGAGTTCGTTATGTATTAGTTAACGCTGTGTGTGCTAGTGGATTTACAAGAATGTAACAACTCTTGTACATATAAATAAATAAATAAATAAATAAATATTGAAGGAAAACACACGTTTTGGACTAAAAAAAACGGGAAACTGCTGGAGAATCCTCAGTCATTTGCTTAATTTGGTTCAAACACAAATACACTTGTTTTAAAACATAGTTTTTTGTCAATTCCACACTATAGTTCACAGTTCACAGTTGACTCCTTCATAAGGCGGCCGTAGGCGTATAACGAGCGTCAGCGTAAGAAGGGTCTATGTCCCAGAGTGGCGGCTTGCCAGGCGGGAAACTCTTAAACAAACGTCAAGTTCTTGACAGTTAGCAAGAGTCCACAAGTGCTTGTGGCGTCACTTAGCGCACACAACAGTGACAAGTGCGCGCACTACCACAACAACTCCCACAACAGCTTGAGCAAGTGACAAAGTTGGCCAAACTGTCTCCACCACCAACACCAGATGACAACAACAACAACACGGCAGCCAACTGTCCCAAACTCCCACACCAGCTGATCCCGGCGCAGGGCTGCCATCCTGGTACACTTGTACACTTATCTCACTACTGTGCACTGTATGTACACTTATCTGTGTACTGGACAGTGTGTGTACACTTATCTCACTACTGTATGTACACTTACCTGTGTCCTGTACACTGTATGTACACTTATTTCACTATTGTACACTGTATGTACACTTATCTCACTACTGTACACTGTATGTGCACTTATCTCACTACTGGACACTGTATGTAGACTTATCTCACTACTGTACACTGTATGTGCACTTATCTCTGTACTGTACACTGTATGTGAACTTATCTCACTGCTATACAGTGTATGTACACTTATCAGTGTACTGTACACTGTATGTACACTTATCTGTGTACTGTATAGTGTATGTACACTTCTCACTACTGTACAGTGTATGTACACTTATCTCACTACTGTACACTGTATGTACACTTGTCTCACTACTGTACTGTGTATGTACACTTATCTCACTACTGTACACTGTATGTACACTTATCTCACTACTGTACACTGTATGTACACTTATCTGTGTACTGGACAGTGTTTGTACACTTATCTCAGTACTGTACACTGTATGTACACTTATCTCACTACTGTACACTGTATGTACACTTATCTCAGTACTGTACACTGTATGTACACTTATCTCACTGCTGTACACTGTATGTGCACTTATCTCACTACTGTACACTGTATGTACACTTATCTCACTGCTGTACACTGTATGTACACTTATCTCACTACTGTACACTGTATGTACACTTATCTCAGTACTGTCCTTCCCTCCCTTCCATTTCTATCTCTTCTTCCTAACTCTATATATCTTCCTTAATATCATGCCTTACCTGTCACTATCCCTCCCTACCTCCCCTCTGTCTTTCCCCTCCCTTATTTCCTCCCCGCCTCCCTCCCCTCGCCCGAGCCACACAAACACTCTTCATATTATCATTAAAATGAAAGTAACAACCAAGTGCTGGCGGGAAAGTGGACCGCGCCGGCGGGGGAAGCTTGGGGAGTCTGGGGGAATTTGTGGGGGAGTAATGGGGGAAATACGAGGGACAGGGGGAATGTGAGGAGAGCCATGGGGGAAGTTTATGGTGTCAAGGGAATTTTTTTGGGGAATCGGGGGTCAGGGAGCAGGCAATGGAGAAAGTTTGGGGGAATTGGGATGGGAACCAGGGGGAGTTTGAGGGGTGTAAGAGTCTGGGATGATAGTCTTGGGTGTACTGATGGGTGGGGGAGGTGTGTGGGACCCTAGGGTGTAGTGTACTAAAAGGTATTGTGTACTTTCAGACCTTGGATAGGGTAGATGATAGAGGCCAAGATGGACCGAAACACCTTCACTTTCTTAAGTGTTTTGGTCGAGTCATTTGTTTCAGGCACCGTATTGTAATTATAACGTAAGTACGATACCTGGTTGATACCTGGTTGATGGGGTTCTGGGAGTTCTTCTACTCCCCAAGCCCGGCCCGAGGCCAGGCTCGACTTGTGAGAGTTTGGTCCACCAGGCTGTTGCTTGGAGCGGCCCGCAGGCCCACATACCCACCACAGCCCGGTTGGTCCGGCACTCCTTGGAGGAATAAATCTAGTTTCCTCTTGAAAATGTCCACGGTTGTTCCGGCAATATTTCTTATGCTTGCTGGGAGGACGTTGAACAACCGCGGACCTCTGATGTTTATACAGTGCTCTCTGATTGTGCCTATGGCACCTCTGCTCTTCATTGGTTCTATTCTACATTTTCTTCCATGTCGTTCACTCCAGTACGTTGTTATTTTACTGTGTAGATTTGGTACTTGGCCCTCCAGTATCTTCCAGGTGTATATTATTTGATATCTCTCTCGTCTTCTTTCTAGTGAGTACATTTGGAGGGCTTTGACACGATCCCAATAATTTAGGTGCTTTATTGCATCTATGCGTGCCGTATATGTTCTCTGTATTCCCTCTATTTCAGCAATCTCTCCTGCTCTGAAGGGGGAAGTGAGTACTGAGCAGACACTCGCCTGGCGTTCCGCGAGAGCTATGTCATGGGTTCGTATCCTAGCCAGGGGAGGATTTACTGGGCGCAATTCCTTAACTGTAGCCTCTGTTTAACGCAACAGTAAAATGTGTACTTGGATGAAAAAACGATTCTTCGCGGCAGGGGATCGTATTCCAGGGACCATAGGATTAAGGACTTGCCCGAAACGCTACGCGTACTAGTGGCTGTACAAGAATGTAACAACTCTTGTATATATCCCAAAAAAATTATTTGCCCCCCCGAAACATCAATGTTGTAGAGAACATCTGGCACCCTACTACCAGAATTAATCTTTGCCATTGTGTATTAAAACACAGCGATTTTCTGTTATATATTAATATTATTTTATATTGTAGTTTTGTGTATATTTAGACCTAGTTAATGTTAGGAAAGTCAAGTTGCCATTGAGTTGTTTGTAACTTGTCCTTAGACTAGGCTCTTCCAGCCGGTGGTCGACCCCAATGACGCAATTGTGAATATTAGCGTACTGCCTATTCTACACTGCCATTTTCTCAAATATATATCGATAATGATTATATATTCAATTTTATTATAGTTTGACATAGCGTAGGTTTTGCTATACAGCAAAACCTAGCGTAGGTTTTGCTATACAGTTAGACCTAGCGTAGGTTTTGCTATACAGTTAGACCTAGCATAGGTTTTGCTATACAGTTAGACCTAGCGTAGGTTTTGCTATACAGTTAGACCTAGCGTAGGTTTTGCTATACAGTTAGACCTAGCGTAGGTTTTGCTATACAGTTAGACCTAGCGTAGGTTTTGTTATACAGTTAGACCTGGCGTAGGTTTTGCTATACAGTTAGACCTAGCGTAGGTTTTGCTATATAGTTAGACCTGGCGTAGGTTTTGCTATACAGTTAGACCTTGCGTAGGTTTTGCTATACAGTTAGACCTAGCGTAGGTTTTGCTATACAGTTAGACCTAGCGTAGGTTTTGCCATACAGTTAGACCTAGCGTAGGTTTTGCTATACAGTTAGACCTAGCGTAGGTTTTGCTATACAGTTAGACCTAGCGTAGGTTTTGCTATACAGTTAGACCTGGCGTAGGTTTTGCTATACAGTTAGACTTAGCGTAGGTTTTGCTATACAGTTAGACTTAGCGTAGGTTTTGCTATACAGTTAGACCTAGCGTAGGTTTTGCTATACAGTTAGACCTAGTGTAGGTTTTGCTATACAGTTAGACCTAGCGTAGGTTTTGCTATACAGTTAGACCTAGCGTAGGTTTTGCCAAACATTTTGGTCCTGTTGGTGGATCGGCTGATGGATCCAATTGGTCGCGACAGATGCTGAGACAAGATCACATACAGCAACAGGTGCTGACACAAGATCACATACAGCAACAGGTGCTGACACAAGATCACATACAGCAACAGGTGCTGACACAAGATCACATACAGCAACAGGTGCTGACACAAGATCACATACAGCAACAGGTGCTGACACAAGATCACATACAGCAACAGGTGCTGACACAAGATCACATACAGCAACAGGTGCTGACACAAGATCACATACAGCAACAGGTGCTGACACAAGATCACATACAGCAACAGGTGCTGACACAAGATCACATACAGCAACAGGTGCTGACACAAGATCACATACAGCAACAGGTGCTGACACAAGATCACATACAGCAACAGGTGCTGACACAAGATCACATACAACAACAGGTGCTGACACAAGATCACATACAGCAACAGGTGCTGACACAAGATCACATACAACAACAGATGTTGACACAAGATCACATACAGCAACAGGTGCTGACACAAGATCACATACAACAACAGGTGCTGACACAAGATCACATACAGCAACAGGTGCTGAGACAAGATCACATACAACAACAGATGTTGACACAAGATCACATATAACAACAGGTGCTGACACAAGATCACATACAGCAACAGGTACTGACACAAGGTCACATACAGCAACAGGTGCTGACACAAGATCACATACAACAACAGATGTTGACACAAGATCACATATAACAACAGGTGCTGACACAAGATCACATACAGCAACAGGTGCTGAGACAAGATCACATACAGCAACAGGTGCTGACACAAGATCACATACAACAACAGGTGCTGACACAAGATCACATACAGCAACAGGTGCTGACACAAGATCACATACAGCAACAGGTGCTGACACAAGATCACATACAACAACAGGTGCTGACACAAGATCACATACAGCAACAGGTGCTGACACAAGATCACATACAGCAAAAGGTGCTGACACAAGATCACATACAGCAACAGATACTGACACAAGATCACATACAACACCATATATATGGACGCAAGAACATATTAAACCTGAAATATGGAAACATACATTCGTACACATAAATACACTCTTACACACTGCCACGGATACAGACACACGTACACATAAAATCACATATAAAAAGACATATATTCATTATAGGAAAAATACTGGAGACACATAATAGAGGGAAAAATAGATAGGTTAGAAAGGCGGAGTCCAAGAACAAATTGCTCGATTCTGCAGGCACAAATAGTAATTACTTAAATAATAAATATTATATATATATATATATATATATATATATATATATATATATATATATATATATATATATATATATATATATATATATCAACATATATAGACACAACAATTTCAATACAAAAGCAGCCTCATATTTTACTGATTGAAACACTTTACAAACAAGATTTTAATAAAAAAATTCTTTATTTAATAAAATACAATATAAATCATACCTTGAGGTTACCTTGAGGTGCTTCCGGGGCTTAGTGTCCCCGCGGCCCGGTCGTCGACCAGGCCTCCTGGTTGCTGGACTGATCAACCAGGCTGTTAGACGCGGCTGCTCGCAGCCTGACGTATGAGTCACAGCCTGGTTGATCAAGTATCCTTTGGAGGTGCTTATCCAGTTCTCTCTTGAACACTGTGAGGGGTCGGCCAGTTATGCCCCTTATGTGTAGTGGAAGCGTAATGAACAGTCTCGGGCCTCTGATGTTGATAGAGTTCTCTCTCAGAGTACCTGTTGCACCTCTGCTTTTCAACGGGGGTATTCTGCACATCCTGCCATGCCTTCTGGTCTCATGTGATGTTATTTCTGTGTGCAGGTTTGGGACCAGCCCCTCAATTATTTTCCACGTGTAAATTATTATGTATCTCTCCCGCCTGCGCTCAAGGGAGTACAGATTTAGGCTCTTTAGTCGGTCCCAGTAATTTAGATGTTTTACTGAGTGGATTCTAGCAGTAAAGGATCTCTGCACGCTCTCCAGGTCAGCAATTTCTCCAGCTTTGAATGCATCAAAATATACCAAAATGCATCATATATACATAAGTTTACAAGGCAATACTACATTATAATTCTCATTGAACAAGTGTTTCATTATCACAGAACATGATCTTTAAAACACCTGGATGTTATACTTATTTTTCTTTAAATGATTTACAATTATAGAGATTATATTTACATTAATTTACAGGGGAAATGATTACATTTATATATATATTTTATGTAATTCTTAGTAAACTAATTTTCCATATCATCACCGACCATGAGCCGTAAACCCCAAATGTTATACTTGATCTTGCCTCGCAAGAACTTCAATATTTTGTCTACTGAGTCTACTTGTCTACTTTTTTGTCTACTGTCTACTACTCCTGCCTGCAACAACAATACTACTACTACTACTACTAATAATAATAATAATAATAATAATAATAATAATAATAATAATAATAATAATAATAATAATAATAATAATAATAATAATAATAATAAAGACTAAAAAAACCACACTCGTGTATTTGTGAAATTTATGTAAAGAATTTACACTAAGTCTCTCGCACTCTCCTGAGTGCTTGGTCAAGGTCAGAGTGATTAGGACGAAGACTTACATCTCAACGACTAATCGTGTATTAGATTGCAACCTTTATCCGTTGAGATTACATCTCAACGGATTAGTCGTTGAGGAGTAAGTCTCGTCCTAATCACTTAGACCTTGAGAGTGCCAGAGAGACTTGGTGTAAATTCCTTACATAAATTTTACAAATACAAAAGTGTGGGTTATTATACAATGTTATTATGTCTGTGAGAAGACATTACCATTACTTTAATAATAATAATAATAATAATAATAATAATAATAATAATAATAATAATAATAACTAAAAGAATGACCAAAAACATGATAAAGGTCCACAAAATGCCTCACCACTCTTAGCCATAATATGAAGTGATTACAGTGTGTGATTACACCGTATCAGTACACCGTATGAGTACACCGTGTAATTACACCATGTAATTACACCTTGTAATTACACCATGTGATTACACAGTAAAACTTATCTTAGCCAGGCTGGCGTACCAGAGATATAACCATACTGCACATAACATATGCAAGTTTACTTATTATAATGATAATAAATCAATAAAATATTAATAAAAAAAATATCCCCTCAAATAACATGCATAAAGGCAATTAGGCTATTATCACTGAAACAGCTCACTAGGCTTCTGTAACTAAACTAGGCCTATCCAAAAATCACTAATAACGCCATATTAATATTAAATACAAATTATTAATTAGTAGATAAAGCTGCGCATCTAGTGAGAAGCAAAGTTAGTGTGATAGATTTTTTTTATCTTTATTTAAGAAAATACAATATAAATCATATATACATAAGTTTACAAGGCAATACTACATTATAATTCTCATTGAACAAGTGTTTCATTATCACAGAACATGATCTTTAAAACACCTGGATGTTATACTTATTTTTCTTTAAATGATTTACAAAAATTGGAGGTTATATTTACATAAATTTACAGGGGAAATTATTACATTTATATATATTTTATATAATTCTCAGTAAACCAATTTTCCATATCATCACCGAGCATGAGCCGTAAACCCCAAATGTTATACCTGATCCTGCCTCGCAAGAACTTCAATGTTTTGTTTACTGAGTAACCTTCCTGCCTGCTTATCCACACACAGTAACCTTCCTGCCTGCTTATCCACACACAGTAACCCTCCTGCCTGCCTATCCACACACAAAAAATGTAACCAGAAATTATCATAATTATTGTATACTTAATTTTCTTGCATTTTATGTCAAATATGAAACATTAAAAACCTCATTAACTCCACTCTAATACTTGGTCCACCCAGTTTCAACGCCCTTATCATCCAAAACAAACATTATACAATACAGTTTGACAAGAACCTGGCTTGCTATCTATATATTAATATATATATATATATATATATATATATATATATATATATATATATATATATATATATATATATATATATATATATATATATAACTGAAAACTCACACCCCAGAAGTGACTCGAACCCATACTCCCAGGAGCAACGCAACTGGTATGTACAAGACGCCTTAATCCACTTGACCATCACGACCGGACATAATGAGGTGATAGCCGAGGCTATTTGAACCACCCCACCGCCGGCACTCGGATAGTAATCTTGGGCATAGCATTTTACCAAATCACCTCATTCTTTGGGGCACACGTGAGGAACACAAATGCGAACAAGCCTGAATGGTCCCCAGGACAATATGCAACTGAAAACTCACACCCCAGAAGTGACTCGAACCCATACTCCCAGGAGCAACGCAACTGGTATGTACAAGACGCCTTAATCCACTTGACCATCACGACCGGACATAATGAGGTGATAGCCGAGGCTATTTGAACCACCCCACCGCCGGCACTCGGATAGTAATCTTGGGCATAGCATTTTACCAAATCAACCAAATTTACCAAATCATTTTACCATATTGTCCTGGGGACCATTCAGGCTTGTTCGCATATATATATATATATATATATATATATATATATATATATATATATATATATATATATATATATATATATATATATATATATATATATATATATATATAGGTTGATCGTACGCCTGGCCGGAGAAACCAGTCAGGTTGTAAGTAGTTTTGAGTGGGAAAGTGTAATGTGTCTGAGCCCCACTACACACACCTACACTTTATCTATCAATCTATTTATCTATCTATCTACGTGACTATCTATCTACCTATGTATCCATATCTATATCTCACTCACTAAGTCTTTATACATTCCTCATTACCTTCCCTGTAATTTGATTCGGTTATCAAACCTTCATAAAATGCTCATGTTACTTAGTATGCTTAGGAGACCAAGCCATATAGTCTGGGGGAAGAAGTCTAGATGAGGGAACAAGCGTCTTAATTCCACCGATGTGACCCATCTCGTACACAGCGCAGGATAGTAGAACAGTGTGGATATTATAGATTGGTAGCGTGGCGGCAAGTTTCGCCCCGACCATCGCTGACCACCTTGTGGAACCCCCCCCCCCCCCCCCAACACACACACACATACACACACATACCTCACCACATACTAGAATATAATGTTGGGTTCGAACCACTAGCTCGAGGAGGCGCCGGGAACAAACGTTGGAGCGTGATTAAGAGACCAGAGATGGGAGGAATAGGGCGAAGACATGTGGAAGGCTTCTGTGTGTGTCTGGCCAAGCAACACACAGCCAGTGGGGGTGGATGTATGGCGCACTTGCCACTGTCTTTCTTGTTTTGTTTTGCTTCTCACCGGCTGAGTCCCTACCCCCCCTCTCCACACATAAAAAACACCAACATTCGCATATCACCATGAAATGTCAGAATCCACGGAATCTCCTCCTCGGAGCATTCACCTTGACGACCAGGATAAGTTTCCACCTTGTGAGTTCTGCTCGCTCATTGCGGAACAAGAGTCAGCGCTGAGAAATAGTTGCTCAGTCACTAAGGAAAGAGAACAATCCTGCCACACTCAGGAAACAGTGGAATCAGTCATTCAGGAAAGAGCTCAAATCAGCCACTCTATGAGCCTAAGCCAGCCACCCAGGAAAGAATTCAATTCAGCCACTCAGGAATAAGCCACTTAGGAAAGAGCTCAAAGCCAGTGTGTGGCTGGGTCACACCCACTCGTTGTTGCGCTCAATGCTTGGTTTTTTCTGAGAGAATGACTGGCTTTGTAACAATTTCGCGAATATTTGGCACAAGCCGACAGTGTTGACTTGTCGCTGCGGGGACTCATAGCCTACTGCTTCAAGTTATTACATATTTATATATTTACTCACTACCAACACTCAAAAAGAATATTACTCCTCTAATATTTTACTTTATTTGAAGTAGTAACTTTTTCTTTCAGTTTTCAAAAGACTTTTTTTTTTGACAATATAAATTAATTTTGATATACAATTGCAATCAGTTAAGTACTATAATGTTACCATCAACAATAAAATAATCTCTATAGTAAATTTCTTTGTTAATGTATTTGTCTTTTTGTCGCTATAGGCCAATAGGCCTTCTGCAGTTTCCCTTTCTTTTTTAATTCTTGAAATCCCGAAATGCTAGGCATAAAAGCAGTTTCATATTAAATCAAGCATTATACAAATTTTTAATTTTTATTTTTTATTTTTAATGAAATTTGTGTTATTGTCATTATTGTTAGTGTTGTTTGGGACAACAGTTGGTTGGTGACGAGAGTTGTTTTGTGGCTAGCTGTCTTGATTGGTGGGTGAAGAGAGATGTTTTGTGGCTAGCTGTCTTGATTGGTGGGTGAAGAGAGGTGTTTTGTGGCTAGCTGTCTTGATTGGTGGGTGAAGAGAGATGTTTTGTGGCTAGCTGTCTTGATTGGTGGGTGAAGAGAGGTGTTTTGTGGCTAGCTGTCTTGATTGGTGAGTGAAGAGAGGTGTTTTGTGGCTAGCTGTCTTGATTGGTGGGTGAAGAGAGGTGTTTTGTGGCTAGCTGTCTTGATTGGTGGGTGAAGAGAGGTGTTTTGTGGCTAGCTGTCTTGATTGGTGGGTGAAGAGAGATGTTTTGTGGCTAGTTGTCTTGATTGGTGGGTGAAGAGAGGTGTTTTGTGGCTAGCTGTCTTGATTGGTGGGTGAAGAGAGTTGTTTTGTGGCTAGCTGTCTTGATTGGTGGGTGAAGAGAGTTGTTTTGTGGCTAGCTGTCTTGATTGGTGGGTGAAGAGAGTTATTTTGTGGCTAGCTGTCTTGATTGGTGGGTGAAGAGAGTTGTTTTGTGGCTAGCTGTCTTGATTGGTGGGTGAAGAGAGTTGTTTTGTGGCTAGCTGTCTTGATTGGTGGGTGAAGAGAGTTGTTTTGTGGCTAGCTGTCTTGATTGGTGGGTGAAGAGAGTTGTTTTGTGGCTAGCTGTCTTGATTGGTGGGTGAAGAGAGGTGTTTTGTGGCTAGCTGTCTTGATTGGTGGGTGACGAGAGGTGTTTTGTGGCTAGCTGTCTTGATTGGTGGGTGAAGAGAGATGTTTTGTGGCTAGCTGTCTTGATTGGTGGGTGAAGAGAGTTGTTTTGTGGCTAGCTGTCTTGATTGGTGGGTGAAGAGAGTTGTTTTGTGGCTAGCTGTCTTGATTGGTGGGTGAAGAGAGGTGTTTTGTGGCTAGCTGTCTTGATTGGTGGGTGACGAGAGGTGTTTTGTGCTTAGCTGTCTTGATTGGTGGGTGAAGAGAGATGTTTTGTGGCTAGCTGTCTTGATTGGTGGGTGAAGAGAGGTGTTTTGTGGCTAGCTGTCTTGATTGGTGGGTGAAGAGAGTTGTTTTGTGGCTAGCTGTCTTGATTGGTGGGTGAAGAGAGGTGTTTTGTGGCTAGCTGTCTTGATTGGTGGGTGAAGAGAGATGTTTTGTGGCTAGCTGTCTTGATTGGTGGGTGAAGAGAGTTGTTTTGTGGCTAGCTGTCTTGATTGGTGGGTGACGAGAGGTGTTTTGTGGCTAGCTGTCTTGATTGGTGGGTGAAGAGAGATGTTTTGTGGCTAGCTGTCTTGATTGGTGGGTGACGAGAGGTGTTTTGTGGCTAGCTGTCTTGATTGGTGGGTGAAGAGAGGTGTTTTGTGGCTAGCTGTCTTGATTGGTGGGCTTGTATTCCCCTAGTTAGGCTTGTTGAGCTCTGCTCTTTGGGCCCGCCTCTCAACTCTCAATCAATCAACTGTTACTAACTGCACCCCAACTAACTTTTTTTCACACACACACTCACCCAGGAAGCAGCCTGTACCAGCTGTCTAACTCCCAGGTACCTATTTACTGCTAGGTAACAGGGGCATCAGGGTGAGGGAAACTCTGCCCATTTGTTTTTCCGCCGGCTGTTGGGATCGATCCATGGTCCCTAAGTCCACGAGTCTAGAGCGCTATTCACTCAGCCAGCCAGCCCCTAAAATATAATGGCCCACCACCACCTACCCACGGTGGTGGGCCTGTATGTGTGGTGGTGGTGGTCTGTATGTGTGGTAGTGGTGGGTCTGTATGTGTGGTGGTGGTGGTCTGTATGTGTGGTAGTGGAGGTCTGTATGTGTGGTGGTGGAGGTCTGTATGTGTGGTGGTGGTGGGCCTGTATGTGTGGTAGTGGAGGTCTGTATGTGTGGTAGTGGAGGTCTGTATGTGTGGTAGTGGTGGGTCTGTATGTGTGGTGGTGGTGGTCTGTATGTGTGGTGGTGAAGGCCTGTATGTGTGGTGGTGGAGGTCTGTATGTGTGGTGGTGGTGGGTCTGAATGTGTGGTGGTGGTGGGTCTGTATGTGTGGTGGTGGTGGGTCTGTATGTGTGGTGGTGGTGGTCTGTATGTGTGGTAGTGGTGGGTCTGTATGTGTGGTGGTGGTGGTCTGTATGTGTGGTAGTGGAGGTCTGTATGTGTGGTGGTGGAGGTCTGTATGTGTGGTGGTGGTGGGCCTGTATGTGTGGTAGTGGAGGTCTGTATGTGTGGTAGTGGAGGTCTGTATGTGTGGTAGTGGTGGGTCTGTATGTGTGGTGGTGGTGGTCTGTATGTGTGGTGGTGAAGGCCTGTATGTGTGGTGGTGGAGGTCTGTATGTGTGGTGGTGGTGGGTCTGAATGTGTGGTGGTGGTGGGTCTGTATGTGTGGTGGTGGTGGGTCTGTATGTGTGGTGGAGGTCTGTATGTGTGGTGGTGGAGGCCTGCATGTGTGGTGGTGGAGGTCTGTATGTGTGGTCGTGGAGGTCTGTATGTGTGGTGGTGGTGGGTCTTTATGTGTGGTGGTGGAGGTCTGTATGTGTGGTAGTGGTGGTCTGTATGTGTGGTGGTGGAGGTCTGTATGTGTGGTCGTGGAGGTCTGTATGTGTGGTGGTGGAGGGTCCGTATGTGTGGTGGTGGAGGGTCTGTATGTGTGGTGGTGGAGGCCTGTATGTGTGGTGGTGGAGGCCTGTATGTGTGGTGGTGGGTGTGTATGTGTGGTGGTGGAGGCCTGTATGTGTGGTGGTGGTGGGTCTGTATGTGTGGTGGTGGTGGTCTGTATGAGTGGTGGTGGAGGTCTCTATGTATGGTGGTGGAGGTCTGTGTGTGTGGTAGTGGTGGTCTGTATGTGTGGTGGTGGTGGGTCTGTATGTGTGGTAGTGGTGGGTCTGTATGTGTGGTGGTCGTGGGTCTGTATGTGTGGTAGTGGAGGCCTGAATGTGTGGTGGTGGAGGTCTGTATGTGTAGTGGTGGAGGTCTGTATGTGTGGTGGTGGGCCTGTATGTGTGGTGGTGGTGGGTCTGTATGTGTGGTAGTGGAGGTCTGTATGTGTGGTGGTGGTGGTCTGTATGTGTGGTGGTAGAGGTCTGTATGTGTGGTAGTGGAGGTCTGTATGTGTGGTGGTCGTGGGTCTGTATGTGTGGTAGTGGAGGTCTGTATGTGTGGTGGTGGTGGTCTGTATGTGTGGTGGTAGAGGTCTGTATGTGTGGTGGTGGAGGTCTGTATGTGTGGTGGTGGAGGTCTGTATGTGTGGTGGTGGGCCTGTATGTGTGGTGGTGGTGGGTCTGTATGTGTGGTAGTGGAGGTCTGTATGTGTGGTGGTGGTGGTCTGTATGTGGGGTAGTGGAGGTCTGTATGTGTGGTGGTGGAGGTCTGTATGTGTGGTGGTGGAGGTCTGTATGTGTGGTGGTGGCCCTGTATGTGTGGTGGTGGTGGGTCTGTATGTGAGGTGGTGGGCCTGTATGTGTGGTGGTGGTGGGTCTGTATGTGTGGTGGTGGTGGGTCTGTATGTGTGGTGGTGGTGGTCTGTATGTGTGGTGGTGGTGGTCTGTATGTGTGGTGGTGGAGGTCTGTATGTGTGGTGGAGGTCTGTATGTGTGGTGGTGGAGGCCTGTATGTGTGGTGGTGGAGGTCTGTATGTGTGGTCGTGGAGGTCTGTATGTGTGGTGGTGGTGGGTCTTTATGTGTGGTGGTGGAGGTCTGTATGTGTGGTAGTGGTGGTCTGTATGTGTGGTGGTGGAGGTCTGTATGTGTGGTGGTGGAGGTCTGTATGTGTGGTGGTGGAGGGTCCGTATGTGTGGTGGTGGAGGGTCTGTATGTGTGGTGGTGGAGGCCTGTATGTGTGGTGGTGGAGGCCTGTATGTGTGGTGGTGGGTGTGTATGTGTGGTGGTGGAGGCCTGTATGTGTGGTGGTGGTGGGTCTGTATGTGTGGTGGTGGTGGTCTGTATGAGTGGTGGTGGAGGTCTGTATGTGTGGTGGTGGAGGTCTGTGTGTGTGGTAGTGGTGGTCTGTATGTGTGGTGGTGGTGGGTCTGTATGTGTGGTAGTGGTGGGTCTGTATGTGTGGTGGTCGTGGGTCTGTATGTGTGGTAGTGGAGGCCTGAATGTGTGGTGGTGGAGGTCTGTATGTGTGGTGGTGGAGGTCTGTATGTGTGGTGGTGGGCCTGTATGTGTGGTGGTGGTGGGTCTGTATGTGTGGTAGTGGAGGTCTGTATGTGTGGTGGTGGTGGTCTGTATGTGTGGTGGTGGAGGTCTGTATGTGTGGTGGTGGAGGTCTGTATGTGTGGTGGTGGGCCTGTATGTGTGGTGGTGGTGGGTCTGTATGTGTGGTAGTGGAGGTCTGTATGTGTGGTGGTGGTGGTCTGTATGTGGCGTAGTGGAGGTCTGTATGTGTGGTGGTGGAGGTCTGTATGTGTGGTGGTGGAGGTCTGTATGTGTGGTGGTGGCCCTGTATGTGTGGTGGTGGTGGGTCTGTATGTGAGGTGGTGGGCCTGTATGTGTGGTGGTGGTGGGTCTGTATGTGTGGTGGTGGTGGGTCTGTATGTGTGGTGGTGGTGGTCTGTATGTGTGGTGGTGGTGGTCTGTATGTGTGGTGGTGGAGGTCTGTATGTGTGGTGGTGGTGGGTCTGTATGTGTGGTGGTGGATGTCTGTATGTGTGATGGTGGAGGTCTGTATGTGTGGTGGTGGAGGTCTGTATGTGTGGTGGTGGAGGTCTGTATGTGTGGTGGTGGTGGTCTGTATGTGTGGTGGTGGAGGTCTGTATGTGTGGTGGTGGAGGTCTGTATGTGTGGTGGTGGGTCTGTATGTGCGGTGGTGGTGGGTCTGTATGTATGGTGGTGGTGGGTCTGTATGTGTGGTGGTGGTAGTCTGTATGTGTGGTGATGGTGGGCCTGTATGTGTTTTGGTGGTGGAGGTCTGTATGTGTGGTGGTGAAGGTCTGTATGTGTGGTGGTGGAGGTCTGTATGTGTGGTGGTGGAGGTCTGTATGTGTGGTGGGGGAGGTCTGTATGTGTGGTGGTGGAGGTCTGTATGTGTGGTGGTGGAGGTCTGTATGTGTGGTGGTGGAGGTCTGTATGTGTGGTGGTGGTGGGCCTGTATGTGTGGTAGTGGAGGTCTGTATGTGTGGTGGTGGAGGCCTGTATGTGTGGTGTTGGTGGGTCTGTATGTGTGGTGGTGGTGGGTCTGTATGTGTCGTGGTGGTGGGTCTGTATGTGTGGTGGTGGTGGTCTGTTTGTGTGGTGGTGGTAGGTCTGTATGTGTGGTAGTGGAAGTCAGTATGTCTGGTGGTGGTGGGTCTGTATGTGTGGTGGTGGTGGGTCTGTATGTGTGGTGGTGGTGGGTCTGTATGTATGGTAGTGGAGGTCTGTATGTGTGGTGGTCGTGGGCCTGTATGTGTGGTGATGGTGGTGGGTCTGTATGTGTGGTGGTGGTGGGCCTGTATGTGTGGTGGTGGTGGTCTGTATGTGTGGTAGTGGAGGTCTGTATGTGTGGTAGTGGAGGTCTGTATGTGTGGTGGTCGTGGGTCTGTATGTGTGGTGGTGGGCCTGTATGTGTGGTGGTGGTGGGTCTGTATGTGTGGTGGTGGAGGTCTGTATGTGTGGTGGTGGAGGTCTGTGTGTGTGGTAGTGGTGGTCTGTATGTGTGGTGGTGGTGGGTCTGTATGTGTGGTAGTGGTGGGTCTGTATGTGTGGTGGTCGTGGGTCTGTATGTGTGGTAGTGGAGGCCTGTATGTGTGGTGGTGGAGGTCTGTATGTGTGGTGGTGGAGGTCTGTATGTGTGGTGGTGGGCCTGTATGTGTGGTGGTGGTGGGTCTGTATGTGTGGTAGTGGAGGTCTGTATGTGTGGTGGTGGTGGTCTGTATGTGTGGTGGTGGAGGTCTGTATGTGTGGTGGTGGAGGTCTGTATGTGTGGTGGTGGAGGTCTGTATGTGTGGTGGTGGTGGGTCTGTATGTGTGGTAGTGGAGGTCTGTATGTGTGGTGGTGGTGGTCTGTATGTGGGGTAGTGGAGGTCTGTATGTGTGGTGGTGGAGGTCTGTATGTGTGGTGGTGGAGGTCTGTATGTGTGGTGGTGGCCCTGTATGTGTGGTGGTGGTGGGTCTGTATGTGAGGTGGTGGGCCTGTATGTGTGGTGGTGGTGGGTCTGTATGTGTGGTGGTGGTGGGTCTGTATGTGTGGTGGTGGTGGTCTGTATGTGTGGTGGTGGTGGTCTGTATGTGTGGTGGTAGAGGTCTGTATGTGTGGTGGTGGTGGGTCTGTATGTGTGGTGGTGGATGTCTGTATGTGTGATGGTGGAGGTCTGTATGTGTGGTGGTGGAGGTCTGTATGTGTGGTGGTGGAGGTCTGTATGTGTGGTGGTGGTGGTCTGTATGTGTGGTGGTGGAGGTCTGTATGTGTGGTGGTGGAGGTCTGTATGTGTGGTGGTGGGTCTGTATGTGTGGTAGGGGTGGGTCTGTATGTATGGTGGTGGTGGGTCTGTATGTGTGGTGGTGGTAGTCTGTATGTGTGGTGATGGTGGGCCTGTATGTGTTTTGGTGGTGGAGGTCTGTATGTGTGGTGGTGAAGGTCTGTATGTGTGGTGGTGGAGGTCTGTATGTGTGGTGGTGGAGGTCTGTATGTGTGGTGGGGGAGGTCTGTATGTGTGGTGGTGGAGGTCTGTATGTGTGGTGGTGGAGGTCTGTATGTGTGGTGGTGGATGTCTGTATGTGTGGTGGAGGTCTGTATGAGTGGTGGTGGAGGTATGTATGTGTGGTGGTGGAGGTATGTATGTGTGGTGGTGGAGATCTGTATGTGTGGTGGTGGAGGTCTGTATGTGTGGTGGAGGTCTGTATATGTGGCGATGGAGGTATGTATGTGTGGTGGAGGTATGTATGTGTGGTATTGGAGGTCTGTATGTGTGGCGGTGGAGGTCTGTATGTGTGGTGGTGGAGGTCTGTATGTGTGGTGGTGGAGGTCTGTATATGTGGTAGTGGTGGGCCTGTATGTGTGGTGGTGGTGGTCTGTATGTGTGGTTGAGGTCTGTATGTGTAGTGGTGGGTCTGTATGTGTGGTAGTGGAGGTCTGTATGTGTGGTGGTGGTGTTCTGTATGTGTGGTGGCGGTGGGCCTGTATGTGTGGTAGTGGAGGTCTGTATGTGTGGTAGTGGAGGTCTGTATGTGTGGTAGTGGTGGGTCTGTATGTGTGGTGGTGGTGGTCTGTATGTGTGGTGGTGAAGGCCTGTATGGGTGGTGGTGGAGGTCTGTATGTGTGGTGGTGGTAGGTCTGTATGTGTGGTGGAGGTCTGTATGTGTGGTGGTGGTGGGCCTGTATGTGTGGTGGTGGAGGTCTGTATGTGTGGTGGTGGAGGTCTGTATGTGTGGTGGTGGTAGGTCTGTATGTGTGGTGGAGGTCTGTATGTGTGGTGGTGGTGGGCCTGTATGTGTGGTGGTGGAGGTCTGTATGTGTGGTGGTGGAGGTCTGTATGTGTGGTGGTGGTGGGCCTGTATATGTGGTGGTGGAGGACTGTATGTGTGGTGGTGGAGGGTCTGTATGTGTGGTGGTGGAGGCCTGTATGTGTGGTGGTGGAGGCCTGTATGTGTGGTGGTGGGTGTGTATGTGTGGTGGTGGAGGCCTGTATGTGTGGTGGTGGTGGGTCTGTATGTGTGGTGGTGGTGGTCTGTATGAGTGGTGGTGGAGGTCTGTATGTGTGGTGGTGGAGGTCTGTGTGTGTGGTAGTGGTGGTCTGTATGTGTGGTGGTGGTGGGTCTGTATGTGTGGTAGTGGTGGGTCTGTATGTGTGGTGGTCGTGGGTCTGTATGTGTGGTAGTGGAGGCCTGAATGTGTGGTGGTGGAGGTCTGTATGTGTGGTGGTGGAGGTCTGTATGTGTGGTGGTGGGCCTGTATGTGTGGTGGTGGTGGGTCTGTATGTGTGGTAGTGGAGGTCTGTATGTGTGGTGGTGGTGGTCTGTATGTGTGGTGGTGGAGGTCTGTATGTGTGGTGGTGGAGGTCTGTATGTGTGGTGGTGGGCCTGTATGTGTGGTGGTGGTGGGTCTGTATGTGTGGTAGTGGAGGTCTGTATGTGTGGTGGTGGTGGTCTGTATGTGGCGTAGTGGAGGTCTGTATGTGTGGTGGTGGAGGTCTGTATGTGTGGTGGTGGAGGTCTGTATGTGTGGTGGTGGCCCTGTATGTGTGGTGGTGGTGGGTCTGTATGTGAGGTGGTGGGCCTGTATGTGTGGTGGTGGTGGGTCTGTATGTGTGGTGGTGGTGGGTCTGTATGTGTGGTGGTGGTGGTCTGTATGTGTGGTGGTGGTGGTCTGTATGTGTGGTGGTGGAGGTCTGTATGTGTGGTGGTGGTGGGTCTGTATGTGTGGTGGTGGATGTCTGTATGTGTGATGGTGGAGGTCTGTATGTGTGGTGGTGGAGGTCTGTATGTGTGGTGGTGGAGGTCTGTATGTGTGGTGGTGGTGGTCTGTATGTGTGGTGGTGGAGGTCTGTATGTGTGGTGGTGGAGGTCTGTATGTGTGGTGGTGGGTCTGTATGTGCGGTGGTGGTGGGTCTGTATGTATGGTGGTGGTGGGTCTGTATGTGTGGTGGTGGTAGTCTGTATGTGTGGTGATGGTGGGCCTGTATGTGTTTTGGTGGTGGAGGTCTGTATGTGTGGTGGTGAAGGTCTGTATGTGTGGTGGTGGAGGTCTGTATGTGTGGTGGTGGAGGTCTGTATGTGTGGTGGGGGAGGTCTGTATGTGTGGTGGTGGAGGTCTGTATGTGTGGTGGTGGAGGTCTGTATGTGTGGTGGTGGAGGTCTGTATGTGTGGTGGTGGTGGGCCTGTATGTGTGGTAGTGGAGGTCTGTATGTGTGGTGGTGGAGGCCTGTATGTGTGGTGTTGGTGGGTCTGTATGTGTGGTGGTGGTGGGTCTGTATGTGTCGTGGTGGTGGGTCTGTATGTGTGGTGGTGGTGGTCTGTTTGTGTGGTGGTGGTAGGTCTGTATGTGTGGTAGTGGAAGTCAGTATGTCTGGTGGTGGTGGGTCTGTATGTGTGGTGGTGGTGGGTCTGTATGTGTGGTGGTGGTGGGTCTGTATGTATGGTAGTGGAGGTCTGTATGTGTGGTGGTCGTGGGCCTGTATGTGTGGTGATGGTGGTGGGTCTGTATGTGTGGTGGTGGTGGGCCTGTATGTGTGGTGGTGGTGGTCTGTATGTGTGGTAGTGGAGGTCTGTATGTGTGGTAGTGGAGGTCTGTATGTGTGGTGGTCGTGGGTCTGTATGTGTGGTGGTGGGCCTGTATGTGTGGTGGTGGTGGGTCTGTATGTGTGGTGGTGGAGGTCTGTATGTGTGGTGGTGGAGGTCTGTGTGTGTGGTAGTGGTGGTCTGTATGTGTGGTGGTGGTGGGTCTGTATGTGTGGTAGTGGTGGGTCTGTATGTGTGGTGGTCGTGGGTCTGTATGTGTGGTAGTGGAGGCCTGTATGTGTGGTGGTGGAGGTCTGTATGTGTGGTGGTGGAGGTCTGTATGTGTGGTGGTGGGCCTGTATGTGTGGTGGTGGTGGGTCTGTATGTGTGGTAGTGGAGGTCTGTATGTGTGGTGGTGGTGGTCTGTATGTGTGGTGGTGGAGGTCTGTATGTGTGGTGGTGGAGGTCTGTATGTGTGGTGGTGGAGGTCTGTATGTGTGGTGGTGGTGGGTCTGTATGTGTGGTAGTGGAGGTCTGTATGTGTGGTGGTGGTGGTCTGTATGTGGGGTAGTGGAGGTCTGTATGTGTGGTGGTGGAGGTCTGTATGTGTGGTGGTGGAGGTCTGTATGTGTGGTGGTGGCCCTGTATGTGTGGTGGTGGTGGGTCTGTATGTGAGGTGGTGGGCCTGTATGTGTGGTGGTGGTGGGTCTGTATGTGTGGTGGTGGTGGGTCTGTATGTGTGGTGGTGGTGGTCTGTATGTGTGGTGGTGGTGGTCTGTATGTGTGGTGGTGGAGGTCTGTATGTGTGGTGGTGGTGGGTCTGTATGTGTGGTGGTGGATGTCTGTATGTGTGATGGTGGAGGTCTGTATGTGTGGTGGTGGAGGTCTGTATGTGTGGTGGTGGAGGTCTGTATGTGTGGTGGTGGTGGTCTGTATGTGTGGTGGTGGAGGTCTGTATGTGTGGTGGTGGAGGTCTGTATGTGTGGTGGTGGGTCTGTATGTGTGGTAGGGGTGGGTCTGTATGTATGGTGGTGGTGGGTCTGTATGTGTGGTGGTGGTAGTCTGTATGTGTGGTGATGGTGGGCCTCTATGTGTTTTGGTGGTGGAGGTCTGTATGTGTGGTGGTGAAGGTCTGTATGTGTGGTGGTGGAGGTCTGTATGTGTGGTGGTGGAGGTCTGTATGTGTGGTGGGGGAGGTCTGTATGTGTGGTGGTGGAGGTCTGTATGTGTGGTGGTGGAGGTCTGTATGTGTGGTGGTGGATGTCTGTATGTGTGGTGGAGGTCTGTATGAGTGGTGGTGGAGGTATGTATGTGTGGTGGTGGAGGTATGTATGTGTGGTGGTGGAGATCTGTATGTGTGGTGGTGGAGGTCTGTATGTGTGGTGGAGGTCTGTATATGTGGCGATGGAGGTATGTATGTGTGGTGGAGGTATGTATGTGTGGTATTGGAGGTCTGTATGTGTGGCGGTGGAGGTCTGTATGTGTGGTGGTGGAGGTCTGTATGTGTGGTGGTGGAGGTCTGTATATGTGGTAGTGGTGGGCCTGTATGTGTGGTGGTGGTGGTCTGTATGTGTGGTTGAGGTCTGTATGTGTAGTGGTGGGTCTGTATGTGTGGTAGTGGAGGTCTGTATGTGTGGTGGTGGTGTTCTGTATGTGTGGTGGTGGTGGGCCTGTATGTGTGGTAGTGGAGGTCTGTATGTGTGGTAGTGGAGGTCTGTATGTGTGGTAGTGGTGGGTCTGTATGTGTGGTGGTGGTGGTCTGTATGTGTGGTGGTGAAGGCCTGTATGGGTGGTGGTGGAGGTCTGTATGTGTGGTGGTGGTAGGTCTGTATGTGTGGTGGAGGTCTGTATGTGTGGTGGTGGTGGGCCTGTATGTGTGGTGGTGGAGGTCTGTATGTGTGGTGGTGGAGGTCTGTATGTGTGGTGGTGGTAGGTCTGTATGTGTGGTGGAGGTCTGTATGTGTGGTGGTGGTGGGCCTGTATGTGTGGTGGTGGAGGTCTGTATGTGTGGTGGTGGAGGTCTGTATGTGTGGTGGTGGTGGGCCTGTATATGTGGTGGTGGAGGACTGTATGTGTGGTGGTGGTCTGTATGTGTGATGGTGGTGGTCTGTATGTGTGGTGGAGGTCTGTATGTGTGGTGGTGGGTCTGTATGTGTGGTGGTGGGTCTGTATGTTTGGTAGTGGAGGTCTGTATGTGTGGTGGAGGTTTGTATGTGTGGTGGTGGTGGTCTGTATGTGTGGTGGTGGAGGTCTGTATGTGTGGTGGTGGGCCTGTATGTGTGGTGGTGGTGGGTCTGTATGTGTGGTAGTGGAGGTCTGTATGTGTGGTGGTGGTGGTCTGTATGTGTGGTGGTGGAGGTCTGTATGTGTGGTGGTGGAGGTCTGTATGTGTGGTGGTGGGCCTGTATGTGTGGTGGTGGTGGGTCTGTATGTGTGGTAGTGGAGGTCTGTATGTGTGGTGGTGGTGGTCTGTATGTGGGGTAGTGGAGGTCTGTATGTGTGGTGGTGGAGGTCTGTATGTGTGGGGGTGGAGGTCTGTATGTGTGGTGGTGGCCCTGTATGTGTGGTGGTGGTGGGTCTGTATGTGAGGTGGTGGGCCTGTATGTGTGGTGGTGGTGGGTCTGTATGTGTGGTGGTGGTGGGTCTGTATGTGTGGTGGTGGTGGTCTGTATGTGTGGTGGTGGTGGTCTGTATGTGTGGTGGTGGAGGTCTGTATGTGTGGTGGAGGTCTGTATGTGTGGTGGTGGAGGCCTGTATGTGTGGTGGTGGAGGTCTGTATGTGTGGTCGTGGAGGTCTGTATGTGTGGTGGTGGTGGGTCTTTATGTGTGGTGGTGGAGGTCTGTATGTGTGGTAGTGGTGGTCTGTATGTGTGGTGGTGGAGGTCTGTATGTGTGGTGGTGGAGGTCTGTATGTGTGGTGGTGGAGGGTCCGTATGTGTGGTGGTGGAGGGTCTGTATGTGTGGTGGTGGAGGCCTGTATGTGTGGTGGTGGAGGCCTGTATGTGTGGTGGTGGGTGTGTATGTGTGGTGGTGGAGGCCTGTATGTGTGGTGGTGGTGGGTCTGTATGTGTGGTGGTGGTGGTCTGTATGAGTGGTGGTGGAGGTCTGTATGTGTGGTGGTGGAGGTCTGTGTGTGTGGCAGTGGTGGTCTGTATGTGTGGTGGTGGTGGGTCTGTATGTGTGGTAGTGGTGGGTCTGTATGTGTGGTGGTCGTGGGTCTGTATGTGTGGTAGTGGAGGCCTGAATGTGTGGTGGTGGAGGTCTGTATGTGTGGTGGTGGAGGTCTGTATGTGTGGTGGTGGGCCTGTATGTGTGGTGGTGGTGGGTCTGTATGTGTGGTAGTGGAGGTCTGTATGTGTGGTGGTGGTGGTCTGTATGTGTGGTGGTGGAGGTCTGTATGTGTGGTGGTGGAGGTCTGTATGTGTGGTGGTGGAGGTCTGTATGTGTGGTGGTGGGCCTGTATGTGTGGTGGTGGTGGGTCTGTATGTGTGGTAGTGGAGGTCTGTATGTGTGGTAGTGGAGGTCTGTATGTGTGGTAGTGGAGGTCTGTATGTGTGGTAGTGGTGGGTCTGTATGTGTGGTGGTGGTGGGTCTGTATGTGTGGTGGTGGTGGTCTGTATGTGTGGTGGTGAAGGCCTGTATGGGTGGTGGTGGAGGTCTGTATGTGTGGTGGTGGTGCGTCTGTATGTGTGGTGGTGGTAGGTTTGTATGTGTGGTGGAGGTCTGTATGTGTGGTGGTGGTGGGCCTGTATGTGTGGTGGTGGAGGTCTGTATGTGTGGTGGTGGAGGTCTGTATGTGTGGTGGTGGTGGGCCTGTATATGTGGTGGTGGAGGACTGTATGTGTGGTGGTGGTCTGTATGTGTGATGGTGGTGGTCTGTATGTGTGGTGGAGGTCTGTATGTGTGGTGGTGGGTCTGTATGTGTGGTGGTGGGTCTGTATGTTTGGTAGTGGAGGTCTGTATGTGTGGTGGAGGTTTGTATGTGTGGTGGTGGTGGTCTGTATGTGTGGTGGTGGAGGTCTGTATGTGTGGTGGTGGGCCTGTATGTGTGGTGGTGGTGGGTCTGTATGTGTGGTAGTGGAGGTCTGTATGTGTGGTGGTGGTGGTCTGTATGTGTGGTGGTGGAGGTCTGTATGTGTGGTGGTGGAGGTCTGTATGTGTGGTGGTGGGCCTGTATGTGTGGTGGTGGTGGGTCTGTATGTGTGGTAGTGGAGGTCTGTATGTGTGGTGGTGGTGGTCTGTATGTGGGGTAGTGGAGGTCTGTATGTGTGGTGGTGGAGGTCTGTATGTGTGGTGGTGGAGGTCTGTATGTGTGGTGGTGGCCCTGTATGTGTGGTGGTGGTGGGTCTGTATGTGAGGTGGTGGGCCTGTATGTGTGGTGGTGGTGGGTCTGTATGTGTGGTGGTGGTGGGTCTGTATGTGTGGTGGTGGTGGTCTGTATGTGTGGTGGTGGTGGTCTGTATGTGTGGTGGTGGAGGTCTGTATGTGTGGTGGAGGTCTGTATGTGTGGTGGTGGAGGCCTGTATGTGTGGTGGTGGAGGTCTGTATGTGTGGTCGTGGAGGTCTGTATGTGTGGTGGTGGTGGGTCTTTATGTGTGGTGGTGGAGGTCTGTATGTGTGGTAGTGGTGGTCTGTATGTGTGGTGGTGGAGGTCTGTATGTGTGGTGGTGGAGGTCTGTATGTGTGGTGGTGGAGGGTCCGTATGTGTGGTGGTGGAGGGTCTGTATGTGTGGTGGTGGAGGCCTGTATGTGTGGTGGTGGAGGCCTGTATGTGTGGTGGTGGGTGTGTATGTGTGGTGGTGGAGGCCTGTATGTGTGGTGGTGGTGGGTCTGTATGTGTGGTGGTGGTGGTCTGTATGAGTGGTGGTGGAGGTCTGTATGTGTGGTGGTGGAGGTCTGTGTGTGTGGTAGTGGTGGTCTGTATGTGTGGTGGTGGTGGGTCTGTATGTGTGGTAGTGGTGGGTCTGTATGTGTGGTGGTCGTGGGTCTGTATGTGTGGTAGTGGAGGCCTGAATGTGTGGTGGTGGAGGTCTGTATGTGTGGTGGTGGAGGTCTGTATGTGTGGTGGTGGGCCTGTATGTGTGGTGGTGGTGGTTCTGTATGTGTGGTAGTGGAGGTCTGTATGTGTGGTGGTGGTGGTCTGTATGTGTGGTGGTGGAGGTCTGTATGTGTGGTGGTGGAGGTCTGTATGTGTGGTGGTGGGCCTGTATGTGTGGTGGTGGTGGGTCTGTATGTGTGGTAGTGGAGGTCTGTATGTGTGGTGGTGGTGGTCTGTATGTGGGGTAGTGGAGGTCTGTATGTGTGGTGGTGGAGGTCTGTATGTGTGGTGGTGGAGGTCTGTATGTGTGGTGGTGGCCCTGTATGTGTGGTGGTGGTGGGTCTGTATGTGAGGTGGTGGGCCTGTATGTGTGGTGGTGGTGGGTCTGTATGTGTGGTGGTGGTGGGTCTGTATGTGAGGTGGTGGTGGTCTGTATGTGTGGTGGTGGTGGTCTGTTTGTGTGGTGGTGGAGGTCTGTATGTGTGGTGGTGGTGGGTCTGTATGTGTGGTGGTGGATGTCTGTATGTGTGATGGTGGAGGTCTGTATGTGTGGTGGTGGAGGTCTGTATGTGTGGTGGTGGAGGTCTGTATGTGTGGTGGTGGTGGTCTGTATGTGTGGTGGTGGAGGTCTGTATGTGTGGTGGTGGAGGTCTGTATGTGTGGTGGTGGGTCTGTATGTGCGGTGGTGGTGGGTCTGTATGTATGGTGGTGGTGGGTCTGTATGTGTGGTGGTGGTAGTCTGTATGTGTGGTGATGGTGGGCCTGTATGTGTTTTGGTGGTGGAGGTCTGTATGTGTGGTGGTGAAGGTCTGTATGTGTGGTGGTGGAGGTCTGTATGTGTGGTGGTGGAGGTCTGTATGTGTGGTGGGGGAGGTCTGTATGTGTGGTGGTGGAGGTCTGTATGTGTGGTGGTGGAGGTCTGTATGTGTGGTTGTGGAGGTCTGTATGTGTGGTGGTGGTGGGCCTGTATGTGTGGTAGTGGAGGTCTGTATGTGTGGTGGTGGAGGCCTGTATGTGTGGTGGTGGTGGGTCTGTATGTGTGGTGGTGGTGGGTCTGTATGTGTCGTGGTGGTGGGTCTGTATGTGTGGTGGTGGTGGTCTGTTTGTGTGGTGGTGGTAGGTCTGTATGTGTGGTAGTGGAAGTCTGTATGTCTGGTGGTGGTGGGTCTGTATGTGTGGTGGTGGTGGGTCTGTATGAGTGGTGGTGGTGGGTCTGTATGTATGGTAGTGGAGGTCTGTATGTGTGGTGGTCGTGGGTCTGTATGTGTGGTGATGGTGGTGGGTCTGTATGTGTGGTGGTGGTGGGCCTGTATGTGTGGTGGTGGTGGTCTGTATGTGTGGTAGTGGAGGTCTGTATGTGTGGTAGTGGAGGTCTGTATGTGTGGTGGTCGTGGGTCTGTATGTGTAGTGGTGGGCCTGTATGTGTGGTGGTGGTGGGTCTGTATGTGTGGTGGTGGAGGTCTGTATGTGTGGTGGTGGAGGTCTGTGTGTGTGGTAGTGGTGGTCTGTATGTGTGGTGGTGGTGGGTCTGTATGTGTGGTAGTGGTGGGTCTGTATGTGTGGTGGTCGTGGGTCTGTATGTGTGGTAGTGGAGGCCTGTATGTGTGGTGGTGGAGGTCTGTATGTGTGGTGGTGGAGGTCTGTATGTGTGGTGGTGGGCCTGTATGTGTGGTGGTGGTGGGTCTGTATGTGTGGTAGTGGAGGTCTGTATGTGTGGTGGTGGTGGTCTGTATGTGTGGTGGTGGAGGTCTGTATGTGTGGTGGTGGAGGTCTGTATGTGTGGTGGTGGGCCTGTATGTGTGGTGGTGGTGGGTCTGTATGTGTGGTAGTGGAGGTCTGTATGTGTGGTGGTGGTGGTCTGTATGTGGGGTAGTGGAGGTCTGTATGTGTGGTGGTGGAGGTCTGTATGTGTGGTGGTGGAGGTCTGTATGTGTGGTGGTGGAGGTCTGTATGTGTGGTGGTGGCCCTGTATGTGTGGTGGTGGTGGGTCTGTATGTGAGGTGGTGGGCCAGTATGTGTGGTGGTGGTGGGTCTGTATGTGTGGTGGTGGTGGGTCTGTATGTGTGGTGGTGGTGGTCTGTATGTGTGGTGGTGGTGGTCTGTATGTGTGGTGGTGGAGGTCTGTGTGTGTGGTGGTGGTGGGTCTGTATGTGTGGTGGTGGATGTCTGTATGTGTGATGGTGGAGGTCTGTATGTGTGGTGGTGGAGGTCTGTATGTGTGGTGGTGGAGGTCTGTATGTGTGGTGGTGGTGGTCTGTATGTGTGGTGGTGGAGGTCTGTATGTGTGGTGGTGGAGGTCTGTATGTGTGGTGGTGGGTCTGTATGTGTGGTGGTGGTGGGTCTGTATGTGTGGTGGTGGTGGGTCTGTATGTATGGTGGTGGTGGGTCTGTATGTGTGGTGGTGGTAGTCTGTATGTGTGGTGATGGTGGGCCTGTATGTGTTTGGTGGTGGAGGTCTGTATGTGTGGTGGTGGAGGTCTGTATGTGTGGTGGTGGAGGTCTGTATGTGTGGTGGTGGAGGTCTGTATGTGTGGTGGGGGAGGTCTGTATGTGTGGTGGTGGAGGTCTGTATGTGTGGTGGTGGAGGTCTGTATGTGTGGTGGTGGATGTCTGTATGTGTGGTGGCGGTCTGTATGAGTGGTGGTGGAGGTATGTATGTGTGGTGGTGGAGGTATGTATGTGTGGTGGTGGAGGTCTGTATGTGTGGTGGTGGAGGTCTGTATGTGTGGTGGAGGTCTGTATATGTGGCGGTGGAGGTATGTATGTGTGGTGGAGGTATGTATGTGTGGTATTGGAGGTCTGTATGTGTGGCGGTGGAGGTCTGTATGTGTGGTGGTGGAGGTCTGTATGTGTGGTGGTGGAGGTCTGTATGTGTGGTAGTGGTGGGCCTGTATGTGTCGTTGTGGTGGTCTGTATGTGTGGTTGAGGTCTGTATGTGTAGTGGTGGGTCTGTATGTGTGGTAGTGGAGGTCTGTATGTGTGGTGGTGGTGGTCTGTATGTGTGGTGGTGGTGGGCCTGTATGTGTGGTAGTGGAGGTCTGTATGTGTGGTAGTGGAGGTCTGTATGTGTGGTAGTGGTGGGTCTGTATGTGTGGTGGTGGTGGTCTGTATGTGTGGTGGTGAAGGCCTGTATGGGTGGTGGTGGAGGTCTGTATGTGTGGTGGTGGTGCGTCTGTATGTGTGGTGGTGGTGCGTCTGTATGTGTGGTGGTGGTGCGTCTGTATGTGTGGTGGTGGTAGGTCTGTATGTGTGGTGGAGGTCTGTATGTGTGGTGGTGGTGGGCCTGTATGTGTGGTGGTGGAGGTCTGTATGTGTGGTGGTGGAGGTCTGTATGTGTGGTGGTGGTGGGCCTGTATATGTGGTGGTGGAGGACTGTATGTGTGGTGGTGGTCTGTATGTGTGATGGTGGTGGTCTGTATGTGTGGTGGAGGTCTGTATGTGTGGTGGTGGGTCTGTATGTTTGGTAGTGGAGGTCTGTATGTGTGGTGGAGGTTTGTATGTGTGGTGGTGGTGGTCTGTATGTGTGGTGGTGGAGGTCTGTATGTGTGGGGGTGGTCTGTATGTGTGGTGGTGGTGGTCTGTATGTGTGGTGGTGGTGGGTCTGTATGTGTGGTGGTGGTCTGTATGTGTGGTGGAGGTCTGTATGTGTGGTGGTAGTGAGTCTGTATGTGTGTTGGTGGGTCTGTAAGTGTGGTAGTGGAGGTCTATATGTGTGGTGGAGGTCTGTATGTGTGGTGGTGGAGGTCTGTATGTGTGGTGGTGGAGGTCTGTATGTGTGGTGGTGGAGGTCTGTATGTGTGGTGGTCGTGGGTCTGTATGTGTGGTGGTGGAGGTCTTTATGTGTGGTGGTGGAGGGTCCGTATGTGTGGTGGTGGAGGGTCTGTATGTGTGGTGGTGGAGGCCTGTATGTGTGGTGGTGGGTCTGTATGTGTGATGGTGGAGGTCTGTATGTGTGGTGGTGGAGGTCTGTATGTGTGGTGGTGGAGGTCTGTATGTGTGGTGGTGGTGGTCTGTATGTGTGGTGGTGGAGGTCTGTATGTGTGGTGGTGGAGGTCTGTATGTGTGGTGGTGGGTCTGTATGTGTGGTGGTGGTGGGTCTGTATGTGTGGTGGTGGTGGGTCTGTATGTATGGTGGTGGTGGGTCTGTATGTGTGGTGGTGGTAGTCTGTATGTGTGGTGATGGTGGGCCTGTATGTGTTTTGGTGGTGGAGGTCTGTATGTGTGGTGGTGAAGGTCTGTATGTGTGGTGGTGGAGGTCTGTATGTGTGGTGGTGGAGGTCTGTATGTGTGGTGGGGGAGGTCTGTATGTGTGGTGGTGGAGGTCTGTATGTGTGGTGGTGGAGGTCTGTATGTGTGGTGGTGGATGTCTGTATGTGTGGTGGCGGTCTGTATGAGTGGTGGTGGAGGTATGTATGTGTGGTGGTGGAGGTATGTATGTGTGGTGGTGGAGGTCTGTATGTGTGGTGGTGGAGGTCTGTATGTGTGGTGGAGGTCTGTATATGTGGCGGTGGAGGTATGTATGTGTGGTGGAGGTATGTATGTGTGGTATTGGAGGTCTGTATGTGTGGCGGTGGAGGTCTGTATGTGTGGTGGTGGAGGTCTGTATGTGTGGTGGTGGAGGTCTGTATGTGTGGTAGTGGTGGGCCTGTATGTGTCGTTGTGGTGGTCTGTATGTGTGGTTGAGGTCTGTATGTGTAGTGGTGGGTCTGTATGTGTGGTAGTGGAGGTCTGTATGTGTGGTGGTGGTGGTCTGTATGTGTGGTGGTGGTGGGCCTGTATGTGTGGTAGTGGAGGTCTGTATGTGTGGTAGTGGAGGTCTGTATGTGTGGTAGTGGTGGGTCTGTATGTGTGGTGGTGGTGGTCTGTATGTGTGGTGGTGAAGGCCTGTATGGGTGGTGGTGGAGGTCTGTATGTGTGGTGGTGGTGCGTCTGTATGTGTGGTGGTGGTGCGTCTGTATGTGTGGTGGTGGTGCGTCTGTATGTGTGGTGGTGGTAGGTCTGTATGTGTGGTGGAGGTCTGTATGTGTGGTGGTGGTGGGCCTGTATGTGTGGTGGTGGAGGTCTGTATGTGTGGTGGTGGAGGTCTGTATGTGTGGTGGTGGTGGGCCTGTATATGTGGTGGTGGAGGACTGTATGTGTGGTGGTGGTCTGTATGTGTGATGGTGGTGGTCTGTATGTGTGGTGGAGGTCTGTATGTGTGGTGGTGGGTCTGTATGTTTGGTAGTGGAGGTCTGTATGTGTGGTGGAGGTTTGTGTGTGTGGTGGTGGTGGTCTGTATGTGTGGTGGTGGAGGTCTGTATGTGTGGGGGTGGTCTGTATGTGTGGTGGTGGTGGTCTGTATGTGTGGTGGTGGTGGGTCTGTATGTGTGGTGGTGGTCTGTATGTGTGGTGGAGGTCTGTATGTGTGGTGGTAGTGAGTCTGTATGTGTGTTGGTGGGTCTGTAAGTGTGGTAGTGGAGGTCTATATGTGTGGTGGAGGTCTGTATGTGTGGTGGTGGAGGTCTGTATGTGTGGTGGTGGAGGTCTGTATGTGTGGTGGTGGAGGTCTGTATGTGTGGTGGTCGTGGGTCTGTATGTGTGGTGGTGGAGGTCTTTATGTGTGGTGGTGGAGGGTCCGTATGTGTGGTGGTGGAGGGTCTGTATGTGTGGTGGTGGAGGCCTGTATGTGTGGTGGTGGGTCTGTATGTGTGGTGGTGGAGGCCTGTATGTGTGGTGGTGGTGGGCTAGTATGTGTGGTGGTAGGTCTGTATGTGTGCTGGTGGTGAGCCTGTATGTGTGGTGGTGGTGGGTCTGTATGTGTGGTGGTGGAGGCCTGTATAAGTGGTGGTGGTGGCTCTGTATGTGTGGTGGTGGAGGTCTGTGTGGTGGTGGTCTGTATGTGTGGTGGTGGTGGGCCTGTATGTGTGGTGGTGGTGGTCTGTATGTGTGGTGGTGGTGGTCTGTATGTGTGGTGGTGGTGGTCTGTACGTGTGGTGGTGGAGGTCTGTATGTGTGGTAGTGGGTCTGTATGTGTGGTAGTGGAGGTCTGTATGTGTGGTGGTGGTGGGTCTGTATGTGTGGTGGTGGTAGGTCTGTATGAGTGGTACTGGAGGTCTGTATGTGTGGTAGTGGAGGCCTGTATGTGTGGTATTGGAGGTCTGTATGTGTGGTAGTGGAGGTCTGTATGTGTGGCGGTGGTGGTCTGTATGTGTGGTGGTGGAGGTCTGTATGTGTGGTGGTGGAGGTGGGTCTGTATGTGTGGTGGTTATGGGTCTGTATGTGTGGTGGTGGAGGTCTGTATGTGTGGTGGTGGAGGTCTGTATGTGTGGTGGTGGGCCTGTATGTGTGGTGGTGGTGGGTCTGTATGTGTGGTAGTGGAGGTCTGTATGTGTGGTGGTGGTGGTCTGTATGTGGGGTAGTGGAGGTCTGTATGTGTGGTTGTGGAGGTCTGTATGTGTGGTGGTGGAGGTCTGTATGTGTGGTGGTGGAGGTCTGTATGTGTGGTGGTGGCCCTGTATGTGTGGTGGTGGTGGGTCTGTATGTGAGGTGGTGGGCCTGTATGTGTGGTGGTGGTGGGTCTGTATGTGTGGTGGTGGTGGGTCTGTATGTGTGGTGGTGGTGGTCTGTATGTGTGGTGGTGGTGGTCTGTATGTGTGGTGGTGGAGGTCTGTATGTGTGGTGGTGGTGGGTCTGTATGTGTGGTGGTGGATGTCTGTATGTGTGATGGTGGAGGTCTGTATGTGTGGTGGTGGAGGTCTGTATGTGTGGTGGTGGAGGTCTGTATGTGTGGTGGTGGTGGTCTGTATGTGTGGTGGTGGAGGTCTGTATGTGTGGTGGTGGAGGTCTGTATGTGTGGTGGTGGGTCTGTATGTGTGGTGGTGGTGGGTCTGTATGTATGGTGGTGGTGGGTCTGTATGTGTGGTGGTGGTAGTCTGTATGTGTGGTGATGGTGGGCCTGTATGTGTTTTGGTGGTGGAGGTCTGTGTGGTGGTGAAGGTCTGTATGTGTGGTGGTGGAGGTCTGTATGTGTGGTGGTGGAGGTCTGTATGTGTGGTGGGGGAGGTCTGTATGTGTGGTGGTGGAGGTCTGTATGTGTGGTGGTGGAGGTCTGTATGTGTGGTGGTGGATGTCTGTATGTGTGGTGGAGGTCTGTATGAGTGGTGGTGGAGGTATGTATGTGTGGTGGTGGAGGTATGTATGTGTGGTGGTGGAGGTCTGTATGTGTGGTGGTGGAGGTCTGTATGTGTGGTGGAGGTCTGTATATGTGGCGGTGGAGGTATGTATGTGTGGTGGAGGTATGTATGTGTGGTATTGGAGGTCTGTATGTGTGGCGGTGGAGGTCTGTATGTGTGGTGGTGGAGGTCTGTATGTGTGGTGGTGGAGGTCTGTATGTGTGGTAGTGGTGGGCCTGTATGTGTGGTTGTGGTGGTCTGTATGTGTGGTTGAGGTCTGTATGTGTAGTGGTGGGTCTGTATGTGTGGTAGTGGAGGTCTGTATGTGTGGTGGTGGTGGTCTGTATGTGTGGTGGTGGTGGTCTGTATGTGTGGTGGTGGTGGGCCTGTATGTGTGGTAGTGGAGGTCTGTATGTGTGGTAGTGGAGGTCTGTATGTGTGGTAGTGGTGGGTCTGTATGTGTGGTGGTGGTGGTCTGTATGTGTGGTGGTGAAGGCCTGTATGGGTGGTGGTGGAGGTCTGTATGTGTGGTGGTGGTGCGTCTGTATGTGTGGTGGTGGTGCGTCTGTATGTGTGGTGGTGGTGCGTCTGTATGTGTGGTGGTGGTAGGTCTGTATGTGTGGTGGAGGTCTGTATGTGTGGTGGTGGTGGGCCTGTATGTGTGGTGGTGGAGGTCTGTATGTGTGGTGGTGGAGGTCTGTATGTGTGGTGGTGGTGGGCCTGTATATGTGGTGGTGGAGGACTGTATGTGTGGTGGTGGTCTGTATGTGTGATGGTGGTGGTCTGTATGTGTGGTGGAGGTCTGTATGTGTGGTGGTGGGTCTGTATGTGTGGTGGTGGGTCTGTATGTTTGGTAGTGGAGGTCTGTATGTGTGGTGGAGGTTTGTATGTGTGGTGGTGGTGGTCTGTATGTGTGGTGGTGGAGGTCTGTATGTGTGGGGGTGGTCTGTATGTGTGGTGGTGGTGGTCTGTATGTGTGGTGGTGGTGGGTCTGTATGTGTGGTGGTGGTCTGTATGTGTGGTGGAGGTCTGTATGTGTGGTGGTAGTGGGTCTGTATGTGTGTTGGTGGGTCTGTAAGTGTGGTAGTGGAGGTCTATATGTGTGGTGGAGGTCTGTATGTGTGGTGGTGGAGGTCTGTATGTGTGGTGGTGGAGGTCTGTATGTGGTGGTGGAGGTCTGTATGTGTGGTGGTCGTGGGTCTGTATGTGTGGTGGTGGAGGTCTTTATGTGTGGTGGTGGAGGGTCCGTATGTGTGGTGGTGGAGGGTCTGTATGTGTGGTGGTGGAGGCCTGTATGTGTGGTGGTGGGTCTGTATGTGTGGTGGTGGAGGCCTGTATGTGTGGTGGTGGTGGGCTAGTATGTGTGGTGGTAGGTCTGTATGTGTGCTGGTGGTGAGCCTGTATGTGTGGTGGTGGTGGGTCTGTATGTGTGGTGGTGGAGGCCTGTATAAGTGGTGGTGGTGGGTCTGTATGTGTGGTGGTGGAGGTCTGTGTGGTGGTGGTCTGTATGTGTGGTGGTGGTGGGCCTGTATGTGTGGTGGTGGTGGTCTGTATGTGTGGTGGTGGTGGTCTGTATGTGTGGTGGTGGTGGTCTGTACGTGTGGTGGTGGAGGTCTGTATGTGTGGTAGTGGGTCTGTATGTGTGGTAGTGGAGGTCTGTATGTATGGTGGTGGTGGGTCTGTATGTGTGATGGTGGTAGGTCTGTATGAGTGGTACTGGAGGTCTGTATGTGTGGTAGTGGAGGCCTGTATGTGTGGTATTGGAGGTCTGTATGTGTGGTAGTGGAGGTCTGTATGTGTGGCGGTGGTGGTCTGTATGTGTGGTGGTGGAGGTCTGTATGTGTGGTGGTGGAGGTGGGTCTGTATGTGTGGTGGTTATGGGTCTGTATGTGTGGTGGTGGAGGTCTGTATGTGTGGTGGTGGAGGTCTGTATGTGTGGTGGTGGTGGGCCTGTATGTGTGGTGGTGGTGGGTCTGTATGTGTGGTGGTGTTGGGCCTGTATGTGTGGTGGTTATGGGTCTGTATGTGTGGTGGTGGAGGTATGTATGTGTGGTGGTGGAGGCCTGTATGTGTGGTGGTGGAGGTCTGTATGTGTGGTGGTGGTGGTCCGTATTTGTGGTAGTGGAGGTCTGTATGTGTGGTGGTGGTGGTCTGTATGTGTGGTGGTGGTGGTCTGTATGTGTGGTGGTGGAGGTCTGTATGTATGGTGGTGGTGGTCCGTATGTGTGGTAAAGGAGGTCTGTATGTGTGGCGGTGGAGGTCTGTATGTGTGGTAGTGGTGGTCTGTATGTGTGGTAGTGGTGGTCTGTAAGTGTGGTGGTGGAGGTCTGTATGTGTGGTGGTGGAGGTCTGTATGTTTGGTGGTGGAGGTCTGTATGTGTGGTGATGGAGGTCTGTATGTGTGGTGTTGGTGGTCTGTATGTGTGGTAGTGGAGGTCTGTATGTGTGGTGGTGGAGGTCTGTATGTGTGGTGATGGAGGTCTGTATGTGTGGTGTTGGTGGTCTGTATGTGTGGTAGTGGAGGTCTTTATGTGTGGTGGTGGAGGTCTGTATGTGTGGTGGTGGTGGTCTGTATGTGTGGTGGTGGAGGTCTGTATGTGTGGTGGAGGTCTGTATGTGTGGTAGTGGTGGTCTGTATGTGTGGTGGTGGTGGTCTGTATGTGTGGTAGTGGAGGTCTGTATGTGTGGTAGTGGAGGTCTGTATGTGTGGTGGTGGAGGTCTGTATGTGTGGTGGTGGAGGTCTGTATGTGTGGTGGTGGAGGTCTGTATGTGTGGTGGAGGTCTGTATGTGTGGTGGTGGAGGTCTGTATGTGTGGTGGAGGTCTGTATGTGTGGTGGAGGTCTGTATGTGTGGTGGTGGAGGTCTGTATGTGTGGTGGTGGAGGTATGTATGTGTGGTGGTGGAGGTATGTATGTGTGGTGGAGGAGGTATGTATGTGTGGTGGAGGTATGTATGTGTGGTGGAGGTCTGTATGTGTGGTAGTGGAGGTCTGTATGTGTGGTGGTGGAGGTCTGTATGTGTGGTGGTGGAGGTATGTATGTGTGGTGGTGGTGGGCCTGTATGTATGGTGGTGGAGGCCTGTATGTCTGGTGGTGGAGGTCTGTATGTGTGGTGGTGGAGGTCTGTATGTGTGGTGGTGGAGGTCTGTATGTGTGGTGGAGGAGGTCTGTATGTGTGGTGGTGGAGGTCTGTATGTGTGGTTGTGGAGGCCTGTATGTGTGGTGGTGGAGGGCTGTATGTGTGGTGGTGGAGGGCTGTATGTGTGGTGGTGGAGGTCTGTATGTGTGGTGGTGGTGGTCCGTATTTGTGGTAGTGGAGGTCTGTATGTGTGGTGGTGGTGGTCTGTATGTGTGGTGGTGGTGGTCTGTATGTGTGGTGGTGGAGGTCTGTATGTATGGTGGTGGTGGTCCGTATGTGTGGTAAAGGAGGTCTGTATGTGTGGCGGTGGAGGTCTGTATGTGTGGTAGTGGTGGTCTGTATGTGTGGTAGTGGTGGTCTGTAAGTGTGGTGGTGGAGGTCTGTATGTGTGGTGGTGGAGGTCTGTATGTGTGGTGGTGGTGGTCTGTATGTGTGGTGATGGAGGTCTGTATGTGTGGTGTTGGTGGTCTGTATGTGTGGTAGTGGAGGTCTGTATGTTTGGTGGTGGAGGTCTGTATGTGTGGTGATGGAGGTTTGTATGTGTGGTGTTGGTGGTCTGTATGTGTGGTAGTGGAGGTCTGTATGTGTGGTGGTGGAGGTCTGTATGTGTGGTGATGGAGGTCTGTATGTGTGGTGTTGGTGGTCTGTATGTGTGGTGGTAGGTCTGTATGTGTGCTGGTGGTGAGCCTGTATGTGTGGTGGTGGTGGGTCTGTATGTGTGGTGGTGGAGGCCTGTATAAGTGGTGGTGGTGGGTCTGTATGTGTGGTGGTGGAGGTCTGTGTGGTGGTGGTCTGTATGTGTGGTGGTGGTGGGCCTGTATGTGTGGTGGTGGTGGTCTGTATGTGTGGTGGTGGTGGTCTGTATGTATGGTGGTGGTGGTCTGTACGTGTGGTGGTGGAGGTCTGTATGTGTGGTAGTGGGTCTGTATGTGTGGTAGTGGAGGTCTGTATGTGTGGTGGTGGTGGGTCTGTATGTGTGGTGGTGGTAGGTCTGTATGAGTGGTACTGGAGGTCTGTATGTGTGGTAGTGGAGGCCTGTATGTGTGGTATTGGAGGTCTGTATGTGTGGTAGTGGAGGTCTGTATGTGTGGCGGTGGTGGTCTGTATGTGTGGTGGTGGAGGTCTGTATGTGTGGTGGTAGAGGTGGGTCTGTATGTGTGGTGGTTATGGGTCTGTATGTGTGGTGGTGGAGGTCTGTATGTGTGGTGGTGGAGGTCTGTATGTGTGGTGGTGGTGGGCCTGTATGTGTGGTGGTGGTGGGTCTGTATGTGTGGTGGTGTTGGGCCTGTATGTGTGGTGGTTATGGGTCTGTATGTGTGGTGGTGGAGGTATGTATGTGTGGTGGTAGAGGCCTGTATGTGTGGTGGTGGAGGTCTGTATGTGTGGTGGTGGTGGTCCGTATTTGTGGTAGTGGAGGTCTGTATGTGTGGTGGTGGTGGTCTGTATGTGTGGTGGTGGTGGTCTGTATGTGTGGTGGTGGAGGTCTGTATATATGGTGGTGGTGGTCCGTATGTGTGGTAAAGGAGGTCTGTATGTGTGGCGGTGGAGGTCTGTATGTGTACTCACCTAGTTGTACTCACCTAGTTGTGTTTGCGGGGGTTGAGCTCTGGCTCTTTGGTCCCGCCTCTCAACCGTCAATCAACAGGTGTACAGATTCATGAGCCTATCGGACTCTGTCATATCTACACTTGAAACTGTGTATGGAGTCAGCCTCCACCACATCACTTCCTAATGCATTCCATTTGTCAACCACTCTGACACTAAAAAAGTTCTTTCTAATATCTCTGTGGCTCATTTGGGCACTCAGTTTCCACCTGTGTCCCCTTGTGCGTGTTCCCCTTGTGTTAAATAGACTGTCTTTATCTACCCTATCAATCCCCTTCAGAATCTTGAATGTGGTGATCATGTCCCCCCTAACTCTTCTGTCTTCCAGCGAAGTGAGGTTTAATTCCCGTAGTCTCTCCTCGTAGCTCATACCTCTCAGCTCGGGTACTAGTCTGGTGGCAAACCTTTGAACCTTTTCCAGTTTAGTCTTATCCTTGACTAGATATGGACTCCATGCTGGGGCTGCATACTCCAGGATTGGCCTGACATATGTGGTATACAAAGTTCTGAATGATTCTTTACACAAGTTTCTGAATGCCGTTCGTATGTTGGCCAGCCTGGCATATGCCGCTGATGTTATCCGCTTGATATGTGCTGCAGGAGACAGGTCTGGCGTGATATCAACCCCCAAGTCTTTTTCCTTCTCTGACTCCTGAAGAATTTCCTCTCCCAGATGATACCTTGTATCTGGCCTCCTGCTCCCTACACCTATCTTCATTACATTACATTTGGTTGGGTTAAACTCTAACAACCATTTGTTCGACCATTCCTTCAGCTTGTCTAGGTCTTCTTGAAGCCTCAAACAGTCCTCTTCTGTTTTAATCCTTCTCATAATTTTAGCATCGTCCGCAAACATTGAGAGAAATGAATCGATACCCTCCGGGAGATCATTTACATATATCAGAAACAAGATAGGACCGAGTACAGAGCCCTGTGGGACTCCACTGGTGACTTCACGCCAATCGGAGGTCTCACCCCTCACCGTAACTCTCTGCTTCCTATTGCTTAGATACTCCCTTATCCACTGGAGCACCTTACCAGCTACACCTGCCTGTCTCTCCAGCTTATGTACCAGCCTCTTATGCGGTACTGTGTCAAAGGCTTTCCGACAATCCAAGAAAATGCAGTCCGCCCAGCCCTCTCTTTCTTGCTTAATCTGTGTCACCTGATCGTAGAATTCTATCAAGCCTGTAAGGCAAGATTTACCCTCCCTGAATCCATGTTGGCGATTTGTCACGAAGTCCCTTCTCTCCAGATGTGTTACCAGGTTTTTTCTCACGATCTTCTCCATCACCTTGCATGGTATACAAGTCAAGGACACTGGCCTGTAGTTCAGTGCCTCTTGTCTGTCGCCCTTTTTGTATATTGGGACCACATTCGCCGTCTTCCATATTTCTGGTAGGTCTCCCGTCTCTAGTGATTTACTATACACTATGGAGAGTGGCAAGCAAAGTGCCTCTGCACACTCTTTCAGTACCCATGGTGAGATCCCATCTGGACCAACCGCCTTTCTAACATCCAGATCCAGCAGGTGTCTCTTGACCTCCTCTCTCGTAATTTCGAACTCCTCCAAGGCCGCCTGGTTTACCTCCCTTTCTCCTAGCACAGTGACCTCACCCTGTTCTATTGTGAAGACCTCCTGGAACCTCTTGTTGAGTTCCTCACACACCTCTCTGTCATTCTCTGTATACCTGTCCTCGCCTGTTCTAAGTTTCAATACCTGTTCTTTCACTGTTGTTTTCCTTCTGATGTGACTGTGGAGTAGCTTTGGTTCGGTCTTGGCTTTGTTTGCTATATCATTTTCAAAATTTTTATCTGCTTCTCTTCTCACCCTGACGTACTCATTCCTGGTTCTCTGGTATCTCTCCCTGCTTTCTGGTGTTCTGTTATTCCGGAAGTTCCTCCACGCCTTTTTGTTCAGTTTCTTCGCTTCCATACATGCCCTATTATACCATGGATTCTTCTGTTGCTTCTCGGATTTTTCCCTTTGGGCCGGGATGAACCTGTTTACTGCCTCCTGACACTTTTGGGTAACATAGTCCATCATACCCTGTACAGACTTGTCTCTGAGGTCTGTGTCCCAAGGTATTTCACTTAGGAAACTTCTCATCTGTTCATAATTCCCCTTTCGGTATGCCAGCCTTTTGATTCCTAGTTCTTTTTTGGGGGAGATAAGTCCTAGCTCTACCAGGTACTCAAAGTTCAATACACTGTGGTCACTCATTCCCAAGGGCGCTTCCATCTTAACTTCCCTTATATCCCATTCATTTAGGGTAAATATCAAATCAAG